>NC_035448.2:3226753-3562508 GCF_002127325.2 Helianthus annuus | reverse complement strand
ACCTTTTTGGGATCGTTGTGGGAATCAAAAACTAATGTCGGGATCACCCTTTTAGAAGCTGGTCTTGCCAGACTTCAGACCGGGTTCGGTGCTGATAGGATTCCCGATGCTCACCTTCTTTCTCAGGCTGAGCTGTCTGCCAAGAAGCAAAAATTAAAGGCAAGAAATTGGGTTCTAAAAGCACCTATCGAATATTTTAAACTGGATTGCGGGATCATCTCTGATTGATTGTTTTTTTTTTCTTTTGCAGATATGGGAAAACTATGTTGAAGGGGAGGAAGTTACCAATGGTGCAACCAATGATAAAAAACAGAAAGAAGAGTTTAAGGTCTGGTCTCTTAGGATTATTATTATTATTATTATTGATTTACCCAAGACTAATATAATATGCTTGATGTGCTAATTGCGTTAGTTGTGTTGTTACAGGTAGTGGTGACCGAAGTTATTGGTGGAGGTAAGTTCTATGTCCAGGCTGTTGCAGATCAGAAAGTTGCATTGATTCAACAGCAACTTGCTTCTTTAAATCTCAAAGAAGCACCTGTGATTGGTGCGTTTAATCCTAAGAAGGGCGATCTCGTCCTTGCACAGTTTAGCGCAGATAACTCATGGAACCGAGCCATGGTACGACTTTATTTTTTTTTTGATCAATTTAGTTGTGGGTTAATTTGGGTTATATTATTATCTTTTCTCAAAATGGGTCAAACGGCCAAAATCAAAGAATTTATTTAGTTTAAAAGGAGACTTTTCAAGTGGGTCCAACCAGTTTTCATGTAATATTTTTCTAAAGCATATTTATGTAAAAACAGTCTACCTTTATTTTAAAATAAAAATAGCATGTTTTATATTTTAAAATAAAAGTAGCATGTTTTATAAGAATATCACCTTTAAAATTCAATTTATTATAAAATAAATTATGTCTGTAAATGTTGCTCCTTTTTTTTGTTGAAAACCATTCACTTTTATAAAACCATTCCATTTTTTATAAAGATTTTAAGCTTTTTATAAAAAAACATTGATTTTTAGCGGCAGTTTTACTTTTTTTGTAAGAGTAAAGCACACGGACAGTCTCTGTGGTTTGCACTTTGTAACGCATATAGTTCCTAGTCAACAGATCTAAAGGTTTCATTAGGTCCACGTTAAGGACTAAATGTGTTACAAAGTGCAAACCAAAAGGACCATCCATGTACTTTTGGAAAAAGCTGGGGACTACGTGCGTTACAAAATGCAAACCATAGGGACCATCTGTGTACTTTCAGAAAGCTAGGGACCAAATCCAAAAGTAAACCCTCATCCGTGTACCTTACTCTTTTTCAGAATTCATTTTTGTTTAAAAGTAATTGTTTTCTGGGAATGTCGTTCCTTTTTCGTTGAAAATCATTCACTTTTATAAAACCATTCCATTTTCTTATAAAGATTCTAAGCTTTTTATAAAAAAAAACATTGTTTTTTAGCAGCAGTTTTACTTTTTTGTAATCATATCTAAAACGCTTAGCATTTATAAAACTTAAGAAAAGTTAGGCCAAAAGAAGCATCTCCAGTCAAGTCAACTCCTTCGTGTTTTGACCCATACTGGCAATTACCTTATTCGACTCTTTAAAATTCATTTGATAGGTTGTGACTGGACCACGTGGCGCTGTTCAAACAGCTAAAGACAAATTTGAAGTGTTCTACATTGATTATGGAAATCAAGAAACTGTTACATACAACCAGTTACGTCCTCTGGATCCATCCGTATCCTCTGCACCTGGACTGGCTCAGCTTTGCCAGCTGGCATACTTAAAGGTACCTTCTTTGGAGGAGGATTACGGTCACGAGGCAGCAATGCATTTAAGTGAACATACACTTAGCGAGCCAAAGGAATTTAAGGCAGTAATTGAGGAGAGAGATACTTCCGGAGGAAAAGTCAAAGGTCAAGGAACCGGAAATATTCTCTTGGTAACTTTGGTCAATGAGGAATCTGATACAAGTGTTAACGCCATCATGCTCAAGGTTTGTATGTTTGTAACCTTTATTGTTGTCCCATAAATAATATTAATAATTAATTTCAAACATTTCATATATACCCAACCAAAACTAAAAATATCGTATATGCCCTTGCAAAAGAGTTAAAATAATAAATATACCCAATTTATTAAAAACAATAATAAATCATCATTTTACCCTCATCTTTTAACTTCATATTTTTATATAAGACATATTAAGCTTAAATTTATTTTTACCCATTTTTATTTTAAACAATCTAATAAAAATATTCATTTTACCCTTATTTTTTTTAACTTCCAAGTTTTCATGAATGCTCATCTTTTAACTTCATATATTAAGCTTAAATTTATTTTTACCCGTTTTTATTTTTATTTTTTACTTTTCCCATAAACAATAGTGTTCTCGCTAGAAATGAGTAAATATGATATTTGACGTTAAAGGTCATATATGAGATTTCAAAGTTTCAGAAAAATATGGGTAAAATTGTCTTTTATTAAATTGTTTTTGATGATTTGTGAAACATATGACTTGAAAAATTTATTATTTTATTTTATGAAATTGCCACAATATTTTTCCAATAATAATATATTTTAGAGTTAATTACTGTTTTCGTCCCTGTGGTTTGTCAAAAATCACTATTTCAGTCCATTAGTTTAAAAATTGTGATTTCAGTCCCTGTGGTTTCACTTTCGTAACCATTTCAGTCCGTGTGGTTTCACTTTCGTAACCATTTCAATCCATTATTCTGTTAAGTACAGGGACTAAAATAGTTACGAGGTAGACTGAAATGGTTACGAAAGTGAGACCACAGGGACTGAAATCGTAATTTTTAAACTAATGGACTGAAATAGTGATTTTTGACAAACCACAGGGACGAAAACAGTAATTAACTCTATATTTTACAAATCCAAAATCTGAACATGATGCAGGGAGGAGTAGCAAGGTTGGAGAAAAGGAGGAGATGGGAGCCGAAAGACCGACAACAAATGTTGGACGAGTTAGAAAAGTACCAGGCAGAAGCGCGTACCAAAAGGCTGGGAATGTGGGAGTACGGTGATATCGAGTCTGATGATGAGGAAAACCCTCTGCCCGGTGCTAAGAAAGCCGGTGCTGGAAAACGTTAAGTTCGTGTTGCAGCTCGAGATTGTGACAGAGAAGGAGAGATATATAATATGGTCCAAAGATAGAAAGTTGTTTTTTTTTCCGTTTTGGGAGAGTTTACTGCCTCTTTGGGCTTAAGTTTTATTCGGTAGAGGACATTTTTGTTTTGTTTTGTTTTGTTTTGTTGTAGTTTAATTTAATTTATAGACGCTTAATAAGGTGAGCAGTGATGATGTTAGATTATAAGAGACCATAAGCGGATGCTTGTTTGTGTGATATAAGTTACTTTTTAAGTTTCTGTACTTCCATTCTCATCTCATCTCAACTCCTTTGCAGGCTATATATACTTACTTTTAAACAAATGTCATATGTTGAAACTTGAAAGTGTATATGTAGTCATGAAAGAGGTTGGGATGTATGAATGATGAAAAAAAAAATCATAGGTCAACTGCAGGGTATATAATTCCTTGTGCTTATTCTGAAGCATATGGGCAAAATTGGTATGAAGCAGCAAGGCCAAAAGGCAAAGTCAAAGTTCAATTGCATCAATCTTAGGGGCTGTTTGTTTACCTCTTAATAAGGCTCTTACTGGTTCAGATCTCTTACTGGTTCAGCATTTAATAGTTCAGACTGTTTGTTTCACGAGCAGATATCTGAATGGTTCAGACATTTCCCTCTTAATGGTTAAAATTTATACACTCTCTTAATGGTTAAGACCTTTAATCTGAATTGGTCAGACATTTGCCTCTGAAAGGTTAAACATTATACACTCTCTTAATGGTTCAGACCTCTTACTGGTTCAACACTTAATGGTTCAGACCTCTTATTGGTTCAACACTTAACTGTCTAATGGCATCATCTTCCTCTTAGTTTGAATGTGCTATGACATTTATACCCTGTCTTTTTACGCCCGATGGTTTCTAAAATTGACAAACTAAGTCGTCTTCTTCCTTGAGAAACATCAATCTTGCACCCAAACCTCAGGGGGGTAAACTGCATATGAAGACCCGGGTCTAATTTTTTGTGTGTAGTGTTAATTCTTTATTCACTTGTATTTTCAAATATTTGAAGTGTTTTTGGTTTGGATTTTGTTTTTATTGAGCCATAATTTGGCCCAACAACATAAGAATTTGTTAATGTGGTATAACTTATACCGTATAAGTAGAATCATAGGAAGATTTAGAATAACACTAACATGTATAAGGGCTGTTTGGCAACTTTTGATTAAGTGCTGAACCAGTAAGAGGTCTGAATCATTAAGCGCTGAATCAGTAAGAGCTCTGAACCATTAAGAGTCAGTATAATGCTTAACCGTTCAGAGGCAAATGTCTGACCAATTCAAATTAGAGGTCTTAACCATTCATACTTTGTATAATTCTTAACAATTCAGAGGCAAAGGTTTGAACCAGTTAGACATTTGCTTACGAAACAAACAGTCTAAACCATAATGGCGAATAGCGACAAATATTGATAAGGTACCTATATGCTACATAGCGAATAGCGATATTTATGGGGCGGCTATTTTATAAATAGCGGTACACTAGAAATTTTTTTAAAAATTTTATATGTATATTACATCAAAATCCAACTATTTTATATATGCTATTTTACATGTATATTTAACAAAAACCTAAAATCTAACTATTTTATAGCTATATTTAATTGCTATTTATATTAAAAAAACAAAAAAATAAAATAAAATGTCGCTACTATCGCTACAACCCTAATAGTGAGCCTGGACCTATACGCGACGTAGCGCGCTATAGCGATCACTACGTTCGCTATAGACAACTATGGTCTAAACCATTAAGTGCTGAACCAGTAAGAGGAGGTCTGAACAACAACCCTAAATCTTTGTGAGATTTCACATTTTTCCTACGCGATACACTAAAAAAATTTCTAATTATACCATTGTGGTGTGTTTACTTTTTTTTTAATGTTTTGATAAAAGTTTTGGTCAAATCGAAAGGGTCAAAGACAATTATTTTTTTATTCATCACCGTAACGAACTGAATTGATATCATCTGAACAACTTCAATAACTACACCAATATTCGTTTTATTGTTGTCAATATAAATTTCGTTTCGATTCCCACCGAACAATGTTAAAAATGAAGTTATATTCAAAATATAGTTTTTTTTTTTTTTTTATCATACACTATAGCAACACCCGGTAACATACTGGTGCCTTGACGAACTAAACCAATTCTGACTCCGACTCCGATTGAACAACATTGGTACCAGTATCGATACTACCGGGACCATTACCGGCATTTGTTAATATCGTTTTCGATCAATGTAAAACACATGTCGATATCCTTTTGGACGTATCATGACTTTATATTGTTGATTTTTGGCTTTCGGTTGCAATACTGAGTTACGGTGTCGTAATGAACCTAACCAAACCCGTACCGTATTTTTTTTTGTCTTGTCATATTACATTACATTATTACTCGAATTTAACAGAAAAGTTAACCTAGAATGGGTAGTTAAATGAACCGAAGACCGGACCAGGGGAAGCAATGAAGCAGATTGGGTTGATTGCATTTTCAGGTATTTTATTATTGATTTTGCATAGCAAAGATTATATGTAACCATATATGATTGAATTTGATGACAATGCATGGGTTAACCACTTGATTATACTGGCTGAATTGAACAAATTTTGACCTCTCTGAATTGTATTTAACATATGCACACCACATGTTCGACAAAATGTCTGTGTGAGTTCCAAGTAAAAATTTGTATCAATGCTTATGTGTTTTTTCTCAGGATTAAGAAGATGAGACTGAAACCAGATGATCTATTGCAAACAATCAACAGATCTTATATGTACTCTCAAAAATCAATGCAAATCAGTCAAACATATCTACCAAGTTCATGCCCAGATCATCACCAGAGGCCTCCTTTCTCTCCACCCTTCCTCCGCCTCCCGCCTACTCACCGCCATCATTCACACCTTCAACTCCCTCCTCCCACCTGCCCCGCACCGCCCGCCACACCCAATTTCATATCACTACCTCCACTCTGTATTCAATCTCATCAGCAGCCCCTCCACCTTTTGTTGGAACACCATCATTCGCTCCCATACTCTCCTCTCTTTGCCTGAAAATGCATTGTTTTTCTTCATCCAAATGCGTCGGCGATGTGTGTCTCCGGATGCCCACACTTTCCCTTTTGTTCTGAAAGCGTGTGCACAGTCGAATGAGCTTTCCGTTGCGAGAACTATTCAGTGTCAGTCTTTAAAGCATGGGTTTATGCGTGATGTATTCGTCTGTAACAATCTTGTTCGTGTGTATTGTAACTGTGGGCGGATTGGTGATGCGTATAAGGTGTTTGATGAAAGTGTTGAGAGAGATGTTGTTTCCTATAATGTGATCCTTGATGGGTTTGTTAAGGGTCGGGAGATTGAACGTGCTCGTCAAGTGTTTGATGAAATGCCTGTGAGTGTCAGGGATGCGACAACTTGGGGTACGATGTTGGCTGGTTATGCACAAACGAAACACTACGACCAATGTTTGAGTCTGTATGATCAAATGCTTGTTCTAAGTGTTCCTCATGACAACGTGTCAATAGTTTCTGTTCTCTCGGCTTGTGGACGAATGGGGGAACTAGAAAAAGGGAAACAAGTACATGATCATATCAGACGTAGTGGAATTCAAATAGACTCGTTTTTGTGTACCGCCTTAGTGGACTTCTACGCGAAATGTGGGAGCATAGAAACCGCTCAGGGGATATTCGAAGCTAGCGCCGATAAAAATCTATTCACTTGGAATGCAATGCTTGTTGGGTTAGCTATGCACGGTTATGGCGAACTGCTACTAAATTATTTCTCCAAAATGGTTAAGAACCGAGTTAAACCGGATGGGGTGACCTTTCTTGGTGTCTTGGTGGGGTGCAGCCATGCTGGTCTTATTAACGAAGCGAGACGACTTTTTGGTGAGATGGGGTCGGTTTATGGAGTTCCTAAAGAGCTGAAACATTACGGGTGCATGGCGGATCTACTTGCGCGTGCCGGTTTGATCAAAGAAGCGATGGAGATGATCGAGAGTATGCCAATGTCGGGCGATGTTTTTGTTTGGGGGAGTTTGCTTGGAGGGTGTAGGCTCCATGGGAATGTAGAGGTAGCAGAGAAAGTGGCTGCGCGTATTATGGAGATAAGTCCTGAAGACGGTGGAGTTTATTCAACAATGGCTGACATTTACGCAAACGCGAAGCGGTGGGATGATTTAACGAAGATAAGGAGGTTGAGGGATTCAAGGAAGGTGAAGAAGAATGCTGGATGTAGTTTGATACAGTTGGATGGTGTTACACATGAGTTTATAGCAGGTGATGATTTGCATCCTCAATCTGATGAGATATATTTGGTTCTAAATGCTATTGGACAACACCAATATCAAATGCAACTTTAGGGTTGATTTATGATGTTGATTAATTCTCTTGTTTCTCAAGAAGTTTATAGTATTTTCATAGAAATAAAAGAGTAAACTTCCGTTTTGCTCCCTGTGGTTTGATCACTTTAACGGTTTTGCCCCAAACCTTTAAAAATAGCCATTTTACTCCCTGATGTTTTGGTTTTGTTGCCAGTTTGCTCCCTGCGGGGAGCAAAATGGAAAAATAAACAATTTGGATGGAGTTAGAGGCAGGGAGCAAACTGGCAAAAAAACCGAAACATCAGGGAGTAAAATGCCTATTTTTAAAGGTTTGGAGAAAAACCGTTAAAGTGACCAAACCACAGGGAGCAAAACGGAAGTTTACTCGAAATAAAATAACATTTTTGATCCGTCACAACGTTCAAATTTCATGATACATCCTAACAAATCTTAGGATATATTCTGATAAATCTTATAAGGGGAGGGGGGGGGGGGTGGTCACTAGTGATAAAATTTCATTACTCACAATATCCAATCATGTTCCGCCATGTCAGCAACCATTTTTCCATCACTCACAACCTTTTTTAGTGGGGGTGGTCATCACTCACCACACCCAACAATTTTCCCCCAACCAACAATTACCCTCACAAAAAAAACCATCACGGCGTTGAAAAAATCACGGAATCATCAAACCGTGGAACAATCACGCGTTATACTTGGAGGTGGGGGTGGGAATTTGCAAAGTTTCACACGTTAAATTAACGCACCGCCCCCTGGGCCCTAAATATGTATCATACATGTTTTGTCACAAAGATTTAGAATAAAGCTATAACTTTATATATATACAAAGACACCCGGCGACTGTGGTCATGCGGTTGTGTGTCAAACCGAAGGCCGGTGACCATCATGGAGAGGGCCGGAAAGGCCAAAAGGGGCGGTTGGTGACGGGAGGTTCTTTGTTTTTTGTTTTTTTGTTATATCTAGATACGAAATGATCAAAATACTCCTAAATTTAACCGAACCAAATTTGTTCGGTTAAGTCTAAGGGTAAACAAACAGTGTCATCAGAGACCAAATTCATAAAAGTTTAAATTTAAAGACCAAATCTGTAATTTGCCCCAAGCGGTTATATATAGATTATAAAATCTTGTGTCCATTACACTTGTAACTATTAGATTTTGGCAATAGTGTTATTTCACATAAAAGACATACTAAAATAATAAAACAAATATACAAAAGGGTTAAACGGGTCAACCTGCGATGCCGTTGGGTTGACACAAACCCAACCTATTTAGCTAAATGGGTTTGTGGATTCAACCTAAAGTTGTCCTGCATGCATTTATACTAAACTTAAACCCATGAAGTTCGTGTTACGTTTGTGTCACGTTAGAAATTCACACCCCTAATTCGTATTCTAAAACGGTGGCATCAATATGACTATAAGATAGCAAGAGAAACCAACGTTAAGTATTATTTCTACGTATAGCGCAAGTCACAACTCACGAGCATTGCAAAAGAATCCACTGATACAAGCTTGAGAGACCTCTACAAACGACAACTCGGTCCAACTCTTATTTTTCATAAGAACCTAATGAATTTGTCTAGATGGTAAAAAAGAGAAAACCGCTAGTAAAACCAATTAAATCTTGAGCCGAAACTAAATCCTCGATTCTACCACAAGTGAAGCTCACATGCTTAGCCATCACGCCTTGTGTTCCTCCTCTTAGGCGCGCTTGCATCCTCCCCTACCTCTGTGGTTGTAACCTTGCCTGCTTCCTTCTTTGGTGCCGCGTTTACCTTCCCCTGATAAAATTACCATAAGTTAGTATTTTTTTTTTTTTTTTAAAAAAAAGTTTATTGATACAATGGTTTGCTACTTACCGGTTTCTTCTTGATGGCTAACAAGATCTTCAATAAGGGACTAACAATGACAACAGCAAGAGAAATTATTATTCCAACTATAATAGTTGGTTTTTTCTCCGCCTCTTCAATAAGTTCCTGCACATATTGCGATTTAAACTTTTAGTTACCAGTGACTGTAAACCCTAAACCCTAAACCCTAAACCATAAACCATAACGACACTGATAACTTACCACAACCTTCATCTTGTGGTCACCCAAGATAGGTAGATCAGCAATCTTGTAAAGGACATCAAACACAGATTTCTGCATATTAACCAAATCCATTAAAATAAAGTTTTTTAACAACTAAAAGTAAGGTGACAAACGACTATTGGCGAAGCTTGACCCCCCTTTTTTTCCGAAACCGAGGGGGGGGGGGGGGGACGTATATACCTAAAAAATTCTATACGAAGTTACTGTTCATAACACTACGCATCGAAAAGTTCGGGGGGGGGGGGTGGCGGGCGCCCCCTCCCGTCCCAAGTAAGCTGCGCCCATGCAAATGAGTCAATATATATACCTGAATACCCTTGAGGCCATCAATACTAGCTGCTTGTTCCTCTTCTCTTAGATTAGCCTTTTCAACTAAAAACTTTGGCTTCCATGTAGCATCCCTAACAGATTCTGCAGTCTTTTCATCACTTGCTATCAAAATATTATCAAACAAAATACCATCTTGCATTGTCCATATCTCAATCCCAATAGCAACGATAGGCTCCAAGTTCGGTTTATCAAGTTCAAAGTACTCAACGTTGGCGATCTCACGAGGCTTCCAAACCCCCATGTAATTCGGATTATCGATAAGTGGAGCATACCATTTACCTTTATACTCCGGGTTCCTTTTCATCGGCCTCTTCCACTCACCACAACCCGGTGCACTTTCACATTTCGGGTTGTCAATCTTTGGAGCCTCCCACTCACCATCCTCCTCATCGTCCCAATCTTCCGGCTTCACTGCTTCCGGATCGTCGATTTCCTCAGGTTCATCATCTAACCACCCCTCAGGCTTCTTCGCTTCTTCATCCAAAATCTCCATTGGCGCGTTTTCATCCCAATCTTCGGGCTTTTTTGCATCCGGATCGGGAATAGTTTTATCATCATCCCAATCTTCGGGCTTCTTATCTTCCGGGTCAGGAATGGTCTTTGGAGGGATTAACGATGGTCTAAACGCTTCGGGTGACATGAAGTTAGCCTTCTTTCTCTCTACTCCATCTAACAAGATAACTACTTCGCTATCAGGCTTCAATATCGCAGTGTACACGTGGCTCATTTTGTCCGAAGGGACTAAAGGAGGGGAAATAAGATGGTGTTCAACATACTTTCCAGTTTTGGGGTTCTTGTGGTTTATAATAAAATGGACCTTGTTTGTGCCACCACATCTGTCCGGGCCAAACATGATCGAGTAAGGAGATTTGTTGTCGAATGCTTTTGGTGTCCAGCCGGATTCCTGTGGCCGAAGATACTTTAAGTATGCACCACCACATTCAAGACCATTTTGAAGGCGAGCTTCGAATTGTAGGACAATTGTGCCGTCGTTAAGCTCTACAGGCTTGTTTAGTTCTTTCGCGATTGCATATTTTCGAGCCTGCTCGCTGACCAGAAGCCCGTAATCATCATGGCCTAGGCTCTTTGAGTGGTTCCATACACCTGAGTAACCACATAGATTATTAGTAACCACATGCTGAAGTGAAGACACTTAATGGTATACATGATGACCATTGTAAACATTTTTGTTTGAGTTATCCCTTTTGCCTTTGATACTTTTGGCTCCCTAGCGCCAGAAGCCATTAACTTCTTGACGAGGGTTCAACGGGTTATCCACAGCAATTGTTCGACCCCAAGGGGGCAGGGGTTTGTGTTCGGGAGGTTGGGGTTTGCAATTCAGAAAGGGTTGGCGGCGCAGCTTGTTGCCCGTCTACCTTCTGTTTTGATGTAACTTAACAAGTTTTTTGGTTTGTTTATAAAAAAAAAAAAAAAAGTTATCAAAGAAAAAATTACTTGAAAAAAAGGGAATATGAGGAAAATGTTCATTTTGACCGAGGAACCGAACAAAATAGCCTTGACTTTTTATAATTACTGATTAACCAGAGTGCGACAAATGTCTTTTGGGACGATAGCGAATCGGATCCTTTGGTGCAATAGATCCATACGGCTCCGCTAGGGGCCCGCGAACTAAAAGAATGACTTTTATTTGAATTTCAAGTGATGTAAAAGATTCGTAAGTGGCACATAAGATTTCACTCCGGGGTGGGAGATGTTAATCGAGGGTCTAATCTGTCAATGATTAGTCACACATGTCCTTGTGTGATTGGTGAAAGTTGTATGAATTTAAATAAAAAACAAAAGTCGAACGCTTATTTTCGTAATTTTAAAAAGTCAAGTTTATTTTGTTAATTTCCTACGCAAAATATATATTTTCGTGATTTAAGAGGCAGCATTTTTTAAATAATAAATCATCTGAAAGCATCTTGTAGAATCATTGGATTCATGAAAGACTATCTATTAACTAATCTCATGCAAATGTATATATGATTAAAGCAATACACAAACAAATAATCAAATCAATACATAAAAGAAGTAGCACAAGAACATATGATTAAAAATTTAAGATCCAAATAGATCTTACCTAAATAGTCTTTATTCTCAGACACAATCCAACTCTCCTCAAACGATTCATCAAACGACTCGTAAAATACCTGAAAACCAAAAACAAAATTGTCCTTAAATCGTAATTTAGTAAAATGACCTAATCGGGGACGGGCCCATGGTACAACAATAAAAAAACATTGTTATTTATACGTTAAAACCTGACCGGCCCTATAATTTTTTTTTTGTTAACGCCCACGATGATCCCGATGAAAAATAAATCTGGGTCCACCACTGGCCTTATCATCATGACACGAAATAACACACACATGTAGATTAGTAATTTAGTAAAATGACCTAATCAGGGGCGGACACATGGTATAACAATAAAAATACAGTGTTATTTATACGTTAAAACCTGACCGGCCCTGTAATTTTTTTGTTAACGCCCACGATGATCCCCATGATAAATAATAAATCTGGGTCCACCACTGGGCCTTATCATCATGACACGAAATAACACACAAGTAGATTAGTAATTTAGTAAAATGACCTAATCAGGGGCGGACCCATGGTACAACAATAAAAAAACAGTGTTATTTATACGTTAAAATCCCGATCAGCCCTGTAATTTTTTTGTTAACCCCCACGATGGGCCCCCTATGAAAAATAAATCTGGGGTCCACCACTGGACATTATCGTCATAACACGAAATAACACACACTTGTAGATTAGGTCACTCACAGTGCCAGAAGACGCGTATGTCTTCAACGCGAACAAACCGATCAAAACGAAACAAAAGAACTGCAAACAACACATTTTCCGTTTGCATGGTTCCATAATCTAACGATCAAAATATTATGATATGAATTGGTCGACAGGAAAACGTAGAAAAAGTGATGTTAGTTTTTGTTGTGAATAGTGAATACATATATGGATCTCACAAGGGGTTACGACAAATTCTTGTAACCAATGATATCGGTTGGGGCTTAAATCAACCAATAAGGGATTGCCACGTATGTGTTTCTAGACATGGGCTCGCGTCGTCTGCATTGTATTCCGGCTGTGATTCGTGGAATGCGCACGTCTAACATGGAAATGGGTCATTTTTATGTAAGATTATTTATATCAATACACGTGTTGAAATAAAAAAAAAATAAAATAAAAATAAAAAGTGTAAAAGCTCTCAAAGTTCATTTTACCTTCACAAAAAAATATAATTTTAATTTGTGATATTAGATTTAAATAATCTAAACTTTTATTAATTGACCGATGGCACGCATTCTTAACTTTCGATTTGTATCACACCACTTTTAGTATTGGTCGATACTTGATAGCACTCCCAAACTAACTGAACTCTAACCCAGTTTTTTGCTAATGTGACATTTGTGTGTTGATGCGGCATCTGATGTGGATTTTTTGATGACGTGGCAGCTGACGTGACATCTGACTTGGCTTTTTTGATGATGTGTCAGCTGACGTGGCATCTGACTCGTCTTTTTGATGATGTGGCAATGGTTTGGTGACGTGGTAGCTGATGTAAGCAAACTTGGTTAGTGTTGGGGGGTAGTCTGAGAGTGCTATCGGCCGATAAGTTGAAAGTTGGGAGTAGTGTGGTACGAATCGAAGTTGAGAGTACTATCAGCCAATTGGTAAAAGTTTGATTATTTAAATTCAATATGCCTTTAACTTTTAATGTTTTCTTTTTACCATAAACTTTTACATGGTACACCTTGTTCCACCAGCACGCACGCCAGACGCAACAAATTTCTATCTAACACAAGAGAATGGATCAGTGCCTCAACATTATCGATCCACTGCCCCAAGATTGGAATCTGCTACATCAATGGACACTTTCAATTAGGGATGAGCATTTGGTACTGGGTATCGGTACCGAATTTCCCGTATCGAATTTTTTCGGTATTTGTACTGGTACCCACTTTTTGGCATTTTCGGTATCGGTACCAGTAAAATACCGAATTTTATCTTCAAACACCGGTACCCTACTGGTACCGTACCGTACCGAATATTTCGGTACCGGTACCAGTTCAGTACGGTATCAGTACCACGCTCATCCGTACCTTCAATCATTGGTTAGTTGAAATTTTCTAAAAGCTAAGGCTATTTTGTTGTACTCATTGATTAAAATGGTCATATTAATGATTTGTCCTTTAAAAAGTTACTAAACTTACCCGATGCCGATCACAATAGCATAACGGATGAGCTCGCGACAAGGTATATATCGTGTTGCATTGATCAACCAAAGAGTAATTAATGTAAAATTCAACATGTCCGGAACTCTTCCCTCAAGGGCAATAAAGATCCCTAAATTATATCCAGGAGTTCGATTTATTGACTTTGAGGGAGAGAGTTCAGGACAGACTGAATTTTAAATATCCAAACTACCAAGTGTTTAAGATCGATAGCGTTTTATAAATACTATGAACAATAAGAAATTACCTCGTATTTACAAGTTTATTTTCAAAGAAGTTTCGTCCCAACCTTCACCTAGGTTCCTCGTCGATTGATATATTGATGAGACAAGAGATTGTACTAGTTCGTGCATCCCAAGTTTGGTAGGAACATGTATCATGTATGCATGATATTATAATAGATATTAACACGTCACCTTGAATCATATTTATTTATTTAAAAACAAATTATTTTGTCATGATCAAAACTACATGATGTGTGGCGTATTGGGCCAAGGAGATAACGACGAACCTAGGAACCGGTGTGTTGTATATGTGTACATTCAAACAAGGCATAAGATCAGTTCTTGTCCGTACTGCGTTTGGCGCCTTTTACGATTAGCCGAACGTTGCATTAGTGTAATTGGGGTAAAGTTATCGCTCAAAGTTTTCTAAAAATAAGAAGTGTACAAAGACATAATGGGTCGCAAGATATAACACAATGTCAAGCAAAATATAACATAATGCCGAAAAATATAACACAGTGTCAAGGAAAAAACACAATGAGTCGCAAAAATTCTAAAATCTACAAGCTATACATCCAAAAGCGAAAACCTAAAATCTAATACTGTAGAGCTCGATGAGATGGTTTCAATGCCGCTTGAATGAGGTTAATTGGACTCCGTTTGATACCCTTCTTATGACTTCTTAGTTTTAAGCATGGTTGTAAAACAAGGTCTCGAAGGCTGAGTACCCCTCGAGTAGTCGCAATAAGGTAGGTTGCTGAGGCAACTTTCTTCAACTCCGCCTAATTACTCGGTATCGATCAAACGCGGTCAACCTTGGTCAGTATCGGATCTAGTAGGTTAACTCAGACCAAGTTTGACTTACAAAAAATAAAACATAATTTCTACACCTATCATATTAAAGAATGAATATCATATTCACGTATTTTGTTACACATATTAGTAAATTTATGTTATTTTACATATATATAATTTCTGAAAACTAATTTCTTTATAATTTAACATGTCCGAGCACTCCCCAAGTACTCTTCCTCTAAGCCGAGTACTCTCAACCCCCAGGTCGACCGACTAGGGAGCGTCTAGCGACTTTTGCAACCATAATTTTAAGAGACTTTGTATTTGATCTAACACTAGTATATTGACAACAATTAAGTATCTAGAAACTAACAAAATCTTTGTACAACATAAAATATTTTCATGTTGGGTGTGACCTTGGTTACGTTTCCTGAGACATGGAACCAGTGTTGGCGCACAATATCTCGATAGGTTTTTGTATGCTAGGTACCACATCGAGATCAACAATGAACTACTTCATCAAAGCAACCTCCTTCGCAGTATCTAATACAACAATATATTATGATTCGATGGTGGACAGTATAACAACCCTCGGTAAAACCGACACCCTCATAATATTTCTGACACCCTAATATATTTTTAAATATATCAATATGTCATTATATGTACCCCGTATGTGAAAACCGAGCTCAAATTAGAATATAATATATAAAATAAATTAA
The DNA here is from genome assembly GCF_002127325.2 of Helianthus annuus. Lineage (NCBI taxonomy): Eukaryota > Viridiplantae > Streptophyta > Magnoliopsida > Asterales > Asteraceae > Helianthus > Helianthus annuus. The sequence continues at coordinate 3,546,610 of NC_035448.2, read as the reverse complement.
AAACAATAATTATTAAGCTGAGGCGGGCCGCGTATAACTTCGTTTAAGTTCATGCGGGCCGCGAGCGACATGGAATGTGGCACAGCCCGGTGATGACACGTGTCAGCATCGTGTCGAACCTAGTAGATGACCGGACCAAGCTATACGTTGACCGCATGTTGACGCGGGCCGCGTAAGGTTTAGCCTTACTTCACGCGGGCCGCGAGAAAGTGCGATTTCAGCCCTATAAATAGAAGGCAACGGCCTTCAGTCCGTTTCGCTCAAATTTCTTTCTGTCTCTCTAACTTTTAAATAGTGGGCATTATACCCGAGTCCAATACCCCCTAAATTAGCGAGGTTCTGCTCTGTTGTAAGTATTATAACCCCTGGATACGTATTAGGTACTCTGCCCGATTGATCTAGGGTTCCGTAACGGCTGTCGTGGTTTTGCCCGACGTAGTCGTTGGAATGCCGTCTCGGGGAGGGTATTACTAATGTTAAAATGGGTTATTATACTAACACATGTGCATTTGTGTAAATTATAGATATTCACCAGGAAATCATAAAGGAAAACCCTAAAATAGCAATGTGAGTAATCTCCTTTTTGTTAACAGTTTTTACAAAACCTTAACCTTTTTATAATGCAATTTAGCAGTGATTGAGTCTTTGTAATTCTACAATTACTGCCGGTATGTTGGGGTTTTGTATACAAAATGTGAGTAACGTTACCATTGGACGAAGAGTTAGCCAATGTGTAATATGACCCTCAGTCAGACTTGACACTACTGAATGAGTAATTGGGTAGATATAAACATTGTAATCGCCCTCAATACTGTTTGATTAAACTGAGATTCATTCACCAGTATTTTCCACTGACAAAACCTTTTTAAAACGCGTTTCAGGTAACAAAATGTGAAAGCCAAACTAGAAGCCAGCTGGACAGCACTGAAGGCTTGGAAAAGTGGCTATAAAAGTTACCTAAATAAAAGAAAGGGTTTATTTCAATAAAGTGGGATTTATCCCTGTAATTCAGTGTGTATTTAAAACTTGGGTTTCACCCATGTGTTTGATATTATAAAATAAGGTGGTTTACTCTGATTTAAACATTTCCTAACTACGGTCCTGATGAAATTTCCGCTGCCAAATAAATTAATAACGTGATACCACCGCAATTGGCTCACGGCCGCCCGTTCCCAGGAAAAAGGGATCGGGGGTTGTGACAGACAGAGCGATGAAGCTCTCCTTGGAACTCTTCCAAGTAATAACTCCACCATTCAGAACAAATATGTATCCCATCTATGGACGAGAATCATCTCAAAATTTCTGGCCACGAACATTAGTAGAACACTTAACTTGTAACTCCATTTCCAATCCTCCATATATCATGAACATATCTCTAGCCTTTCTTACGTACTTAAGAATGTTCTTTATAGCATTCAAGTGATCCTTTCTAGGATCATGTTGGTATCTACTTGTCATACTTAAAGCATACAACACATCTGGCCTAGTACATAGCATGACATACATGATGAATCCAATAATAGAGCATATGGAACTAATTCAATTTTCTTCCTTTCCTCATCTAACAGGGGGGACTATTTGTATTCGGTATCGTTGCATGTGTCATAGGCAATGATCCCCACTTGGAATCATGCATTGAAAAATGTCGAAGAACTTTATCAATTTAAGTACTTTGACTCAAACCAATAAGCCGCTTCGATCTATCCCTATAAATCTGTATTCCTAGAGTATAAGGGGCTTTTCTAAGATTTTTCATTATAAAATATTTTCCAAGCAAAGATTTTCCTTCCTGTAGTATAGGAACATTGTTTTCAATAAGAAGTATGTCATCTACATACAATACAAGAAAGTAATGAAGCTCTCACTTACCTTCTTGTACACATGGCTGATTTTTGCTTTTGACAAAACCAACCTCATTGATTTTCTAGTCAGAGAAGATTCCAACTTTGAGATGCAGTTTAGGTATAATCGAAAGGTTGATTTGTTCAATTTTGTCTTTATTTATATAAGAAATCTAATTACAGTTAACACCTTTCCTAACTTGAGAGGGGGGAAAGGGTCTTAGATTCAAGTTCCACAGACGACAGAAATAAAAAGAAATTTGCCGTTAAAAAAAACACATTGCCGTTAAAAAAAAAACACCTTTCCTAACTTGCTTGCACCTGCACCTAGTAATTAATTAATGAATTAGCCCTTTATTATTAAGTGAAACCGTATCTTTATTATTTATCATATAAATATAAAACTAACTATATTTAATTATTTCAGAATTAACTAAATAGTACCTTAATCACGTTAGTTGTTTCACTAAACAATTAATCTGTAATCCCTTTTAGTTATACCTCCGCATAAGTTCATTTTTATCCAAAACCCACCCGAATTTAAAGGCACCCGAACCCAAATTAGTGAATACCCGAAAAACCCGAACCCGACCAACCCGAACTTTAGATGGTTCGCTTTTTTTCCAGCCAAAAACCCGAACAACCCGTCCCAAAAAAACCCGATACCCGAAACCCGAAAAAACCCCGAACATTTACTGTTTTTTTTATAGAAGTGTTTTGGTTTGGGGTATTTAATATATAGAACATTAACTTTTGAGACATTTAAATATTATAATAGCATATTGTCAACTAATGTTTGATTTTTTTTAATAATATTTTTAAAGTAGCAATATAAATTTTGATGATATTTTGAAAAAAAATGACATTTATTTTCATTTTACATAAAGTGGTAACGGCATAGCTTGTTGCCCGTTTACCAACTATCTCGATGTAAATTCGTCTATAATATAAACACCAATTTTACATCTAAACCGAAAACCGAAAAACCCGACCCGAACAAACCCGAATCCGAATCACCCAAACTTTAAATGGGTTGGTTATCAGGTCAATTTTTCCAAAAAAAAAAAACCGAACAACCCGACTTGAACAACCTGAAACCCGATGAGCTCCGTATAATTAACCATCGCAGTTAGATCCGGAATAACATCATATATATTGACCATCCACATTGAGTTTTACAAACGTATCTTCCACCTACAATCGTCACACAGTTTTTCAACAATAGTGCTTTTTCTCAACTGTAGACCTTCAAAAAGACAACATAAAGCATCAACCTCAAGATATTCAGAATACTTATGGGTAATGTGACGAATCTAAGAACTTTTTTAATAGGTTCCTTTTGATAGATTCTCACTATTTTTTTTCCAAATCATATGAGATTTTTACTAATTTTCTTATTTTTCTAAGCTGAATGAATGAGTTCCTCAGAACCACTAGGTACTAATGATGGATGTGACCGAATAGTCATTAGACACATCAGAATACTAACAGGCTCGGCTCTGATGGGAACCCGATGCCATCCTGCGTACTAAGACTGGGTTAGGACAAGTATGGGTACTCGGACTGGGTTTGGACGATTATGTGGTGGGGTACGACGAGTATGTGGTGATGGTCCGGACTCGGTTGATGCTCTTATTAATAGTTATCACAAACCATTTTTGCAAGGCATTATGGATTATCATTTAGGTAATACATCTCTATTGAAACTTTACTTTCTTGGGACCATTTTCATGATACGCCTGACAACATTGATTTATTTTTTGTTGTTACAAACTGTTGCTTCAGTGCAGTTATGAAACCAACAACCGTCTAATCCCATGATCACAATCCAAAACTACAGTAAACATATTTACAAACCACAAACAAAAACCCTGTTTTCACACATAAACCCACTCATCTTCAGTGTTTCATCGGCCGCAACTCAACAAATGGCTTCTTCTCCACCTCCACTCCAACCGACTTCAACGATTCGGTATAAGGCTTCGGGTGCCTGCAAATCACCAAAACAATACCAATAATCAGTATTCAGTTAACTCGACAAATTTACTAAATTATTTGTTGATACATTGCGTAAGTATCCCCTCGGATCGGATCAGGCATGATTTCTTGGCGGTCCGCGTCCTGCACGTGTGCGATTTTCCTGAAGAATGATTTCTTGATGAACTCTTCGGACTCTTCGGCCACCTTTTCCGGCTCCACCAGCTCTGGTAGTGTCTCCCTCTTCGATTTCTTCACGAAAACGTTTGGTGATCTTTTTAGTTGATGTGTCGCCGTGTATGTTCCGATGCTAACCGACATTAGAATCAATCCGAGTGAGACGTATACGGGTGCATATTCGCCTTTCAACGTCCTGTTTTACCCCCCAAAATTTCAGTTAGTGAACACGAAAACAATATATATACTACACATGTCAATTTGATAAGAAGTGAAGCATATATAACGTTAAATTTCTTTTTTATCTTTAGCTGCATTGGCAAAGCTTGAGATTTCAGACCGGGGGTCGAAAACGTATATACAAAAAATTTCTATAAAACCGGGGGTTAAAAACGTATATACCCAAGAATTTCTATACGAAAACTAGATGTTCTCCACTACTGAGCGAAAAGTTCGGGGTCGCTTGCCCCCTCCCGCCCCACAAAGCTACGCCCTTGTTTAGCTGGCTTTGGTTCCTAGTCAACTTTTATAAGGTGTTTGATTACAGGTGATCCACTAGTTGAACTAGCGGAAGTGAGTCAACTTTATAAGTTGTTTCGATTATAGGTGATCCACTAGCTAAACTAGCGAATGTGAATAATTTTTATTAGGATCCACTAGTTGAACTAGTGGATGTGAGTCAACTTTTATAAGTTGTTCTCATTATAGCTGATCCACTAGTTGAACTAGCGGTGTGAATAATGTTTAGCGGCGTGAATAATGTTTATTAGTGCCGCTAGTTCAACTAGCGGAAATTCTAGTCAACTTTTATAATCTTTTTTGATTATAGGTAATCCGCTAGTTAAACTAGCGGACGTGAATAATGTTTATTAGGGTCCGCTAGTTCAATCACATCCGCTGGTTCAACTAGCGGATCATAATAAATAAGAGTCTGCTAGTTGAACTAGCGGGAGTGAGTCAACTTACATCCACATCCGCTGGTTCAACTAGCGGACCATAATAAAAAAGTATAACATTACTTTGATTTGGGATCTTGATGAGCATAACCGTGATCAGCGGCAGGCGAGAAGGCCTTCATCTTGGGTGAGGTAGAAGTAGCAAATCCAAAACTTCCTCTTGACCTATTCACCAATGATCTCACCAAATTCTGCATTACAGTTGCTCTGAGTGCCATTGAAGTATGATTGAATATGTAACTGTAACTTGTGCTAAAAACAAATACTTGAGGGGATTGTTGTAGTTTGATCACAAGGTGTGGGGGGTTATATATGGAGAAAGGTGATGTAGTTTCGAGAACAGGACACGTGGCGGGGAAATAGATGTGTAACGTTTTCGGTGGAGAACTCTGGAAGTAACGCGTCAGTTTCTTCCTGACTGACTGCTGTGCTTAGATTCTTGAACTCTCTCGTTGGTCAATCAATTGTGTAATTTACTTTTTTTTTTATTTTGTGGAATAGTTAATTACTGTTTTCGTCTATGTGGTTTGTCCAAAATCACTATTTCAGTCCACTAGTTTAAAAATTGCGATTTTAGTCCCTGTGGTTTCACTTTCATAACTATTTCAGTCCCTGTGGTTTCACTTTCGTAACTATTTCAATCCATTTATTTTGTAAGTACAGGGACTGAAATGGTTACGAGGTGGACTGAAATAGTTACGAAAGTGAAACCACACGGACTAAAATCGTAATTTTTAAACTAATGGACTGAAATAGTGATTTTTGACAAATCACAGGGACGAAAACTGTAATTAACTCTTTGTGGAAAATAAGTTTACTAATAATCGAAATTTAATATGATTAAAATGTGAGATTTTTTTTCTTTTCTTAAATATATAGATTTACGAGATCAACATGTTAAACTTTTTTTTATGATGATTTACCGACTAAAACTCGAAGACACTGATTTAAGGGTTTGAAAAACCTTCAAGTTATAAACGTATTCAAGAATTATTTAACGTATTTATAAGTTTGAAGGGAGCATTGTGAATGAATTTTGTACCCATATTCATATACTAGCTTACAACCCCGTGTATTACACGGGTTGAATGACAAAAAATGTAAATTATAAACTTGTATATAATCTTTATTAATGAAATGACTTATTTAGATAAATTAGTAAAACAAAAGAATAGTTATATTTTCGTTACTTGTACATGTGATTTGATACTTTATTAGTAATTATTGTTTATATCCAAATAATATATTTTATCTTAACAAATATATATGGTCAGGGTAAAATGAAAACTTCTATGAGTTGAGTTGTGAGAACTTAGAGAACTCAACCTTACAAAAGTTTTTTTTTTTTTTTTTTTTGAATTTTTTACAGAGGATGTAAATGAGTGGTTAGAGACTCAAGGTGTTAAACCTTTTGATTTTGGATTCAAGTGGTTAAAACCACTAAAACATAGGGTCTCAAAAAGTAATTTACTATTAATTAAATTTGAAATTGTACGTTTTATCTCTAACTATATTAAATAATATTATACTTATTATATTATTTGATACATTTATATTTGTTATAGATAATTGTTAATTAAATTTGAATTTAGACGTTTATCTCTAACTATATTAATTAATATTATATTATATTTTGTGTATAAAATTAATATGTAATACTATTATAAAAAAGGACGAGGCACCAGAGAGTGACACGTGGCAAAAAAAGATTTTTGTTTATTAGTATAGAAAGATTTCTATTAATAAATAATTACTTTTTTCTGTTCTTTTAAATTTAAATAATATTTTCTATAACTTTATCATTATATTTTCTCTATCCTTTACTCATAACCATTTTTAACAATATTATTAAATTTATAAGGTTTTTCTCTCAAGATTTTTTTTCTATATATTTACAGATAAACAATAATTTTTCCATATATTTTCTCTCTATTCCATCCACAACTACTCAAAAACACTAACAACCATTCGTTGTAATATAAGGCTACATGGTATGGGGATGATCCTCCCTTTGAAGATGGTCCGCCACCTAGGCGCCATATCACCAACCTCTTAAGGATGATCCAACCCACAAAATCAATGAAAATGGAAGGATTATCCTACCTCACCATTTTACTTGTTTTTATTAACATCATCTTTTTTTAACATTTAACAAATAAAATAAGAAAATATTTTCATTAATATTAAACAACATCACATAAACTTAAAAAGAACATAAACTTTATAAAAAATCCTAATAACTTAAAAAAACATAAACTTAAAAAAACATAAACTAAAAAAACTTTAAAAAAATCCTAAGGATTAAAAAATATTAAAAAAAAGCTACTAGTCTTCATCCTGCATGTGGTCGTCTGGTTCGTTTTGAGCGTTGTTCCAAATTTACTCCACCAAGTTTGCTTGTAGGTTATGATGTGTGTACTCGTTACGTAGAGAGAACATGTTCAAATCTTGTTGTTCCAAGCTAACTGGAACAGAATTTCCGGTAGACGCGTTTTCGTCGTACTCGCATATCGCTCTACCTTCGTCTTCAATGACCATGTTATGAAGGATAACACAAGAGTACATAATGTGTCGTGGCCTCTTTGGTGTAGCCGAACGTGCTAGATGTTCAATGATATGCCATTTTCTTGTAGTACCCTAAAAGCGCGTTCAATATCTTTTCTCGCACCCTCTTGATACTTCGCAAATTTTTTTCTTTTATCGTCTGTCGGGTGCGGAATAGTTTTAACGATTGTCGAGTACGTTGGGTATATTCCATATGCAAGGTAGTAACCTCGCCTGTATTCAACCCCCCGAAACCGTAAAACTTGTGTCTGGACCTGTTCCCGCCACTACATCGTCAAATATCTGTGACTGGTATATGATTTTAAGGTCATTAAGCGAACCAGGTAGACCAAAAAAAGCATGTCAGATCCAGAGATCCTGTGACGAAACAACCTTTAGAATAATAGTGGGATGACCATGATCTCCCCTAGTATACTGACCTTGCCAGGCAATAGGGCAGTTCTGCCACGGTCAGTGCATGCAATCAATGCTCCCGATCATTCCTGGAAAACCATGTCTTCGTTCGTGTGCTTGATATAATTTTTGAACGCCGTTTGCGTTTGGTCTCCGCAGGTATCTCTTGTTATAAATTTTGATAACCCATTCGCAAAACCTGTGCAAACATAGACATGCGGTTCTTTCGGACATCCTTAAATAATCGTCTAAAGCATCGGGTGCGTAACCATATGCCAGTTGGCGAATGGCCGACGTATATTTTTGTAAATTAGTGAAACCCCTTTGCCCCTAGCGTCGTATCGCAGTGTAAAAAACGGATCAGAATAGGCCATGTCGTCTGTGATACGTAAAAAAAGTCGACGACTCATTCGGAACTGACGTCGAAACATCTCGTCTGTGTACACGGGTTCGTCGGCAAAATAATCGGCCACTAGTTTATCGTGGGTGGCTATATATTTAAAACGAAAAATATATCAAATTCATTATAAAATACATTTTCAAATTAAATAAACATACGGAAAAAAAGTAAGGTACCTTCTTTGTCTCGGTTTAATTTTGCTCGTCTAGTTTGCCGTTGGGACGACGCTTCATCATCCGCCAAGAAGATCTGAGCCGCGTACATAATCATGTTTTCGAAAAATGCGTCATTCTCTGCCGAATAACACGTAGACGAAGAAGATGAAGAAATGGAAGAAGGTGAAGACATGGTAAATTTTGAGAGATAGATGGGATGGTAGCGTGTAAAAAATGGCATAAAAATGTTGAGTTTATATAAAAGTGGAAGAGTGTTTATAAAATGTGAGAGAGATATGAGATTGTGGTGGGTGAAAAGGTGTGAAAAATGGTGAATATTTATAATATTTGGATTGCTTTGTCGTCGGGCCTGGACGGGTGGGAGACGCTCCTCATACCATCTAGCCTAACTAAGCCCCCTCATGTATTTTTAAGGTTTTCATTGTAAATGCTCTTGGACCGGATTTGTTACGGAAAATTCTAATTACCTCTTGTGTAATTTTAAGTTGTTGCCTAACCTGAGCTTTTATGTGAGTTTTACAAAATTTATTTTTACTAACAAACTATATGCTATTTTGATTTGTAGAGCACTAAATTTTATTAACAAAATATATGCTATTTTGATTTGTAGAGCACTAAATTATTATTATCTAAAATTATTTTAAATAAATTTATGTCATCTATTCATGTCCAACATTATATTATATACTAATAAAACACAAACTGAATGAACAGTATATTTGCTTTTAATTTTTTTTATATGTGGTATTTAGTGGTTTTTTTACATGTGTTATGGTTTTTTACATATGTTATGTGGTTCTTTTATATATCTTAGACCGTGGCGTATCGTGGGGCGTGAGTTGGGGGCATGGTTCGACACGTGGAGTATGTGGCACCCAAGACCAAAAGCCAATTTCAAAGGGGTATGGTGGGGCGTGGCTGGGGTGGCGTGGAAAAAAAACCAATTTCAAAGGGCTAGTGCTCCTGGCTAACGAGGTTCCGTCATGTCATGTTCGTAGCCCCGCCCAACGCTCGGGCTGAAACCCCCGCTTAACGGGCCACGCCGAAACCCAAGCTCACCCGGGGTGGTGACGTGGGCGTTTGTACCCAACCCCCGCCCCATACCCCATAGTCTTATGTAACTTGCGTTTGTTTTTTATCGATGTAATTCACGTGTCCGTATTTTTTGATCATATCAAGATTTTTTTTCTCTATGGGTTGCTGTAATTAGTGTAGGTGACGTAACAAAATAAACCGATACCGATCAAATTCCCGCTGTGTTGGTATATTTTTAGTCATATCATGATTTTTTTCTCTTTTGGTTGCTATAACGAATGTGAGTACTGTAATTAAACGAACTGATACCCACCCACCGCGCAACGCGCGGATTTAATAACACTAGTTTGTATAAGCCACTTTTGTTTAAGAAAAGGTTTAGGAACTTTAATATATTAAAGCTTAAATTTATATATAAAAGATAAAGTTTTATAAGTTTTTTTTGGGTAAAGGGTTACCCCGGTGATTTTATTAAGTTCAATCGCAAATAAGTACAAGTAGTGAGGATGTGTTCCACACTAGTTCATATATAGGACATGCCCCATATATGTAAGACAAAGCAAAACAAAGTATCTATGACACCCCATAACCTAGCCTACTATACATCATGAAAAAGATCTAGTAGACAAAACAACGCAAAAACAAAACAAAATCCTCAACCGCCATCATCAAAGATAAAGCTGCCACAAACCGGCAACCCCTTCAAACGAACCAATAATAGCCTATCCATTTGAGATTTTTGAGGAAGAGGTGCTTGCCCCTTACTTTCGATGAAAAAGGATAAATACCCGATGTCATAAATTCACTCGTTTCATTGTAGACTTCAAAGATAAAGTTTTATAAGTTTAGTTCTGTATAAATCACTTGTTATAAATAAGTTTGGTGCATAAATAACCGTGACATTAAAATGGAAAAAATAAATGATACAATCATCTCTTGTGACAAAACAAGTATTATGAAGCCTTAAGAACATGCTTTTTGATGCATATTTATAAGATCTGTGAGAATATATCATAAGATTTATTAGGATGCATCATGAAGTTTGAGGGTTGTGACAGATCAAAAACGTTATTTCATTTCTATGAAAATAATTTAAGTTACAAAAACCTCTTATCAATTATTGAACATATTAAACGACCGATACAAACTGACCGGATTAGCATGTTGGTGAAATAGTGGTTAACCAAGGGAGGTTAATTCACTAGTCTTGTCAAGTAAGGTTAATCCTTTCTTTCCGAAGATCGGTGACTGGATCGTCCGCTAATCTGTCTCCTGCACAAGGAAAACATACCATGACTCGTAACAAGGAGGATGGGGTGGGTGGTGCTCCTTGTTACCACACTCTGGCGTGAGAAACAGTAATTTGCTTGAGAGTAAAATGTGTGATCGTAGTAAGAGTGAGAGAGTTTGATAAGCGATACCTTAAACCTGCTCCGGGATGGGTATTTATAGCCGAGTAGTGAAGGAGGGTAACAGAGCGGCTAGACTGACAACGCGCAGCCCCTTGCAGGTGTGCAGGCTTGTCGGTCACGGAGGTGATGCCACGTCCCACTGTGGTTGTCAGTCTGTGTACCAGTGTCGTTTACGTATGGGCTGACAGATGACTGTATTCAGTGCCACTTGCTGTTTTGGCTACATGAGTCAAGGTGTCAGTCCCACTTGCGTCGTCAATAGGATGCGGTGCTAGGCCACATCGCTATCTACGGTGACCGCTGTTGTTTCCACGTCCCTTGGTTAGACGAAGATGTTTATGGGATGCGGTGCGGAGCCGCATCGCCATACGCGGTAACTGCTGTTACCTTATTCCTTGCCGTGACGAAAATGTTCATAGCATACGATGCTAAGCCGCATCACGATGTGCAACATCCATTTTCATATACAAGGTAAGTCTTCTCATCACTTGACCAATTGGATTCGGTACTTGTGTTCGTGTGTGTACACACGAACGCAGATAAGTTCTTGCCTGTGGGAGTATTTGATAAAGGTGATGGTCACTCGTGACTATTTCGGTGCGAGATTTGGGACCATACCCCTTCATATGTGGCTTGCAGTTCTACAGCGTTTAAATATTAATTCTTTGTCGAAATAAAATTACAGTGCTTATATTTTGAACTAGTGGATTCCCTCACCGCGTTGCGGCGAAAGTTCAGTCGATAGCGATTCGGTTCATTATGATATCGGTTTAATACAGACACTCACTCAGTATAGCAATTAAAATATAAAACCCAAAAAATGAAGTTGTCATGATAAATAAATAAATCATACATGACCTTTTCAATTTTAAGTACAAATTTTAGTGAAACTTTTAGTGTTATTGATCTTGCGTTGTGGCAGTAGGCTCCATCGTGACGCTGATAAAAAGAAACTCGTTAAAACAGTAAAGACGAAATTTTATAAAACATATTTTAAACTTTAGTAAACAGTTAAGTCACGTTGGTATTAAATTATTATTATTGAACTCAGCAAAAGAATTTATACTGAAGTATTGTTAAAAGTTATAAGTTATTGGTTCATATCATAAATTTCGTTAACATGCTATTAGTTAATCTAACTTTTTCTAAAAAAAAATAAGTAAATGAAAATACATAATACAACATGACCTACTATGCTCTTGCTAACTTGTTTGTTACCAATTTTTTTTATTACTATTAGAAAACTTGTTATTTAGCAAAGGCCCACATCGATGTGTCTTGGTTATATTTCATTGTTTCGTAAATTTGATAAAGTAATTACAATACGTAATTGATTAATATTTATTATACTTATTTGTTCTTTAACCTTTTCATTTACGTTATATTGTAATTATTTATACAATTAATAGTTGAAGTAGCCGGTTAATTTTAAACTTATTAAAAATTCAAGTTTTGTACAACAGGTCACGTGCTTTATCTGTGTTCTTCAAAGAAAACCTATAGACAATAATGCAAACCCATGGTTTTCTTGGCTTTTTGTTGAAAAGCAGCATACCATCCTAGTAAGTCTCTCTACAACCACCATCAATAATGCCACCACCACAAAACCGCCACCGTCGCCATCTTCATCTTTCCCCAAATCACATTGCATGAGGATGATAATGGTTGGGGTTTCGAACGGAATCAGTTGTTGGTGAACAGCGGCGCCGCTGGTGGACACAATCACTTACGCCTGCGTAGGAAACAGAGGGCCATGGTGATGGAGGTTTCAGGCGATGTTTACACCACCGAAAAGAGGCCCCGACAAGTTAGGTTTCCGGCGACGAAGGTTGAAGACGGAAGGATGGTACTGAAGTCAGACCTTGGATCGACCATTCGCCACTACCGTAGCAGTGCTTCGAGAGTAAGAAAGAACACCATCTCGTAGTGCCTGGCACCGGCCGCCTTCCTTTCTCTCTCTAAATACTTACAAATGAAGCCAAAAGTGAAAAGCCAGTAAATGGAAATATGTCTAAAAGCCAACTTTAAAATCTGTTGAGGGACCAAAGTTGTAAGACTAAGAAAGAGTGGTGTCAATCTCTAACACGTTGAAATTTTCCTATTCCACCGACATTTGATAGACAATAGTTATAGACAATAGTTATAGACAATAAGCATAGTTTCATAGAAAGAAGAACCATGATTTCAATTAGTGATGACATCTATAGTAATGTGACAACATATAAGCTGTTTACTTAGGATTTACATAACTAGTACTTGTTTAAGAATAAGAGAATCAACGTTATAAATTGACCCTAAAGTTGCATTTAAAATTGGTGTTGACCAACAGTGGCGGATCTAGAATTCGCGTCAAGCGGTAACGTTTTATAAATAAGTGGTAACGAAATAAAAAAAAACGTCAAATTTCTCCAAAATTTATACTAATTTTACATTACCGCCAGAGCGCCAAGCCGTAGCGGAGGCTACCCTTTATATCTATGTACATCCGCCCCTGTTGACCAATACTATTTAAAACCGAATATATCTCATCAGATTGAGGATGCAATTCATCACCTGCAATAAACTCATGCCTACACCCTCCAAGCAAACTCCCCCAAACAAAAACATCACTCGACATTGGCATACCCTCGATCATGTCCATTGCTTCTTTTATCAAACCGGCACGTTCAAGTAGATCGGGCATGCACTCGTAATGTTTGAGTTCTTTAGGAACTCCATAAACCGACCCCATCTCACCAAAAAGTCGTCATGCTTCGTTAGTAGCTGCACCCCACCATGACACCAAGAAAGGTCACCCTGTCCGGTTTAACTCTGTTCTTAACCATTTTGGAGAAATAACTCAGTAACATTTGACCATAACCGTACATAGCTAACCCAACAAACACTGCATTCGAAGTGAATAGATTCTTTTAAGGGATAGATTTGGATATCCCTCTAGCAGTTTCTATGCACCCACATTTCGCGTAGAATTCCACTAATGCAGTACACAAGAAAGAGTCTATTTAAATTCTACTATGTCTGATATGATCATGCACTTGTTTCCTGGGGCGGAACCAGAGGGGGGTCAAGAGGGTCCGTTGACCCTCCGACCACCGGAACTTTTTGAATTTTTATTTATAAATTTTGAGTTTTTGAAGAACAAACTTAGAGATGGACCCCCTAATTTGAACTGGTATAGAATATAAACTTATGCTGAACCCCTAACTAAATCGTTCTGGTTTCGCAACTGCCTGTTTCCCTTTTTCCAGCTTTCCCATTTGTCCACAAGCCGAGAGAACAGAAACTAATGACACGTAGTCATGAGGAACACTTAGAACAAGCATCTGATCATATAGACTCAAACACTGGCCATAGTGTTTCGTTTGTGCATAACCAGCCAACATCGTACCCTAAAATATATCAAGAGACAGTTGTGGGCAATGAAAACGGTGGTCGGGTTTCAGTATTTCTCCCACATAAGTGGTTGACGGTGTTGTCAAAGGTGGTGATCGGAGTTCTTGGGCGGCGTTGGAGGAGGCTGTTGAGAGTTTGAAGATGGTGGTGGTTGTGGGTGGGTCCCACAAAGATGGCTGGAGAAGCTGATTGGATGAGGGGGTTTGGGTGGGCCCCATGCACTTGACTATTTTAAATTTGTTTAATGTTTTAATTGGTAATTGTTAATTTTAATATAGAGTTAAATGCCATTTTAGTCCCTGTGGTTTGGACTATTTTGCCAGTTTAGTCCAAAGGTTTCATTTTTAACATGTGGGTCTAAAAAGGTTTCACTGTTGCCATTTTAGTCCACTTGGTTAACTTCATCTATTTTTTCTGTTAACGAGAAGGCCAATTCGGTCATTTTGTATGTAATTCTGTTAACTAAAAGGGCAATTCAGCCATATAAAATGACCGAATTGGCCTTCTCGTTAACAGAAAACATGGATGAAGTTAACCAAGTGGACTAAAATGGCAACTGTGAAACCTTTTTGGACCCACAGGTTAAAAATGAAACCTTTGGACTAAACTGGCAAAATGGCCCAAACCACAGGGACTAAAATGGCATTTAACTCTTTTAATATATTAAGGGTAGTTTAGTTATTTTATATAAACTTAACTGGACAAACTAACGGTCATCCAGTCAAGGGACTATTCGAGTAACAAACGGACAAACCACATTTCAAACTGAAGATGAACAAATGGCAAACTACTTGACTATCCGGGCAATTAACTTTATCTATCTATATACTATATTATAAAGCATTTCCCAAGGATACATGCAAAAGTTAAGTAATTACAATTTATAGTGCTTTGGTGTCGGTGGTGGGCATGACTTGGCGGCGGGTCACTTGAGTGTTTCGGGTTGTTTGTGGTGAGTCACCGACTTCCGTTCGTTTATTATCTATCATAGATGAATCCAACTTTGAGCATTTCTGATAGAGATCAATTATTGGTTATTTGTGTTCTTGGTTGCCAATTACTAATTATTTGTATCTATGATTGAAATTGGATAGGTGTGGCGGGTGGGCATCTATATATGAAGTGCAGAAAAAACATTTGCTTTAGCTTTTTATTTGTTTCTAATAATTTTCATCTGTTAAGTATATTGAGATTGACTATTTAAAGTTAATAATACATATTTATCATATATCATATCAAAACTAATAATAGTATATCTTTTGTATGTTGCCAGGCTACTTGCTCTCAAAATATTTGGAACTAAATTGGAAAAAAATACAAGTTTTCGATCGCCGAGTGCGTTTCAGTGAGTTGCTGCCCGTGCGCCGTTGTCAACATCTTTACGCTCACATTTCTTAAGCTTCCATGGATGATGGGGAGGAAATGTTTGGGTAATAAAAACAAGAAAAAGAAACTCATTAAACATGAAGATAAATATGGGAGTTCAAGAAGGGAGCAGGGAGAGAATGGAGCCATTGAATTAGGAAGTTGTAAGGGTGAGCGGGGCACGGGGCACTCCCATAAGAGGGGAGTCCCCTCTCTTACACATACCCAATCAGGTTATGTTACGTTAACTTCCCTCACACTCTCAATTTGATGGCGGCACTCCCCTCTTAGAGGACTTTTTTTTTTTTTTTTTTTTTTTTTTTTTTTAAGGGGGGGAAATACTTGATTGGTTGAATCAATGGTAGGCCGCCCTCTCCCTCTCTCTCTCTTCATGCGGTGAACACACACCGAAATCCATCCCCGATTAGGGTCCCTGCGTTGATGGCGGCGGTGTTCCCGCTCGGGGACATGGGTCACCGAATGGGGTCACCGAGAGTGCCCCGTATACCCTAAGGGTGGGGTATGGTTAATCACTCTAGGGTGATTGAGTGATTCTCTACCCGATAATATTATGCCATGTCAACTCTCCATTCCACTCCCTATTTTGCACTCAATCACTAGATATGATTAATCACTCTAGGGTGTTTGAGTAGGTTAAAAAATAAAAAATTTTGATTGTTTTTTCTCTCCTCTCTCCTCTCTCTCTCTCTCCTCCATCACTCCTTCTCCACCTTCGGTGAATAGTCACCGATTTCTTTCCCTCTTTCCTACTCAAACACTAGGTGTGGTCACCGATCGGTGACTCCCCATCCCTGATGAAGTCCCCGCAAACCACACCGCCCACCCTAAGTACAGTGCAAGGTATGAAGTAGAAAGGGTTTGGTTAGAATTGTATAAAGTTGGTCATTTGGGTTTTGGTAGGGTTTCTTTTAGCGGCATCCAATCACTTGGTTGGTAGTAGACTGGGTTTTTTAGAGCCATTTTGAGTATAACAATTTCATGATTTTGGATTTAAACAGTGGCAGATCCAGCCAGTTTTTTCACTGGGTTCCTTTTTCCAAATCATACAAGGTTTACACTACAAAAAAACGTTTTTTTCCAAATCATAAAAGGTTTACACTACAAAAAAATGTTTTTTCCCAAATCGACTGGGTTCATGGGAACCCGTAAATAGCCTCTAAATCCGCCCCTGGATTTAAACGCTTAATTCTAGACCTTAATACCCACATTTCATGTATATGGTTCTGGACCCACATCAAGTAATCTTTAATTCATCCAAACTATGATTCTACTCATTTCCTGTTGGTTTTCTAATATAAAAAAATGAGTCTTGTGCAAATGTATGGATGCATTTATGCCATATTAATTCTATCATAAAAAAGGCTCTTGCACTACCTTTTTCATTTTTTTAGGTATTATTCTAGTTGGCATTTCATCAAACATATATAGAACGACCTTATCTGTTCATCTTCTACACTGTTTGTTACAATTTCAATACCTAATTCTTCATTACAGTCTCAACTATTCAAGCTGCCGGAACCGAGATGTGTGTAGTTGCTAAAACTGCTGGAAAACACACAGACGGTAGGTTTCATAGTAGGGGTGTCAATCCCGACCCAAGAGCTTTGGAATGGGTCATTTTTGACCCTTTATAAACCTTTATGGGTGGTTTTGGGTTAAGTGATACAAGTCCAAGGGTCAGACTGGGTTAATTTTAAAACAAAGGGACATAATTACGGGTCAACTTGGGTTGAGGATATAAAAAGAACGGGTTGGAACGGGTTGTTTAGGTTTTCTGAGAACGGGTTGCTTAGCTCTGTCTTCATCAAGATTGATGGTGAAATTGACCCACGCTGTTTCCCTTCTTTGCTATTCTCACCGGAGACAAGCCGGGATCTGGGGTTCAACCACCTTCTACACGCCGTACAACTGGCACGACTCCCCTTGTTTCATAGATCATAATCTGGAGAGGAATAGAACTGAAATTCCAACCAGTTTTATTGAACAATCAGCAACTGTTGAATGATTGTCCAAATCTCCATCAACCCCTTTGAATCCAGGTTTGATTTTTTGTCCAATCTCTACGTAAAGTCAAGCCAAAACAATGCAAATTAAAAGCATTGTTTTTGTATATTTTTGTCACCAAGTGTTCGATAAAAGTTCTCAATGAAAGTAGTCATATTTTCATCTCCAGTAGTATGGAGCTCTTGTCAGATTTAGTTATAACTATGGAATAATTGCAACATGCTTTTATCTTCTTTACAATGTATGCAGCTATTAGTTATATAAAATATGATATTTGTTAAAGTGTGCGTCATAACAACATAACCGGGTTCGTTAATCTGTTAGAAATCTGTAAAACCGGGAACCCGCAGCCCGCGATCGTGTGCACGTCGTTGAGTTCGGTCAACGGGTTAAACACGAAAATCTCGTTTTCAGAGAAAGACCGAACCAACCAGCCCGCTAGCTTCTACGGGGCAACGAAAAAGGCGGGCGAGGAAATCGCGCATACTTATAATCATATTTACGGGCTGTTGTTAACCGGGTTGCAGTTTTTTACTGTTTACGGGTTGTGGGTTGGGCCCGATATGGCGTATTTTTTCTTCACAAAAGATATACTGAAAGGGAAGGTGATACCGGTTTTTGAGGTGGCGAATCACAAGACGGTCGCGCGTGATTTTACGTATATTGATGATATTGTGAAAGGGTGTTTAGGCCGACACGAGTTTCCGCATGAGACGGGTTTCGGATAGCAACGGGTTTTAGGCCGACACGAGTTTCCGCACGGGACGGGTTTCGGATCGCAACGGGTATTAGGCCGACACGAGTTTCCGCACGGGATGGGTTTCGGATCGCAACGGGTTTTAGGCCGACACGAGTTTCCGCACGGGACGGATTTCGGATCGCAACGGATTTTAGGCCGATTCTTTCGTGAATGGCAGTTGGTGGCGATTCTTTCGTTTTTGTTTCTTTGTCTGTATTCTTTATTTCATATAGAGAGAGGGAGATATGCGTGTGTTCTGGCTGATATGATCAACGTTTTTAGTTGGCCAATATTGTTGTGAAACTTTAGTATTTTAGTACAGAATGATGTTATTAGACTTGAAAGAAAGCAAATCTACTCATGAAATCAACAAAAAGAAATTAGCTTTGAACATTAGTGTTCGGCTAACCAAATCTATTCATTTTTCTAACTTAGACGTGAAAGAAAGCAATTTTTAACCAACCCGACCCGACCCGAAACCCGTTCTGACCCGGACCCGTTTCAACCCGAACCCGTTCTGACCCGAACCCGTTCCGACCCGAACCCGTTTCGACCCGAACCAAAACAACCCTTTTTTGTAATTGACCCGTTTTGACCCGAACCCGTTTTGACCCATGACCCGACCCGACCCGAACCAACCCGTTTGCCAGGTCTATTTCATAGTAACTACTTGTAAGTTTCATAGGCGATATGGGTTGCACGGGGCAATTCGGTTCGATTCGCGGTTTGGTTCAACAACTTATGCACACCCTTAAAATCACAACCCTAGCACTCCCTTGTCATGTTTTACTTAATAGTGCATTTTCGGCCTAAATTTCCTTTGTTAAGGCTATAAGTAGTCTGCCAAAAAAATGTGACATTAGGGTGAGCTAGCATTCATATCCTTATCATATTTTGCTACACTTGTAACCATTTCTAGCGTATATTATCGACTCCGCCGCAACGCGCGGGTTTCCCGCTAGTAAATAATTAGATATCTCTAATTCGGTATAATCTCAAAAATTCCTGTGTTCATTTCTTTTCTTGTGAGATTAATCACTGTTATTATTTTAGTGAACCTTTTATCGGTGAAGTTAAATTGGTATATGAAAATTAAGAAAATATAAAATCAACCATATAATCACAACCTTTTTTTTCAGACTGTGTAACAGATAATTTTTAATAACAACTAGTTGATTTTCCGTCTGCGCGTTGCGGTGGGGACCTAATGTCTACGAAACACGTGTCGGCAACGGCAAGCAGATACCGAATATCAAAACACAAATAAAAATGACGTGGTAATGATAGTCAATTCGTCCTAAAAAAGCGATTTTAAATAATCTAATATATAATAATAGGACCCACACGTCCTACACGTTGGAAATTCGGTTGTTTTCAGTTTAGTTATTACGTTACTAACATGTTAAAATATGGATGAGCTCTGTACAGGTAACAGCACCAAAAGTACCAATCCGGAAAATCA
Organism: Helianthus annuus; assembly: GCF_002127325.2. Lineage (NCBI taxonomy): Eukaryota > Viridiplantae > Streptophyta > Magnoliopsida > Asterales > Asteraceae > Helianthus > Helianthus annuus. The sequence continues at coordinate 3,526,694 of NC_035448.2, read as the reverse complement.
TCGAAATTAGGTACTGGCACCGAAAATGCTCGGTACCATACGGTATGGTATTTGAGGGTAAAAACCGGTGAGGGTGCCGAACCGATACCGAAAATGTCAAAAGTCGGTACCATTCGGTACTGAAAATATACCCAGTTTGGTAAATTTGATACCAGTACCGGTACCCGATACCATGCTCATCCCCTTGATGATGTTACTATCCATTGGGTTGTGTATGAAAAGTAATCTAAACGGTGCAATTACTTGCGTTGCTACGTTGTTACAGGATTTGGTGAACTCGGTACCAAAAATCCCTAAAAGTGGGTACCGGTACCGAATATACCTGGCACGGTACGGTTCGGTACCGGTCGGTACTGGTACGGTACCGGTATTTGAGGGTAAAAACCGGTGAATACCGGTGCCAAACCGATACCGAAAATGTAGTTGGTACCGATTCAGTACCGAAAATATACCCGGTTTGATAAATTTGGTACTGGTACCAGTACCGGATACCATTTGTTAATCCCTTTAATAATGTTACTGTTCATTGTCTTCAAATTATGTTACTGTTTATTGTCTTCAATTTTATTCAGGGTGACTTTCTATGTACAGGACCTATAGGTCACCGGGTTCTTGTCAAATACAATCCCCGTTCAGTCCGTGTTGCGGACGCGATGTTCTATCGGGGCCCGGCCGCGTACGGGAACTGACCTTCGCCCGGAAACCATACTGTCCCCACACGAGTAAAGCCGCTGGGGTAACAGCTGGGTGAAAACCGGGTTGCCCTCCGGATCGAACCATGCCTCGGTAGAAGCGATCCATCATAGGGACATCCCCCCCCATAGTGCCACAACCGGGAGTCGAACCGACGAACTCACAAGGAGGGAACCGGCCCAACCCAACCATTCAAATTCTATATCCTAACATTTTCGAAGGACATGTACAGTAGAATTCTTTTTTTTTGTTGCTTTTTGACCTTTTCTTTTTTTCTTTATTTTTTTTTTTAACTTTTATCTCTTTAACTTTCACTGTTAACAATTTTAACCTCTTAACTTTTTAAAAATTAGGTAATGAAGTTTTACGTGTTTATTTTATGTACGTGTTTCTATAAATTTAAATTGATTTACGTTTAGACGTAAATTTTTCCCGTTAATAAGTTGGGTCAAATATAATATATTTCTTATGCTTATTATTATGTATATTTTTTGTTGGTTTACGTTTTGATGCAAAAAAATTTCTATAAAAGAGCAGGTTAAAATATAATACGTTTCATGCTTATTTTTATGTATATGTTCAATTGGTCTACGTTTTGACATAAATTTTGTTCGGAAACACGTCGAGTAAAATATAATACGTTTTCATTAAACGCTATAAATTCAAGTCACTTTACGTTTCGACACCGGCACAACACGCCGTAACTATTTTTCTTACGTGCTTCTTTTGAGCATATTTTTTCGGTTGATGTACTGAACCAAAATAGATATCGACCGAAACCCCACAACGTAGCGCGGGTATTCCTACCAGTTTTAATATATAGGTAATAATTCATACTTCATTTTCCATTTAAAAAATACCTTGCTTAATTTGAGAGTAAGAAATACCTTGCTTAATTTGAGCATAGGAATAATTCCTTAATTCGAGGGAAAGGAATATTTGAAGTCTAAATATTCAGTGTAATTTATAAGATACAATTATTTTATTAAACATTTATATCTAGGGCTAATCACGAGAATAGCCAAGACTTGGTCAAAATTTCAAAAATAGCCAGTTGACACCTCATAAAATGTGCTTTCACGAATTCCCACGCGGCTTAAATTAAAAGTTAAGAAATTCCCCATGACCAGTCACCTTTTGCCACGCGTGTTGCTGTCATCACCATGTTCCCTTAGTCTCTCTCTCTCTCTCATCTTGTTTGTCATCCTGTCATCTTGTGCTGCTGATTATTATTTGTCTGTCATCTGGTCATTTACATTTGCCAAAGATGTGACAACTCGTTCCTACCCACTCAGAGAATGCATGCACCAAACCTTCATTACCACCATTAATGGCGGCATCAACAGATACAACCGCAGCAGCACCGTCGTCGACTCTACGTCACGCCTGCAACCACCACCCTCACCGAGCAGCACCACCCTCCACAACCACCACCGTAAACCATCACCACCCTGCAACCAACCACCACCCTCCACCCACCACAACCACCACCCTCCACCCACCACAACCACCACCGTAAACCACCACCACCCTGCAACCAACCACCACCCTCACCGAGCACCACCACCCTCCACCCCCCATTCTCTACCCACCACAACCACCACTTTAAACCACCACTCAGCAGCCATAGCTTTAGCAAGAGACAAAGTAGAGTTGGCGATGGAGTTGGGGTTTAAAGAATTTTGGGGTTTTGTTGTTTCCGTTCCCACATACATAAAAATTGAGTTTACACAGCAGGTGAACTTGATGAGTGAAGTAGGTTTAAGCAAGAGACAAAGTAGAGCTGGTCTCTATGGACAGAACGCGAACAAGATAACAGACAAGATGAAAGAGAGAGAGAGAGAGACTGAGGGAACATGGTGATGACAGCAGCACACGTGGCAAAAGGTGATTGATTATGAGGAAAGTTCTTAACTTTTAATTTGAGCCGCGTGGGAATTCGTGAAAGCTCATTTTATGGGGTGTCAACTAGGGATGAGCAAGTGGTGTCAAATACCGATCCCATCCCGATCCCATCCCGATCCAGATAATACCATACCGAAGCGGTTTCGGTACCGGTTTCGGTATCCACTTTTAGGTTTTTACGGTATCGGTACGGTATGGTATCGGTATAATACCGAATTTTACCCTCAAAATACCGACACCATACCGATACCGTACCGAACCGACGTATTTCGGTATCGGTACCTAGTTTTCACAAAATTCGGGATCGGGATTTGTCGGTATCGGGAAGGTATGGTATCGGGATCGGGATTTGCCCATCCCTAGTGTCAACTGGCTATTTTTGAAATTTTAACTAAGTTTTGGCTATTCTTGTGATTAGCCCTTATATCTAACTGTTTAATTTTTTTATTTATGTAATTTATATACAAAGTTATTTTATACTAGCTCTTCATGTTTTTCAAGGTTATGTTCTTGGCTGTGAATCAAGGAACCTTTAGAAGCTTCTATTGCCCATCACGGGTCCGTAACCACCTCAAACACCACCCTATCTCAGGTCTTGCTTCTTCAAGTTTCTAGATATTCCATTTTTAACCTCAAGTATATATCTTTAACGGGAATGAATTTTGGTTTCAAAATATTTTTAATTTCAACACCAATTTGTAGTAATTTCTTGCTTGTAGCATGGACAAAAAGTTTTAAAAGTATCAACATGGTTATCCGTTTAGAAAGTCAAATTAGTCAACGAAGCTCAGGTTCTAATAATTAAATACATCTATATATATTAATAAATGAAAAGGATTTGGGCTATGTGGCATGTGATGGTGGAACCATTTGCTAAGGTGGCATGTTATGGTGGAGGATTTAGGTGGGAATGCATATTATTAACTCTCATCAATTACAAGCGGGATCCGTTTTTTATTTGGGTTGGAATATTCAATTCGGGTCACCCAAAATGGATCTTATATATTGTTCTCCAAAACCCTAGATAGAGCCTCCATCTACGTTCTGCCTCTGATCCATACTCCATCCTGGTTCTGGTTCCTGTTCGAACAAGCATCGGGTATGTTCAATCTACCAAATTTTCTTTCAATTAAATTTATTCGTTCTAATAGTTGTCTAATTCGTTGTTGTGGTGTATTTCTTGGTTCAGATTTGCTGGCCACGATGATCAGAAATGGTGGTGGTGGTCGCCTGAAAAATCGGATATGATGCTATGGTGGTTTCACACCACCGTATCACCGCCACTTCTTTGTCAATTGATCGGCTTCAACCCTAATCTTCTTCAGTCGGCTTCAAGGTTTCTCTCCCCATCAATTTCTCACTCATCTCCATCGATTTCAAGGTATTTGGTTTATCATTGATTTGTTGCATATAGTAAACTATTTTTTATATTGCGTGAGGTATACTTTACGTTTATTACTCTGTAAGCTTTTTCATTTTTGTTTGTATCTAGGTTAGAAGTTCAAGTATAGAACATGATGTTACTTTGAATCATATGATTTATGTTTCAGATTTATTCATTTGTTCATCGTTTAGGGTTTAAAAAAATCACAATCCAAGAAACATGAACTTTTTGATGTTTACCGATGTGAAATTGCGATTCGTATTTCAAATATGTGAGACGAACACAGGCGACGGTGCCGGGATATTCGTTGGTTCGATTTGGTGAGGGTTTATTTAATTTCTTTTGGTTCAATTTGGTGATCTTTTTTTATTTATTTTGGTTCAATTTCGTTAGTTAGTTTTGGGAGTACACATATTCTGGCCTTATTAAATTTGAAATTGTTAAAGGTTTTGTTTTTGCATCTGGTGATTATTTGGTTATTTTGGAGCCTTAGGATTTCAGAACTATGGATTAACATAACAAATGATCTATTTAATGCTCTTTTGTCATCTCAATTAACAGGTGTTTATCCTTTATTAATGGTGATTGGTTTCATCCTTATAAGTTGAGAAGGTATGCTTTCAGCCTCCAAGTTTTCATTTAAAATATCCAAATACCGTATTTGAAAAGGATTGATTGAAGTTTTTATATTCTTATATTAATTGCTATGTTTTCTGATCGGCTCTCCACAAATGAAGTGAAATTCATGCAAACTTATGATCGTTGTTTTTATCATGATATGTTGTGCAGTTAAACTTTCCCATCATTATCATACAATCCTCTGTTAAAAGTCAGGTTCACAAGCCTTATCCTCACACCAACCCATGTCATTCTGTATTTGAGGCTGCCGGAAAAAAAGAACTTCCCTTATTGCTTTCTTAGGATGAAGGTGTAAAGACATTCGTCATAAATTTAAGTACACACCTTTCGCTTTCTAGTAACCTAATATTATAATATACTACTACTATTATTACTATTAAAAAAAATAATGGGTGAAGTTATTGTTGTGTTTTTCGTATGCGGGTCATTTTTGAATTTGGGGATTATGTAGAGAATGACTAGAAGCTGGGAAATTGAAGAAAGAGTCTCACCCGCATTCATAATCTATAAAAACAATTTAAATGGGCAAGTGTGAGTGGGCCGACTCAAGCTGACATGGTTGTTTCGACCCTTGCAAAAAGTTGGCCCATTGCAACTCTTTACGCAACTCGTGCATCTTGCCTCTACCACATACTAAACTGCAAGTATGGGCCTTCATGATTTATTTTCAATGAAGTTCAACAAGTTTAGTGAAGCTAAACAAGTTATCGTCTTTGGACCATCATATTTGGCTTTTCTTCTTAAACCAAAAAAAAAAAAACCCTTTCAAACAAGTGGGAAAAAGAATCGTTTGCATATGGATGGGTCGATTTTGGTTGTGAACTTGTGATTTAAATCATGGTTCGCATCAATGGGTCAACCCAAACACGTTTTGACCCATTTTAATTTTTACAACTTTAGACGTAGCCTATATGCTTATCCAATTCTAATAACGTTGACTTTCAATTTATATCTCTCCGGTATGCAAATAAATTCACTTACTAATAGAGGCCAAGGATGAATAATGGGATATGCCTACTCATTTAACCTGTTTAAATGGCCCAGCCCGTGTTACAGGTGATAATCTATATATCTACGGTTGTGTTTAATAAAATTTAAATACTCCAACCCGTGAGTATTCACGGGTGATAATTATTAGTACATACATGATACATATAAGAGAATAAGATATGGGTTTATTAAAAGTTGGTCTATCAATTAATAGAATATATACCTGTGAATATTAGGAAAATATGCACATCTTTACATATTTTTCACTGGGACCTTTGTTACTTTGTGATGTTATTTAACATTTGTCTTTTAATTTGCAGATCTATAGTGATGGCCGCAACAAAAAAATCTAGATGGCTCTAAGAAAGAGTAACTGTTGTTTGTCTGGAGACACCTTAATTCTTAATCAAAGTAAAAGATATAATGTTTTATACTTCAATGGATTTTAACTATATTTTCACTTGGTGAATAAGTAATTTATGTAATGTGTTACTTTTGTATTTGTACTATTTATACACTTTATGATAATGTAGAATAAATTTTCCGACCCGCGAAGTTCGCGGGTGATAACCTAGTAAACCTATATATTAAAATGAAGTTGACTTTCAATATAATTAGCAAGTGGATATGTTTACTAATCAACGGCATGTACACATGCTCACGTTCAGTGGATATGTTTATTAATCAACGGCATGTATATATGCTCACGTTCTAATAAATACACAAAATATAAAATATATAGGCAAAAGATCAAATACAAATACCTTATACTTTATTCATACAAAACGTATAAATAGGGTGAAAATGTAAAAAAGAAACTCGATGACATTTTCGTAATCATTTACTTGTAGAGTAATTATCAAAATTACCCTACAAATGATTTTGTACGGTAATTTTTTAAAATGATCTTGTGAGGTAATTTTGATCTTGTAGAGTATTACTCTACAAATGATCTTGTAGGGTAACTTTGATCTTGTAAGGTAATTTTGATCATGTAGGATAATTTTTTAGAGTATTATAATTACTGTACAAATGATCTTGTAGAGTAATTTTGGTCTTGTAGTGTTTTTTTTTTTTGAATTGTATATTGTTTGATAAATTTGTAGAGTAATTTTGATAATTACCCCGCTTGCGGTATGCTCATATAATGTATATATGTGCGGAATGTCGGGGACAAAAGTGAAAGTGCTCTAATTTTAACGTTATTTTACTAATTTCGTGAAAATAACGTTAAAAGAGGGGATGGTTAATCATGCATAATGTGGTGGCGTCGATAGCCGAAAGACAATGGGTACATACACTAATCGGCGTTTGTCTCAACTGCTAACTGCTGAGTGTTATGTGCCTTATGTCCGTCCAAGGCTTGATACAAAACTACTATCGAGCCGGTGGTCTCACTGGAAGCAACCTCTCTATTACTACGGGGTAGAGGTAAGGATGTCTACATCTTACCCTCCTTAGACCCTACCTTAGCTTTGCTATTGGTGGGATATACTGAGTACGATGATGATGGCTCTACAAGATCCAAATTACCCTATAAGATCATTTGTAGAATAATTTGATAATTACTCTACGAGTAAATAATTACGAAAACGCCACCGTGTTTTTTTTTTAACTTTTTCATGCCTTTCGTACGTTTTGTACGATAAGGCTCTTGTGTAGACTTCAAATGAGAAGAAATTTTTTGTAAGAAGAAAAACGAATAACTTTCAACCAATAAAAATGATTCATTTTACTTCATTTAATATTTGCATTATTATTAATGTAAGGGTATATTTGTAAATTTACATACATCGTTAATTTCTATCTTCATCTTTAATAGCTAACCACAATAAATTTGTAACTTATTTTCACAATATATATTTTTTGAAAAAAAAAATATAATTTAGAGTGTAGGACAAAGTACTAGGTGTGTTAGATAAATTACGAGTTGTGTAGGATAAATTTAAATATGTGTAGATTAATTTCGAAATGTGTAGGATAACTTTTTATGTGTGTAGGCAAAAAAAATTTAGTGTAGACTATAAAAGTTTTAATGAGTAATTAATTACTTAAAAATAGTAATAAATAAGATCAAAGAAAAACTATTTAATATTTTACAATTGTACCCTTTGTTTTTTTTATTGTCAATAAAAATTTGTCCTCAAATGAACCCCCCCCCCTAAGGTTGCGGGGTGTGGGGTGGGGCGGCGGAATGCCAAAAACATTGGCTAGTCCACACCGGCTAGCGTTGGCCATGGCGTTGCCCCACTGGCGTGGGGATTAAGCCTGGAGTGGGGTGGGGGGCTGGGGTGACATGGCTAGGTTTGATTGGCTACTATTTGATGACTGTTAGGCTAGCCGTTGGCCAACGACTATTTAAAAAAAAATCTTTTAATTATTTTCTATATAAACCAAACATTCCTTACTCAATTTTACCATCTAAAAATTCAAAAAATATATAAAATGGATTCTTCAAGTTCAAGCGATTCGTATGATAAATTTGTTTTGTCATCCTCATCGGACGACGGGGCGAAATTAATATTATTAGTAGTGATGATGGTGATGAAAGCTATTGTTGAAGTTGAAGTTGCAGATGAAGGGACTTCCCAACCCCAACCCAAACGGAGGAAGTATATTGTTCGTGAACGCGAAACCTCGAATGATTTGCTGGTAAGCGATTATTTCTCACGTGAACCAACGCATGATAAAAGAATGTTTAGGCATCGATTTCGTATGAGTAAGAATTTATTTTTAAGAGTATCAAAGGATTTGGAGGATACTTATGCTTTTTTCCGACAAAGATCTGATGCGCGTGGTAATTTAGGATTTACCACGTGGCAAAAGGTTACGACCGCCCTAAGACAATTGGCTTATAGCAATAGTTCCGACATAATGGACGACTATTTAAGAATGTCGGCACGAGTGGCTAGGGAAAGTCTTCACGATTTTTGTGTGTTTGTCATTGAACTATATATGAAAAGATATTTGAGAAAACCGACGTTTAGTGATGATATGCAACAAATTTTAGAACATTACACTGAATATCATGGTCTCCCTGGGATGATTGGTAGTTTAAACTGTATGAAATGGTGGTGGGAAATTTGTCCAACTGCATGCCAAGGCTCTCACACACGTGGATATCATGGAATGCTGGCTATGATGCTTAAAGTGGTTGCATCACAAGATCTTTGGATCTAGCATGCATTCTTTGGTATGCCCGATTCACACAACGATATAAACATTATACATCACTCGCCCCTATTCACTGATCTAATAAATGGTATTGGACCGAAAGGAACATTTTTTGTAAATGGGATTGAATACAAGTATGGGTATTATCTTGTTGATGGAATTTACCATGAGTATACTGTTTTTGTGAGATCATTTTCAAGAGATGGAACCGTAGATCCTAAAAGAATAAAGTTTAACAAAGTTCAGATGGCAGCACGCAAAGATATCGAACGAGCATTTGGTGTTTTGCAGAAAAGATGGTGCATTTTGAGCATGCCTTGTCGATTGTATGAAAAAAGATCAAATAAGAAAGGTGATGTACGCGTGTATCATTCTCCACAACATGATCTTAGAGGATGAAGGGCGTGCAATTGTTGACTATTATGGCGAGGAGCCCGAATCAAATAATGAAGACACTAGTGACGAAGAGAGAATGCAAAACCAATATCTAATCGAGTCAAGACAAATAAGTTCAAACCTTCGAGCTGATTTGGTAGAACATGTTTCCACACTTCCTAGATTCGACTCCAACAACGATGATGATGAAGATGAAAATGAAGATGAAGATGAAGATGATTGATTTTTTTTGGTGATGTGATGTATTTTTTTATTGTAGTTATTTAATATAACTAAAATGTGTTTTTAAAATTATTTAGTAAATTCTACGATTAATATATAAAAAAAGAAATTTAGGTGCCACATGGTACCCCAACGCCCCTTCCATACCCCATTTTTGAGTGTGGACTGGTGGAGCCCACATCTGCTACGTGTCGAGCAATGCCCCCAACCCAAACCCCCACACAGTCTAAAGCTCTTTATGCGTGAACTTAACTCAAAATATGTAAACCTATATTAAAATGAAGTTGACTTTCAATATACTTAGCAAGTGGATATATTAAAATTGCATAATGAAGCTACAAATAGCTGAGTTGCCTGAAAGCCCAAAGTAAAGAGTAGAAGCAATAACAATGGTGAGAGTTGTGTTTTGTGTTTTTATGGTGATGGCATTGGTCACTCCTCAAGCACGGGGTCAGTGCGCGACTTATATCTTCGAAGGTGGGCCATGTACCAACGGAGCGGATGCCAACTGTTGCAACTTCCTCACAGAAACCACCAACTGGGGTCCACATGTCGAAACCATTTGGTGCGTGTGTCAAGCGCTTCAATATGCCGGCGCCCCTGCCACCTACCTTAACGATTGTGGCGTGGTTGAGGGGACAGACACCTATTGTTGACCAACCCTACTTCGCTCTATTACTTTTGTGCCTCCGGTCCGGGTCTGAAAACACTGTTTCTAACCCCGAATGGGAATAATGCGCGTAATGTATTTTCAGGGCCGGCTCTATAGGTTTGGCAACCTAGGCACGGGCCTAGGGCCACCAAAAAATAAAGGCCTCCAAGTTTAAAAATAAAAATTATATATACTATATGTGTGTATTAGGCCAAAATAAATACGTTTATTTCAAAAATAAACTGATTTTTCATTTAAGGAGTCCAAAATAAATATTATTTAGCAAACAAAGGTCAAGTTTCAAAACCCATTTCGCCTTGATTTCCAACTATTACAACACAACAACCATCGACCCAATCATCAATATTTAGCGGCCTAAAGCCCCTAAATACAGCCACAATCACCGTTCCCATTTCCCATCGCAACCTGCTTGCAATTTCTAGGCTAGCGGCTATCACGAAACGAAAAAAGTAAGGGCAATCACCCATTGCGTCGGGATTGGAGGAGAGTTTATCGGCGAATTAGGGTCCCTACTTCATAGTTCGCTTAGGGTCTCCAAAAACCTAGGAACGGCCCTGTGTATTTTATTTAATCACAATAAGTTCAAGTTTCAGTGTTTGATATGTTGAATAATGAATTTGTTACATGAAGGTGTGTAATTAAATCCGGTTATAAGTCCTTCCGTAGTCTAGCATTATCCGGCGACACCCACCACCATAACGCCCCATAGCGCCCGGGCACACCGCCCCCGGGGCGCTATAGCTTGAGATTTTGGAAGAAGTTAAATACGGTTTATTTTATCATGTGGTTTGACCAAATTATTTTCTCAAACCTGGTGTACCCAAATCATCACCTACTATAAACTCATGTATAACACCTTTCAACTGAATCAAGTTACATCCAAAATACTTCTTCACCCTCCTTGAATCCCTCAACCTCCTTATCTTCGTTAATCAAACCAGCACGCGCAAGTAGATCTGCCATGCACCCGTAATGCTTGAGCTCTTTAGGAACTCCATAAACCGACCCCATCTCACCAGAAAGTCGTCATGCTTCGTTAGTAAGACGAGTATGGCAGCACCCCACCATGACACCAAGAAAGGTAACCCCTTCCGGCTTAACTCTGTGAATAGATTTTTATCAGTGCTAGCTTCGAATATCCCCAGAGCGGTTTCTATGCGCCCAGGTTTAGCATATAAGGGGCTGTTTGGCTAAGCTTATTTTAGTGACTTATTTACTTTTTGAAAAGTTAAAAGGTGTTTGGGTTAGCTTATTATGTGAGAGGAATAAGTAAATAAGTCATTCTATTATGACTTATTTGCTTTTCAAATAAGCAAATAAGTAAATAAGTTATTCCAATAAGCTTAGCCAAACAGCCCCTAAGTCCACTAATGCAGTACACAAAAACGAGTCTATTTGAATTAGGGGTGTTCAGGATCCGTTTCAAATTCGAAAAATTCGAAATTCGTTTAAATTCGATTCGATTATCAAGAATTGTTCGATTATAAGAATTCGAATTCGAATTCGATTCAATTCGAGTCAAGTAAATCGAATACGAATCGAATACGAATTTATAATTTCAAATTCGATTCGATTCGAAATTCGAATAAAAATTATATACATTTTTAGTTATTATTTTTATATATAATACATATATAACTTTTATTAAGCTATACTATAAATGATTTTCAAAATTTTTTCCAAATATTAAAATTACCCATTACCAAACCCACTACATGACCCATAAGTAAAACCTAAGTAACAAATCTGTCAATAGATTTCTAACCATAAAAATATTAACTTATAATGTGGAGTGATTGCTCCCGACTTCTCGTTTTGAATTTTAGACTTGTGGTACTTTATTTGAAACTTTTTAATGTAATATCGTGCTTTATGACTGCTTTAAAATTTATGTATCATTTTGGTAGTTTTTTACATGTTTTAAAGAATCTGAATTAAATCGAATTCAATTCGAATTCGAAATTTTAATCGAATACGAATTGGGTTTTTTATTCGAATACGAATTCGAATCGAATTCGATAGGTTTTAATCGAATTCGAATCGAATACGAATTCAAGGAAAAATAAAAATTATTCGAACAATTCGATTCGAATAATTCGAAAATTCGATATTCGATTCGATGAACACCCCTAATTTGAATTCTACTACGCTTGATAAGATCATGCACTTGTATCCCCTTTTCTAGTTCCCCCATTCATGCACAAGCCGAGAGAACAGAAACTAATGACACGTTGTCATCTGGAACACTTAGAACAAGCATCTGATCATATAGACTCAAACACTGGTTGTAGTGTTTCGTTTGTGCATAACCAGCTAACATCGTACCCCAAGTTGCCGCATCGCTGACACTTATAGGCATTTCATCAAACAATAAGTACGTAACCAGTTTAAGTAAACATATCTAAAGTTAAAAGTTAGATTTAATTATAATAAAGTAAATAAAAATAGATTTAAACTTATGAAAAAGATAAAATATTTGTTAAAATTGAATTTTTTTTAACTTTATTGAAGCACTATTCACAATTGATATTGTATAACTAGGTGAAAATCAGCTTAAAAGACAGAAGACTGGTCATCGAATGATAATACGAATTGGTTTGTTAAGGTATAAACAAGTAATCACTTCGGGTTTAGGTTATTTGTTAACGTTTGACAAAGATATTCAATTAGATACGTGGTACCACAATATATGCTAAAAAGGATGTAATAAAAAATCAAATAATAAATAAGGTTTAGATGTGTTCAACATACATTCATAAAGCTACTCATATTTAAAGGTGAATAAAAAACAATTCTCTTCATAGCTACTACATGTTGATACTCCTAACGTTGTTTCTCTTTACCATTTGGTACAAGCAATCTTATAAGTTGTATAACTTTTTACAATACAATGATTATAAACTTGTCATACATTTTTTTACATCGAAATAGAAGCTAAACAGACAATAAGCTGTGTCACTACCTATTTTTAAATAGCAAAACCAAGTCTTTTAAAAACTACATTCATATATCTCAGGTCCATGACATTACTATGCATGACCCTTTGGACTCGACTAAGCAGGTCCACAGTATCTAGAGCAAGGAAACCAAAAGTGTAATGCAAATGAGATAAACACGTGTTGGTTGTCAAGGCACGCTTTCTCGTGTTCATCAGTGACGGACCCAGAAATTATTTGCAAGGGGTGCGGATGAGTGGTTCAAGCATATTTTCAGGGGGTGCGGCCGGGTTTTTTACCTAAAAAATACACTAAATTTTTTTTCAAGGGGTGCGCCCGCCCACCCTAGGCATCACCTAGGTCCGCCCATGGTGTTCATTCACTTTGCCTAAAGCAGCTTTTAAAGCAGGCTGGCCCACCGTAAAAACACTACCCCCAATCCCACAAGGGGGAAACCCCTGTTAGATCCACACAAGCATGTTTTCCTCTTGTCCATCCAAAGACCAAAATGACGGCTGGTCTGAGGGTAGATCTTCCTTTGAATGAATAGATCTTTCTTCCAATGGGTTAGTTAAGAAACTCATTGGTGCCTCTTTGGTAGCAGAAATCCCAACGCGCCTGAATATGTCAAAGAGGACATCCCTAAACAAATCATATATGTACTTGAAACCCGGGAGTTCTCTACAATGCACCGTATGTTCTCCAAAGGAGTCCAAACACACCTTATGACAAACCGGGTATATCTCATCAACAGGAAATAATGAAATCATGAGGCAATGCTTAAAGATAGTACGGTACTCCACCGACGAGATATGTTGGCCTAGCCCATCTATAGGTATAGTAAAAAGGAAATCTTGGGTATGTGGTGCTCGTAAACACTCAAAAACGGCATTTTGTCTAACGAACATATCAAACTGTACTTCAATATCATGGACAATTTTACTTAAAAGAGCACTCATCAATGCATGTTGGGTTTTTTTTTTTTTTTTTTTTTTTTTTTGGGGGGGGGATTGGGTGTCCTTATTAGTAAACCGTTGAAGTCAAAGCTTGGAATCGTATCAAAAAGACAAAGCCAAAGCACAAACATAATCAGAAATTCAGAATCCATATCACATATACCACTGTCTCGTAATCAAACTATACTTAAGTGCTTTACAAAATATTATTTTATATGAATTACATTAATAATAATAACATTAATTAGTTAGATTTATATGTTAAATATAATTATTTTATATATTAAGTACACTAATAAAAATATTGATTTTTTAAGAATGGAAAACCCACATTCACATTATATTTTCATTTAATTTATAATGTTCACCATAGGATTAAAATCCATACCACTTAAAATGCAACACTTTTTTTTTTTTTAGAAAAACGACCCAAAATCCTCCAACTACGAATGCTCTTACTATAACTTCTTGATACTACAAGCTACAATCTATATATATATATATATATATATATATATATATAAATGAGATGGATTTGGGCAATGTGGCATTTGTTTTTGGCCATGTAGGATGATGTGGCAATGTGATTTAGGAGGGAAATCCCATTTCTCAAATTCCCAATACACAAACAAAAACACGGACGCGGGATCCGGCTGAGGATGGGTCGGACTTTGGGTTTTCTATTAAACATGCTTCTTCCCTTGCACAAACCCTAATTTTGATATCCATACTTCTAGCCATTTCACTCCGAATCTCAATGAAGACATCAGTCATTCATCATCACGAACCCTAATCGCATCAACAATCATCGAGCATGAGCATATTCTGGTGTAAGTTATTGATTCTTGGTATGAAACATCTCATCAACTTCATCATTCGTCCACCAGGTGATTTCAGTTTGTGTGTTAGATAAATGTCTCAAGATTTCAGTTTTGATTTTATTGTTTGAATGTGTTATAGGATCGAAGATTTAAGATCCGGCTTTTTTTTCCATTAATCGTCGGTTCCATTTGAATCCTAAACTGATGGTTTTGTGGGGATACCGCATAAGGCGGCGATAGAGGTGGAGTTGTTTGTCGGCGGTGGTTTAGCGTCATCTAGGGTTCCAATAGACAAGGTTTTAGTCAATTTAAGTTTTAAATTA
Organism: Helianthus annuus; assembly: GCF_002127325.2. NCBI lineage: Eukaryota > Viridiplantae > Streptophyta > Magnoliopsida > Asterales > Asteraceae > Helianthus > Helianthus annuus. The sequence continues at coordinate 3,511,582 of NC_035448.2, read as the reverse complement.
GGGTTTCAAGAATGTGTGTTTGATCAATTTCAATCAAATAATTAGTTTGGCCTTTTTTTTAGTATTAGTCTTCCATAATTTTAACTTAGGACTGGTATTTTGGTTTGAATTATGCAATTTTGTTGCGAGATTAGTGTAGACAAGGTGTTTGTGGACATGTCTTTTAATTAATACATATTAAGGAGTGTTTCATGGTCTTTTTTACAGTTCGTTGCCGGTTACTTCACAACTGTTTTCCTGCTATTGTTTCCGATGACCCTTTAATTGCTCATGATCAATGGAAGGTATATTTCTAAACTTGAAACTTAATTGAGTTTTTTATTGACTGGTAATTGATGTTTTTGTAAATGTATGAATGCTTATTGGTATTTTTATGACTGTTTTTTCATGTCTACAATATAGCCACTAATGTCTTTTGTAAAGATTTTGTTCGCGAGAAACGACCCGGTAGGAACTTACTTTGCACTAAACCGGTTTGCTGATATTTTTGATACAATGATTTTGCCGGTATTATTTGCCGGTATTATTTATGTACACCAGCTGCTTCTTCTGAAGCACATTTGTGTATATTTCTTTGTTTAGAAACTGAGTGCGATTTACTTGCAGGAAGAGATGGTGGAATATGTAACATCCAACATGTGGTTTCCAATTTAGTAGTTTTTTTGGCAGTTTGAAGATATATGCTTTTGCCGGGCAGTTGGCCTTTGTGCTCTTCTACCAATTATTTTCATGGGAAGTCATATGGTTATTGAATTTCCGACTTCACAAACAAGTCTTTGGAATCATTCACTATTTCAAATGTCAATGACAAATTGAAAAGGTGATTGTTTACCATATGTTCGTTACTTTTATAATCAATCCTCTTCGTTACTTTTATGTTATGTGATATTTTCTTCAATTTTTTTCTTGCATTTCAGATAATGAACCTAGAATCAGTTAATCGTTTGTATCTATATTTGTATGAATACGTAACACCATCGAGACAACGAACACTACATCAACCACTATAGTTTCTACTGAAAGTCACGTACAACCAACCTCTTTTCAGGTGAGAAATTAGGCAGAGTGGGTATGAAAAAGTACACAAAGGCATCTTTTTGCTTGGATTCTATGATGAAGAAGGCAAGCTGGTAAATATTACTTGCATCATGAGGGTGGGTCAGGTGGGCTTGGTGATGGGTCAAATGCGTAGTTTTTAGTGCGGGTCAAAACGAGGCTGGGTGATGGGTAGTTTTTAGTGCGGGTAGCACCCTTCAATCTCTCCTTTTTCTCTGTTCTGTGCAGATTCGAAGAAAAATTGAATACACATTCGTACAATCGTTCAATCAATTATGAAGATGTTAAATGTTACAATGAACTAGAGATTTATGTTTATTGCAGGTGATTTGTTTAGTTTGTGACACAGAGCAACCTGTTTGCTCTATTGATTTGAATATTCGATTTATGCAGTGCTTTTTTCATTTCACAGCGACGGCAACAGAGCTTTTTCGATGTTCTTATGTAGCGCTTTTTCATTTGCTAGCGACATCAACAGAGCTACAGAGACAACCGGTATGTTTATTCAGTCATTCAGGTTTGGTTGGTGGTAGATCTGGTTGGGTTAATCGGGTCTCTAAAATTCTGATATTAAATTCGAGTGTTGACCCGTATGTTTTTTTAGTTAGCTTTTTGGATGTGGTTGTGTGACAGAATAAGATAATCAGTCATCACAAACCAGTTTCTCCTGCAGTATATGGTGTTTGGATATTCTTATGCAGTTCTTTTTCATTTGCCGGTGACGGCAACAGAGCTGCAAAAAAAACCGGTATGTTTATTCAGTTAGTCATTTGTTGTAGAACTTTAATAATTTAAATTTGGTTCTACTAATAAGCCCAAAAGTCATTAAAATTTAGTAGTCATTTTAGTCATCGGTGAAAACTTAGTGTACAATATAAAATTTATTTTTTCAACAAAGACTGTATGAACTGGGGGACAAAATGGTTCATTAATATTTAGTGGTTCTCAATTGTACTCTCCCCTGCCACCAAACACACACACATATATATTGATGTCTTTTTACTCGGTGGCGGAGCTTGAATGAAAACCCGACGGGGGGCGGACTCTTAAAATCAAAATCGATGGAGGCTGGGCTGTTAAAAGTCTAATATTTTATACTACAAAATATTTTTTCGGCAGTTTTCGGTTAAATTTAACACTACGAGCGAAAAACGACAGGGGCGGGGGCATCCCCCGACCCTAAATAAGCTTCGCTGATGTTTGTACTCAGCCTAACTTTTCTTACAAGCTGATAAACTTTGTATGCAATCACAAAATAAGATTTGTTAACAATAGTATGCAATCACAGCTTTCTATATAGTTGCTACATCAATATAACTTTCTGATATGTTAAACTGAGTGTTGTACATAGACCGAGGGAAATTCGATAAACGCAAATAGTGTAATGCCAATTGACTATTATAATTTGAGAGTTGTATTTTTAGGTGCAAAATGGAATGATTTTATCGTTTTTTTTGATTTACGCATGGTATACGTTATTCCTTATAATGTATGTGATACAAAGTGTCATGGTTTAAGTGTGTTCATCTACATAACAGGTTCATGTCATGCTGGTGGAATGAACTGTGCTGAAGCTTTGCTCCACTCTTTTAGAATTCTAGAACAAGATTGTGGACCAGGGGTTGGGGTTTCTAAGGGTTTTGGAGCATTTATCATCTGGCCCATTTTTAGATTTTCAAAGCATCACCTCTGCTAGAGAGTAAAAGTAAGGTTCCTACTATGCCATGGTTTCCACTATTGTTAGCACATTTTACCCATTGATTTACAATTGGGTCATTTTTGTGAATGGGCTCATTTGAGTTGTGTTTATCTCAATATGCTCTATAAAAGTAGTAGATAAAAGGAAAATAGGTCAAACACTTTGTGAAGTTAGGCAGAGATCTAGATTATAATTGTCATAATAATATTGTGATTAAAAAATGAACAAAGGGCTAACCCAACCTCTTTTGACCCATTATGCAATCCACCGTCTTGCCTATTATAGTTTTGGTTTTGATGCATTATTCTAATTAACATGTCAGGGAAGTTACTCTGACAATATTTCTCATTTATTTTGATTTCAGGTAAAAGGAGAGAGGAAGAGAAGCATAATGGTTACTTGCAGTTAGGTCCACCAGATAAAGATAATATTGATGTATCATTATAATTGAAAGACCGGTTATACGCGTAGGATGGTGCTGAAATGGTAAAAAATTGGCGGTTCTATAATTCAGAAAATTCTTACAGAGAAGAGACACGACTTTTGATAGTTTTGAAAGTTAAAGCAAACAACAGGACGCAAAAAAACACTTGGTTAATAGCAAAAAGATATTGCCTATAGCATTGAAGTATCCTACTGGCAAAATCCGATGGTTAAATCTTAGTTGCGGATCAAATCTAAAGATCATAAATTTGTGAGAGGTAATCCTATACATTTGATTAGCCAAATTCCTAATGTAATACGCAGTTAGAATTATATTTCATTTATTCATTGACTTGCGATTTATATAATTTATATTGTTCAACCAGTGTATATATTACAAGATAAACACCTGTGAAAGTATAAATATGTCTACAAAGTTAACTATAGGTCGTATTTGAATTTACAATCATCTCATGTAATAGTATTTTTATAATGCTTTGAAAGTTTGAATTTTGAATTGGGTGTCCATATTATATGATGTTAATAGGTGTAGACATGTACCTTTTCAGGCTGGGTTTAAACGGGTCAGGCCCTCGGGCACTTTGGCCAGGTCAAATTAACTTGGTTTTTTTTTAATCTTTTAGGTTTACAAGCTATTGATATACATATAATGTTATGGCAGAAACTATTATTTTAAAGTTACATAATTTGGTCTCTTTTTACAGAAAGGACTAAAGTAGAGATGAGCTCGGTACCAATCGGTATCGAACCGATACCGAAAATTTCTAAAAGTGGGTACAGGTACTACTGAATATACCCGATACGGTACGGTTCGATACCGGTATCGAAAATGTCAAAAGTCGGTACCAAATCGGTACTAAAAAATGTACCTAGCTCGGTAAATTCGGTACCAGTACCGGTTCCCAGTACTATTTACTCATCCCTAGACTAAAGTCCTGTGAACTGTGAAGCCATGCCTCTTTTTGTTTCTATATATTTATTTTATTACAACACAGCATGTGAAATTATAAATGTGTGTAGAAAGTAATTATAGATCGTACGTGAGTGCACAATAATGTCGCATCAAAGTATTATTATAATGCTTTAAATAACCTTACATATATGGATTGTTAATTCTTGTAACTGCAGCCAGGGCAGATGGAGCTGTTAGGTACTGGGATATTCAACATGGGGAGTTGTCAAGGTATTTTAGATTGTTTTATATGCATCCAATAATATGTGTATCAACTATATAGTTTGGTAACATGTACATCACGTCAATAGTAAGTACTTTGATGAGGTGTTAGTATGTTATAGGTTACAACTGTTGTTTCAATTTACTGGACTTCTATACAAATTTAGGACTTTTAAAAAATAAGGGTTATGGATTAAATGACAAGCCCAAACATTACATAGCATTAGTGGATTTGTGGTATTTATGGGGTCTAATTTTGTGGTTTGGGCTTAGTCGATTAAAAGTTTTAAATACAATATTTTCTTTATATAATTTTAACGTTATGTTATCTTTTTATAAATATAATTCATATTTTAGCAATTTGTATTTCTTAAATGTTGCATAGGTTCTACCTATATCTTTTATCTTTAAACATCATGGATTTGTTATTCCAATTACTCGTGTAATTCGTTATTTATCCGATGGTTATAAATGGACTCTTAACCTTAAAAATATTGGTCATAACCGATTCTTTGGTAAATTAGTATTTTTTAATTAATATTCTATTGTTGTTTTATTACGTTTTTTTTTTAATTTACATTCTAATATTAATAACATTTTATTCTTATTTTGTAGTGGCTCCCCGAACACATCGCAAATTCAGCTGGTTTACACAAGAATTCCCAAATAATTATTAACATTATTGACGGTAGTGAATGAGAATTCAAGATCTCTCGAAAAGAAGCTTTTGATTTTACAAGGTTTGCAATTGATTTATAGTGTAGGACAATCTGTTTTATTTATTATTTATTTCATATTTATATTTATAATTTATTGTTTCTTTTAGATATAATCTTTTAGGTTGGATTGATTTGATGAAAGATGGAGAGTTCCATTTGGTCAGAAGTCAAGAAAGCTTTTGGTTGCAATAGATCAAAACCTTTAATATCATTTTGAAATTGTTTTTAGCAAACTGCTGTTTCTATTAGATTGTTACCTTATAACTTTTAATACATGTTCACAACCCGTGATTAGTTAGTAATTATTTGATGGACGTAATTACCCTTATTATCTAATAAAGGGTTTCCATATATATAAGGAGAGATAACTAGAGAGATAAAGGTCACACAATCACAATTACATCAAGAACTCAAGAATTCGTTCACTCTCTCTCTCTCTCTCAAATGTGTTCATCAAAAACCTTTGAAAACATGGGTAGCTTTTATATTAATGTAATGTGTTACTTTTGTATATATATTATTTATACACTTTGTGATAATGTAGATTAAATTTTCCGACCCGCGAAGTTCGCGGGTGATAACCTAGTTTACTTATATATTAAAAGTTGAACGTAATGAACAGTAATAATATTGTATTTATATATAAGTTTAAATTTAATTATTCTATATATTAATAATACAATCTTATGAATAGTATTTTTAAGTTGGATAAGTCTGGTGTTAAGCGGCACTGGTATCGAAGATACTGGTACGCCCCGGTTCGGTATCATTAGTATATTTTATATTATAATAAATTTTAAAACCTATATATTAAAATTTGAACGTAATGAACATTGTATTTATATATAAGTTTAAATTTAATTATTCTATATATTAATAATACAATCTTATGAATAGTATTTTTAAGTTGGATAAGTCTGGTGTTAAGCGGCACTGGTATCGAAGATACTGGTACGCCCCGGTTCGGTATCATTAGTGTATTTTATATTATAATAAATTTTAAATTTGTATCACGGGTCGGGATAAACTTGGTGTCAACCGGTACTGGTATCGAAAATACCGGTACGCTCCGGTTTGGTATCTGTACATAAAGGTAAAAACCGTCACCAGCCTGGTACATAAAACGTCGAAAGTCAGTACCGAATTGATATTGAAAATCTTTTAGTTTGGAAAATTCGGTACTGCTACCCTGTAACATTTGCTCATCCCTGATCACGGGCACCGTACGAACAACAACGGTATCTTACAACTTTTTTGTTGATTATCTTCAACTTTTAATGATTTTTTTTAGTTTCAAGGGTAGAGTTGAGCTCGGTGCCAACCGATACTAAATTGGCACTGGTACCGAAAATAACGGTTATGGTACAGGTAAATGAAGGTAAAAATCGGTAGCGAACCGGTATCAGGAACGCCAAAAGTCAGTACTGAATTGGTACTTAAGATATTTGGGTTCGGGAAATTCGGTACTGGTACCCAATACCATTTGCTCATCTCTGACTAGAAGTTTCATACGAATAACATCATTACCATACAAAATTTTTGGTTGATTTTCTTTCGGTTATCTTTTGGTGTTTTTTTTACATTTTATTTTTATTCTTGTCAACGGTTGGGTTCGGGAAATTCGGTACTGGTACCCAATACCATTTGCTCATTTCTAACTACAAGTTTCATACGAACAATATTATTACCATACAGATTTTTTTGGTTGATTTTCTTTCGGTTATCTTTTGGTGTTTTTTTCTACATTTTATTTTTATTCTTATCAACGGTTCCGTGAGCAACGCGCTCATAGTGATTTCAAAACATAAGTAAACACAGACTAAATAATAAAAGAAGTTAGCCGCAACGTGGCGGGACGAAAAAACTAGTTACTTTGGCAATAGAAATATTGAATAGTTATATCTTATATGAAATCAAAGAAGTTGTCAATATCCAACTCACTCAAATTCATACAATAATATTTGTTAAAGCAAGGTTTTTTTTAAAGGGAAAATGACAGACTCACGTAAATTCGTATAAGGATATTGCTAAAACAAGGTATTATACTCTTATACAATTAGCAACATGGGTTATGTCCTATTTGTTTAAAAGTCACACCCTTTAATTCATTTACTTACACCCTTTTATTTTATATTGTATATGCATACAAAAAGTTTGGGTTATGTCCTATTTGTTTAAAAGTCACACCCTTTAATTATTTTACTCACACCCTTTCATTATATATTGTTAATTATATATTATACCCTTATACACCCCTTACAAGAGTCACAACTTCTAAATATATCACACACTTTGAGAATGTTGCAACCTTTACTTTTAACTATATCACACTCTTACAAAAGACACAACCCTTGATATACATACAAAAAGTCATGACCTTCAAACTACTTTTAAATATCTTTAAGAGTTAATTATTGTTTTTGTCCTTGTGGTTTATCAAAAATCACTATTTCAGTCCATTAGTTGAAAAATTGCGATTTCAGTCCATGTGGTTTCAATTTCGTAACCATTTCAGTCCACCTCTGTTAACCCCATCCATTTATTCTGTTAAGTACACGTGAATTGACCATAATGCCCTTATTATTAAAAAAAAAGATATCTAAATTAGTTAATTATTGTTTTTGTCCCAGTGGTTTGTCAATCACTATTTCAGTCCATTAGTTTAAAAATTGCGATTTCAGTCCCTGTGGTTTCACTTTCGTAACCATTTCAGTAGAGTCCCCTAACACCGTCTATTTTAGTGTTAAGTTTTAATGAAATACCTAAAATGGATTGTAGGGTTTGACCGACTTCAGTAGAAGTAAAAGTATGGCACTATTTTTACATACAAGATTCCAAAATTTTAATTTTGAATTTTAGAATGAGAAAATGTCCAGGTAACCATTATTCTTCAAAGTTATTATGTTAATGATACTGCTAGGAAGATATTAATTGGGGTGGGGTAGTGGGTCGCCGGACATTGGAAGGTGGGGTTGTGATGCCGGAGAAGATGACCAGAAACCTTTGCGAGAAATGAGAGCAGAGATGGAGTGGGGTTGGGTAGCGTGGGGTTGTGTTTTAACAAGTGGGTCCTAGAATACAATCTTTTAAATTTCCATTGTTTTTTTTATTTAATTAACACAAGGGTAATTTAGGTTTGACAAAACACATGGACGAAAACAGTAATTAACTCATTTAGATATCTTTTTTGTTTTTTATTAATAAGGGCATTATGGTCAATTCACGTGTACTTAACAGAATAAATGGATGGGGTTAACGGAGGTGGACTGAAATGGTTACGAAAGTAACACCACATGGACTGAAATCTCAATTTTTAAACTAATGGACTGAAATATTGATTTTTGACAAACCACAGGGACAGAAATAATAATTAACTCTATATTTAAAAATAGTTTAAGGGTTATAACGTTTTAAAGGTGTGCGATATATTTAAAAGTTGTGACCTTTTATAAGGGGTGTTACAAAAATTCATAACCCTTTAAACTACTTTTAAATATGTCACACCTCTTATGAAAAGTCACAACATTTAAATATATCGCACCCCTTTAAAACGTTACAACCCTTAAACTATTTTTAAATATATTACACCCTTTACAAAAATTCACAACCCCTTGCTTATGCCCGTAATTGATTAAAACAGTTACGATACTTTGTTGCATATCTATAAGTGTTGCCTTCAAAAAATGAAAGGGTTTGATTTTATTTAATCCATACATTGTTGGTTGTGTCCTTTCATCTGTTCATCAAGCGGTGTGATTATATTATTTAATCCGTAAGTCATCTCTTTAAAATTATCATTTCTTATCCGTGTTTATCCGGAAAATGTATGTTAAGAATTTATGCTTTACAATATATTAAAATAATATAAATAGATATATATTATTACGACAAAAAAATGGATATATAATGAATAATGCATCTAACAAATGCTTTCAATTTATCTATTTAACATTTACTTTTTTATTTATTTTCCAAACACATATACTAATACGCATAAGTATATTTATGAACGCATCAGACTAATGTGATTTCTTCTCTGCGATTCAAGTTAGAATAATCATTTTATCATATCAATTTTCATTCCAAAAATAGACACCGAGTTTACTATTATGCATATACATATAAGAATTGTATGTGTGTGTGTGTTGAAAAGGGAATAGAATATACCTACAGTGAAGTGATAAATTAAATATGTAATTGAACAATTGGAAACATGTTGCGAATATTACTATGTTTTAATATGCTATAAGACATATCGGTGTGATTTCCTTTTGTTTTATGAACCAAAGTGTGGCGTCACAGCTTCAATGTTTATTGTGTTTTAATTTTGATAATCACAATAAGTCAACAAGTTAAAGCGGTGCATAACGTTTCCTTTCGTTTTTTGAACCGACGTAGTCTTTTATTTTAAATGCTTCTCATGCAAATTAATTAAAACTGATATGCCGGTTTGTGTAGTTTGTCGCATGAATGGCCTTACCATTTCAATTATCAACTTCTTTTTAATAGGAAACATGTTGGTTCAAATGTAGGAATAAGTGTGTTGAATTCACGAACAATCATGAAACTTTGTGAAAAAGGTTTTTGAACACTCTAGAATGCCCCGCCCCTCCCCCCCCCCCCCCATTCATTTAGATCATTCAATTTAGACACAAAAATATCTTTCAAATACTCTCCAAACTCTTTCTTTTATGCCAGAAATTACTAAACAACTTTGTTATTGACATCCCTTTATTATCTTCAAATCCCATTCTCTTCTATAAACTCCATTCATAAATTGCAACCAATCCATCACTTTCAATATTCCTATTAATTTGTATGTGGACAAAGGCAATTAAAAAAGAAAGTATTAAAATCCCGCCGTAACGCGCGGGTTAGCGTAAACACGTTTAAAGAGAAAATGCAAGTATGAATTATTCCTATCGAAACATATCCATCACACTTGTCTATTAAAAAAAGTTTTTGATTATATGGGATTGATTTTACGCTTTCTTCTTTTTTATATACTATTTCTCTCTCTTTTTTAAAAGATAGGTTCACTATAAATGAATGTGATAAACTTGCGTTTAAACTTCACCGCTCAAAGGTTCAAATGAATAATAGGATAAGCCAACACAAATTAATCTTACAAGAAAATATATGAAGATAAGAATTTATGTTTATGTGATGATTTACACCGATTACGAAATTAGAGATATCTTATAACTTATACTTTAATGTGTTACAAGTTTACAATTAGATTATGTGTTGTGTGCTTGGAAGGAAGGTTCTAATGGAGCTTTAAGATGGAAAAGTGCTGCAACATGATGCAACTTAGGTGACATGTCTTTTTATAAAATGTGCGCTTGAGGTTGAGGTAACTAGATATGATTTGTTGTATATTAAAAAAAAAATTAATTGGTCCCCCACGCCCCTAGTTAACCCCACACCCAAAGGGTTAAAGCCCCATTAAAGCCCTTGTGTTATGGTGTTGGGTCTCTAAAAGCAAATGATGTGGCAAGGTGCGTCAACACATCTAAACCCACAACACATGGCCTTACATAGAACATTTTATATGTGGAGAAGATAAATCTCACATGGTTGCTTATTTGTCAAGTTACTTTGCTTTACATTTTGTCTATAAATTGCCTATATAATCTGTATTGAATTGTCAAAGTGTACGGATAGCTTCCCGGTGTGCCAATAGAATCCCCCTTATTCTTATTGGTGTTACAAGTTTACAATTACATGCTGTGCGGATAGATATCCCGGTGATTGATTCACTTTGTCATTGTTTACGAATTACGCTCAATCGGTCAGAAGTGGGACCTACCTGAGGTTCTAAGACCTCATATCCAGCCGTGGTGGCAGATACTTCTCCAACAAATATCAAACTTCACAACTCAACAAATATAACACCTAATCGGTTCTTTCATCGTTATTTGATAACAACCAATCGTTTCTTTCATCGTTATGTTGGATCAGTTCTGTTTAAATGTAATGGAAAACATGAATAATACCTGTTACAGCAGACAGGCCAGCAGAGAATCCAGTCAGAGATGCAGCCATTGAGTTCGACATGATTGTTAGGATGATCTGGTTCCTCCTTAGGGTGTAAGATTATGATGGTGATGAACCGAAACTAGGGAGAGAATCGGTTTAGGGAGAGAGTCACGAATTTGATGTTAATGAGGGTTTATGATTGTGTAATGTGTGTAACCCTTTAACTCTCTAATAAGCCCCTTATTTATACACACAAGAGGAAACCCAATTAGTTAATAAGGGTAATATGGTCCATCAACAATTACCAACTAATTATTAATAGGTTAATAAATATATTTTGATCTAATATAATATAAATGATTATATAGGCTACAAGATTAAATATTACATTTATATATTTAATCTCACATTCTCCCACTTAGCCAAGTAATCATTTATCATGAGTATTAGGTAAGCCTGACCAGGAGTTAACACTCATTTTAGCTTTAAACCAAGAACTATAGCAGAGAAATACAGCCGTTGAATCATCATTCGACTCAGGACCCCCATTAGTCATACTATAGCCTCAATTTAAAACCTAATAGTTACGATCAAAATATGTATAAGCCCTTTAGTGTCTGATTTGTATTTATATTTGTCTATATGTCATTACACCGGCAGAACATATGTTAGAGACATACAAAATCAAACTGAGGAAATTTTATTAATTAAAACATAAGCTAGTACAATATGCCATTAAACAAGGTCTTTAGTAAGTCCCATATTCGATACATGTTCTTCGAAAACTTTAGGTGGGAGACCTTTAGTCATCGGATCCGCTAGCATATCTTTAGTACTAATATACTCAATACAAAGATTATTTTCCTCAACTCGTTCACGAACGAACAAATATTTTGTATCGAGATATAAACCAGCTCCAGTCGAACTGTTACTGTTCGAGAAACTAACGGCAGCTGAGTTATCACAGTAAAGCTTCAATAGTCTAGAAATGGAATTAACGATTTTGAGTCCAGTGATCAGATTTCTAAGCAACATTCCATGACAGGTTGCGTTGTAAACAACAATGTATTCTGCCATCATTGTGGAAGTTGTAGTTAACTGTTGTTTATGACTCTTCCATGAGATAGGTCCGCCTGCTAACATAAAGATGTAGCCCGAAGTGGATTTCTTGTCATCTTTGCATTTGGCAAAGTCAGAATCAGAATAACCTACCACTTCTAAGTGATCACTTCTTCTATAAGTCAGTTTATAGTCTTTCGTCCCTTGCAGATATCTGAGGACCTTCTTAGCTGCTTTCCAGTGATCTAGGCCAGGATTAGTCTGATAACGGCCTAGCATTCCAGCAATATAAGCGATATCTGGGCGAGTACAGACTTGAGCATACATCAGGCTCCCGACTACTGACGCGTAAGGTATCTGGCTCATTTGCTCCTTTTCAACCTCTGTTGTCGGACACTGGAATGAACCGAAAACATCTCCCTTAACTACTGGAGCGACGGAGGGTTTGCACTGTTGCATGTTGTAGCGTGTAAGGACACGATCTATGTAAGTCTTTTGAGACAATCCTAAGATCCCTTTGTGTCTATCTCGGTGAATTTCGATGCCAATGACGTAAGAAGCATCTCCGAGATCCTTCATGTCGAAGTTATGCGAGAGTAACCGCTTCGACTCATGCAACATGTCTAAACTATTACTTGCCAATAGAATATCATCTACGTAAAGGACAAGTATAGTAAAATTACTCCCACTCATCTTGAGGTAGGTGCATTGATCCACTTGATTCTTCATAAAACCTTGCCTCTTCATGACTTCATCAAACTTGAGGTACCATTGACATGATGCTTGTTTTAACCCATAAATGGATTTCTTCAACTTACAGACTAGATGCTCCTGACCTTCAGGTTTAAAGCCTTCAGGTTGTTTCATGTAAACATCTTCGTCTAAGTCTCCGTTAAGGAAAGCAGTTTTGACGTCCATCTGATGTAGCTCTAAATCAAAATGAGCTACTAGGGCCATAACGATCCTTAATGAATCTTTACGAGAGACAGGTGAAAGCATCTCTTGATAATCAATTCCCTCTTTCTGAGTGTAGCCCTTTGCAACCAATCTCGCTTTATAGCGTTCAACGTTCCCATTCGGATCTAGTTTTGTTTTGAACACCCATTTACAACCTACTGGTTTGACACCGTTGGGTAATTCTACCAAATCCCAAACGTCATTTTTCTTCATGGATTCAAGCTCATCAATCATTGCTTTGTTCCATTCAGAAGACTGATCACTGCTAATGGCTTCATTATAAGAGATAGGATCATTGAGCTTTCCAGCATCCATTTCAGTCAGGTAGGTAATATAATCATCCCAATTAGTAGGCCGTTTTTGCCTAGATGACCTCCTGAGCTGATTTTCGGGTTGAGCGTCGTCTTGGTTTTGAGCGTTTGATGTGCCTTCGTTATGAGGTATGATGGGTTCTGGTTGTGGAGATGGAGTTTGTGCAGTGGCTTCAGGTGCAGTTGCATGGGGTACAAGAGGAGTAAACGGAGTAATGGTAAGCGACGAGTCTCTCCCCCCCCCCCCGCGTCTTGTACTTCTTGCAATTCTTCGTAAGGGTTAGTACTGCTCCCACTGACCTTGAAATCCTCCAGGAATGCAGCACGCTTGGTTTCAACAATACGGGTGACATGGGAAGGACAATAGAAACGATAACCCTTTGAATGATCAGGATACCCGATAAAGAAGCAGGTAACTGTTTTAGGGTCAAGTTTCCTTAGGAAAGGATTATATAATTTTGCTTCAGCAATGCAGCCCCATACTTTCATATATTTAATACTCGGTTTCCTTCCTGTCCAAAGTTCATAAGGAGTTTTAGGGACAGACTTAGAAGGAACTCTATTGAGTATATGAACAGCTGCTTTTAACGCTTCAGTCCAGAGGAATAATGGTAAATTAGTGTTGGCTAACATACTGCGCACCATGTTCATAAGGGTACGATTTCTTCGTTCAGCGACACCATTCTGCTGAGGTGTACCAGGCATGGTGTATTGGTTCACAATCCCCTGGCCCTTACAAAACTCATAAAATCGACCAGGAGCTTGACCCACATCAGTATGTCTTCCATAATATTCACCGCCTCTGTCTGATCTCACAACTTTAATTTGACGATCTAATTGCTTTTCAACTTCAGCTTTATAATCTTTAAAAGTTGTAAGAGATTCAGACTTTTCCTTTATAAGATACAAGTACATGTAACGAGAATAATCATCAATGAAAGTGATAAATGAAGTATGTCCTGTGATGCCAGCGATTTGATAGGGACCACTAATGTCAGTGTGAATGAGTTCTAATAAATTAGAGCTCCTAGTGGCACCTTTCTTATTCGCTGATGTCATTTTGCCTTTAAGACATTTGACACATGTTCCAAAATCAGTGAAATCGAGAGGAGGTAAGACTTCATCCTTTACGAGACGATTTAATCGTTCTCTTGAGATGTGGCCTAAACGTTGATGCCACAACATAGATGAAGTCTCTAAGTCTCGAATTTGTTTCTTTTCCATCTTTGTGAGTGATTCATTAATATTATATGACAACAAAGATTTGGAAAAATTATCATCTAGTTCTAATCTATAGAGACCACCATCCAGAATGCCAGTACCATAAACAACGGAATCATAGAGAATAGAGAGTTTGCGATGACCATGAGAAACGACAAAACCGTCCATGTCTAACTTTGGTCCTGATACAAGGTTCCGAGTTACCTCAGGAACATATAAGGTATCATAAAGTTTAATACATAAACCAGTTTTCAAAAATAATTGTAATGTTCCTATGGCCTTCACTTCTACTTCCCGATCATCCCCAACTTTAAGTGTTCTTTGGTTTCTTCCCAGCTTCCGGATTGTAAGGAATCCCTGAAGTGAATTGGTAACATGAACCATAGAACCAGAATCAAACCACCAAGAATTAGCAGGAACATTTAAATTAAAGGACTCAAGTATCATGAAAAAATCGTTACCTTTCTTAGCCAGCCACTCCTTGAAGTCAGGGCATTCCTTTTGCTTATGTCTTGTTTTCTTACAGAACTTGCAATAAGGTTTGCCTAAGGAGTTCTTAGAGCTGGAAGGTGCACTTGTATTAGGATTTGGATTTGGCTTTTGAACCTTAGATGCATCCTTTCTTGGATAATTGTGCTTCCTTTTCTTTGAGCTGGAAGTGGTGAAGTTAGCAACATCAGTAGTGCGATCCATCTTCATACGCTCTTCCTCCTGCACGCACATAGCGATCAGCTCACTCATCGTCCATTTGTCCTTCTGAGTGTTGTAATTGATCTTGAATGCTTCATAGGACGAAGGAAGTGAAGTGATGATGAAGTGAACAAGAAAACCATCACTGATTTCCATCTCTAGGCCTTTCAGCTTATTGGCCATGTCATGCATCATCATGATGTGTTCACGAATGCCGCTCCTCCCATCATATTTAGTTGTCACCAGCTTGAGGACAAGAGTGCTTGCGTGTGCCTTTGATGTTCCCTTGAATTGATTCTCCACAGAAGCCAAATAGGCTTTAGCATCTTCAGAATCAGGAATGGCCCCTCTGATTGAGTTATGAATGGACTGCTTCATGAACATGAGAGACATGCGGTTACACCTAGTCCATTTATCATGGACTATCTGCTCAGCAGCAGTACTTGTAGCGGTAAGGTCCGCTGGCTTATTCTCTCTTAAAGCATAATCAAAGTCTAGCAATCCTAGAGTAAGCATGAGGGCATCCTTCCATTCAGCAAAGTTATCACCAGTCAAAGGTGGAATCCCGCAATTGGGTGCTGATAGTGGAAATAAGATGAGCAAGTTATGATACAAAAGAAGAAGTCCTAATGTGATCTAATGGGCTGGTTATACTAAGGCAGGCATAAATAATGACCATTTTAATTATGAAGCTGTGATAATGTCTATTACTAACATCAAAATAATAGACTTAGTAAAAAATTCTACTTAAACGAGGACAAATCAGCTTTGGCCAGAAGTGTAATCATTTAAGTATGTGTGCAAAGTAATTGTGACAAATCAACTTTGGCCAGAAATGAGACAATCACTTTAGTTATGCACTTGTCAATCATGCTAAACATAAATGAATTAAATCAGCTTTGGCCAGAATTAAGACATTTCAGGTTTGTAATGCATACTCAACATAGCTTTTATTAGACTTGAACAATAAATAAATGTATTAGATCAACTTTGGCCAGAATTAATACATCAGAAGCTCATTCAAGTAAAGCTATTTTGGTTTTGCAAAAATTATCTGATTCTGATAAATTAATTAAGTGTTAACAAAACCAAGTATTTAATGGCAAACCACCTGTTAGCGCGGATCGAACTAAGTTTTTAGTTCACATTTAAGCAGCCTAAGTTTTGAGATCTCGAGTGAGGTCTCGAGTCATGGTCTCGAGTCATGGTTTCGACTGAGTTTTGAGATCTCGAGTTAGTTATGAGGTCTCCAGTCGCAACCTTAGTCTCGAGTTGTAACGTTTTTTTATCTCGAGTAGCAACCTTGGTCTCGAGTAGCAACCTTGGTCTCGAGTAGCAACCTTGGTCTCGAGTTATGACCTTATGGTTTCGAGTAGCAACCTTGGTCTCGAGTAGCAACCTTGGTCTCGAGTTATGACCTTATGGTTTCGAGTAGCAACCTTGGTCTCGAGTAGCAACCTTATGGTCTCGAGTAGCAACCTCATGGTCTCGAGTTATGACCTTATGGTCTCGAGTAGCAACCTCATGGTCTCGAGTAGCAACCTCATGGTCACGAGTAGTAACCTTGTTAACAGCTGTTTTGTGATAATAACTGAAAACTCGAAATTTTAGGGATTGTGGGATAATGTTTCCTGTTTTAATGCTGATCTAAACTTATCAAAAGATTTCGAAAGTAATAACTGAAAATCCATTAACAGTTTCCGAAATTTTATTAGATAAAATTAAGATCAAAACAGTAAAAACACCCACTAATCCGGATTATATTCCAAAACTTAATGAATTTTTCGAGTCTTCTTAGAACATTATGATGAACCCTAAAAATATAAGAACATAATCTGGGATCCGAAATCTAAATTTTATGATTTCAGTTAACAGATTTCGGATATTATTATCCCACTTATGGTTTCGAGTCAAAATATCAAACACATTTTCCGAACACAGGGATTTCGGCTCATTAGAACTCGAAAACAGTTTTGATTTTAATCTAAATATTAATAAAAGACTACAATTAATACCACGTGGCAATTTCTCCATCAACTTCACAATTATATTTTTATTTTTATTTAAAAATATTTTGTTATCTGTATCCTTATCATTATTATTATTATTATTATTATTATTATTATTATTATTATTCATAAATCTCTTCATTTCAATTTTAATATTATTTTAATATTATATATAAAAATATTTTGTTATCCTTATTATTATTATTATTATTATTATTATTATTATTATTATTATTATTATTAAATCTCTCAATTTTAGTTTTAATAACATACGGAAGAATAGTATATTTTTTGTCTTTTTTTTCTTTTCTTTTTTGGGCATTATGATTTTTCATTTTGTAACAAAACTTCAGTTTTTATAATTTGTGTCACAAAGGTTAAATAATTTAGTTTGTTTATTAGTTTTTGTTTTACGTTTTTCTCGGATTTGTTCGACGTTCGTTGCTATTTAACACAATGTTTGATAGTCACATTTGGCCCCTCAGAGTTTTTTTTTTCATTCGTATTTGGTGGTCACATTTGGTCTTTTAAGTTTGTTTCACCCCCTTCACTTTCTACTATGCATCGTTATAAATTCGACTCCTTCTACGTTTTACGTCACGTAAGTCACTTTGTGTTGGAAATTCGTGTTTTTTACGCTTTACCCGGTTTTGGTCTTCGTTCGTGTAAGACCCTAATACGTATTTGACTAAAAGTCGCAGCGGAAGTTCAAGCCATAAACTTTCTTTCATTATAAACACCTTAAATTATTTAAAAATTAACTTTAACATAACTCTTTCACATAAATCCATCAATCGACTTATTTACTAAGTAAAAACATAGCTTATGTTTGCTACATTATATACATCAACGTTCCCGTACAATCTCACTAGTGACTCGATCCTCGATCTCTGTTCCTTGATGATCCTCATGACTCGTACTACCTGCGCTCACCACATTAAATTCATAACATTAGTACGCATTATAAACATACAAGATTTATTCACGTTTACTTCTTGTTCCGTTAATTCTTTACATCCCAGCTTTCCATCTGATCGTACATTCCGTGGTGAGACTTTCTCATTGTACCTGCGTTACACTTCGTTCACAAGGCACACTATTATTATCGTCAATACTCAATTTCATTGAATACATGCGTATATACTTTCATACATACTTACATATGTGCATCCGTTCACACATAACTACTTACAAACCTACGTACCTACATTCATACGTACGTTCCTACATACGTGCATACCTACATACATACATACATACATTCATTCATGCATACCACTTATATTCACACATACATACATACATACATACCTTCATACGTATCTACTTAAGGAAATTCTTAACTTAGAATCCCACATTTAGGTACCATATTACTACATATTCTTTAGGATCCAACCTTTGGGTACCATATTACTACATATTCTTTAGGATCCCACCTTTGGGTACCATATTACTACATATTCTTTAGGATCCCACCTTTGGGTACCATATTACTACATATTCTTTAGGATCCCACCTTTGGGTACCATATTACTACATATTCTTTAGGATCCCACCTTTGGGTACCATATTACTACATATTCTTTAGGATCCCACCTTTGGGTACCATATTACTACATATTCTTTAGGATCCCACCTTTGGGTACCATATTACTACATATTCTTTAGGATCCCACCTTTGGGTACCATATTACTACATATTCTTTAGGATCCCACCTTTGGGTACCATATTACTACATATTCTTTAGGATCCCACCTTTGGGTACCATATTACTACATATTCTTTAGGATCCCACCTTTGGGTACCATATTACTACATATTCTTTAGGATCCCACCTTTGGGTACCATATTACTACATATTCTTTAGGATCCCACCTTTGGGTACCATATTACTACATATTCTTTAGGATCCCACCTTTGGGTACCATATTACTACATATTCTTTAGGATCCCACCTTTGGGTACCATATTACTACATATTCTTTAGGATCCCACCTTTGGGCACCATATTACTACATATTCTTTAGGATCCCACCTTTGGGTACCATATTACTACATATTCTTTAGGATCCCACCTTTAGGCCCCCTACCCGTCGGCGACGCCCTCTAGTTTTTGCAGTTTTCTGCAGGTTCGTTTCGTCGTCCGTACGCACTAAAACGCACGTAACTTTTGAACCGTTTACCCGTTTGACCTCCCGTTTCTTCCTACATGCTTGTAAATTCACATTCTATCATATGAACTTAAAATCTTACCTCCGGATTACGGAAATCCTTAACTTACATACATTCGACTTAACTATTTTCTAACTATTTGACCCGTTAAGGGTATTCGCGCATTAATTGGTCTATGACTGACCAAACCATCATCCCCACTTCCATACTTGTCCAAAACATTACTCAAATCGAATAACTTGCTTCTAAACCACTTTTAAGTTCGTTTACCCCAAAATACCCATCATGGGCATTTTGGTCAACCTTAAACCCATCGTTTACGACGAAAGACTTTAACACATATTTGACCTCAAACATCATATTTAATTCATTACAACACTTTATTACTTACTTGTACTACGAAGTGATTACGGAAATCACTTACCTTGTGCATCCGGGTTCGTATCCGATTCCTTGCCTCCTCTTGACCCGTTAGCCTTTCATGCTTGAGTCCGTCTTGACATGACTCCTATACTTTCATGTCACCAAATTACATTTTCATTAGCATACATCATTGTACATGTTAATGATCATATCAACCGCATATTTCACATTTGACTTCCTTTAGTCACAACTAACAAGCATGAGACATATAATCAATTTCATATCCTTCCAAACTAACGTAATTCATCATGTCATCTCAAATAATGCGTATTAACATAACACGTACCATACGACTTCCTATGAACCTACCTGTACGACAACAATTCAAGTCATGCTTCTTATGTGTAGACGCATAATTGACTTCCAGAAGTCAACGGTTTAACATATAACTTACGACATAACCTCATATTGTATGACATCTACAACTACATGATCACTTACTTGTATACATATACACATATACATACATAATCCATTCCACCCACGCTAGCATTCTCATATTTTCACAACTAACGCTTTAACCCATACTAAGCTAACCCAACATCATTTCAACATAATATCCACACGAACAATATCCAAACACACTTCTCATGTTAGTTTACTATCAAATACATCATTTTCACATCCCACATATATTCATCTTTTACTTACATACAATTTCCTCTATTAAGCTCACCTAGGCATTTCATCAAACACTTGGTGTGCGTACCACTATCTTAGTACAATGTACAACCCATTCATGCATGATCCTCCATGTTGTATTCTTCATTCATCAAATTCAACTAAACATCCATTTAATTCATGTCCTAATCAACTTATCTAAAATAATTCATCACATACAACATACTAAATCACAATTTACACAATTATTGGACATGGTGATTCACTCCCTTCATCATCCCAAATGGGTTTTACTTCTAAACATGAAATTAATCAAAATCATACACAACACATGTTCCATATGATGATTCTAACACATATTCATGCTCAATCTCATACAATTTCGTGGATTGATCATAACCCACTTCATAGCAAGATTATTAAATCACAAATTACAACTTACCACATGCTTGCTAGGGATAGATTGTCAAGAAAACGAGTTCATGCATCGGATTTGAGCCTAATCTCCTTGTCAATTTGAAGCTTGCTTGTGAACTAGGGTTTACACCCATTTTCTCCTCCTCCTGATCGATCTCACGCACACACCTAGTGTGTCTGAGATTTTTTTTTGTTTTAATTAAACTCAGATTCAAGTTTGGCAATCTTAGTCCCTCATGTTCTCTCTTATTCATAATTGGCACAACACTCATCCTTTAATTGCTTCTACCATACTTTTAACTAGGTTAAATAACCTAGTTATTTATTTCTTGATGTGCCATATTATAACATTTAACGAATATAAAAATTCGGGTTTTTGGGGTGTTACAAGTCTACCCCCCTTAAATGAGGTTTCGTCCCCGAAACCTTTCTCATTTTCCATCGAACACTAGTTACCTTCCTCACTTTCGTTTGGTACTAATCACCTTGTCTTTCAGTTCATCGACACGACCACCAGCCCATCTCATTGACAATCTTATATCTTCAAGAACCCGCCCCAGAGCTCTTATTAGTGTCGCTTTCACTAAAAATGCTAGCTTCTAACATACTTCTTAACTAAAGGTTCATTCATCATTATAATATTCGTATATCATGTGCCATATATTTTGTTCGCTTGAAACAATTCTAACATCCTAATAATAACATTCCTTCCTGTTTATTTCAAATTTCATATCATCTTGTTGACTATGCGATCTAAATTCATCATTTACACATACCTCTTCTATGCTTAATTTGATAGGTACATCATAATAATAGGTAAACTATCCATTCTTTACTCATATATTATTCACATTACCGACTTCTTTCTAACAAGTCTATACTTTTCATACCATACTTTCACCTACCATCCTCATTTCATTGACCCGATTATAAAAGACTTAATGTCTCCATCTCATCTTTTAAGATTTACATTCTATTCATATACATCATATAGCATTCAGTCCTTGTTTTGTTATCTCAACAAAACTACTACTTCATAGTTACACCTACATGCTTAACTCCATAGTTAGCTCATTCTACTCTTCTATAGTCAGCTAAAATAAAATAAAAAAAATCAAACTTCCCATATTATACCATACCCATTCCATCATTCATTTCGTAGGTCGTACCCAATTAACCAATTCATACTTATCTAACATAAGTTAAACTTTTTACTGACCTCATCTCATATCATCCATCGACGATCTGCAACCCAGATCGATCCGCAACCCAGATCGATCCGCATTCTTCACGAGTACTAGTCATACCAGGCTAGATTTCATTCATCCGCGTAATGCGCTTTCGCCCGTGCACATCCTTCCACCAATTCGTTTGGTTTCATCACATCAAGAGTTCCTAACATTATAATCTATAATTTTTGCGGTTAGCACATTTCATTCAAGCATTCATTATACTAGGTGATTACTCACCTATATTTCCTTTTTCAACGTCCTACGTACAAACTTTAACACATTCCGCATTTCATTCCTTACATGCAATTCTTTTATTCTGGTTCCTCATTTCATCAACCTTTGCAGTTTGACCCTTTCAAGGTCAGGCTGTCATTTCTTACTTACCATAGATGTATTGAGGTACTCTTCGTACTTCTTTCCATTCATGCTTACTTGCATAGACATTCATTACATCATTTCGGTATTCTTAACAAAACTTACCTGTTCGTATTTAAATCATTGTCCGGGTCGTAGCCCGTCATTCATTATGACTCCTAAGAGTCCATTACTAACATATTTAACACATAACTTGTTCGAACTTCTTTCTTTCGCTTTAAAATTTAGGTTTGCATGCCCATTACGATCATTCTTTTGTTTATTACTTTACATTTACCCGTATGACTCGTTTGACACAACCATGGTCAAACTGTCGACACATTGTGATGTGGATTAATTTCATCCCTTTTTATATTTTAAATCCGTCCCGCGAACTCAAACGTCACATTCATGCCTTTCATTGCTTTCATGTTTTGAATCCGTCTAGCGGTTCCACACATACTATTCATACATTTTCTTCCTTTCGTGCTTTGAATCCTTTTCGCGGATTCAAACATTTCATTTACATTACCCATTCACATCTTTCATTCATTACATGTGCTGAATCCGTCTCACAGATTCAAACATATCATTTTCTGCATTTCATTCCTACATAGTACTCTCAATTTCCCGAGAGCCTTACTACCCACTTCACCCGCACGCCCACCTGCTGCCCAATTCTACAGATATACCTGCGATAATTACCACGGTCTCACGAACGTCATATGCTTCTTGCGTACTGGCCAGGTGCGCAATTCACATACTAATTCCGTGCCTTCAGGTAATCATCGCCTTATGTCCGCATTAGTGGGTCTCAGTTCGTGCTACATTTTTACAATTTTACCAAGACAATATCGTTGTCTTCCGTTTAGTACTTACCCTCCCAAGGAGACTTCTTCCTTTTTCTTTTAACAACGGTACCCATACATGTCAACATTGTGTACCTGGGGTCCGTCTGTCCATTCGCATCCTTGCCTGCCTTAGCATCCACCTTAGACTGCATTCACGGATCATCCTCTCCAAACTTTTAAGCTTACCTTGCACATAGCAAACCGTTAGCTTCTTCATATGAATACATACATACACGTTTTCATTCCATTTCTACCTTTGGATCTTGATCGAGTCATGGATTGTACAGGTTCCTTATCACAAGAGCACATAGGTTTGAGTTCAAGCACCTACCTTCTCGTACTTGATTCCCTCAAACCAGGGCTCTGATACCAACTTGTAAGACCCTAATACGTATTTGACTAAAAGTCGCAGCGGAAGTTCAAGCCATAAACTTTCTTTCATTATAAACACCTTAAATTATTTAAAAATTAACTTTAACATAACTCTTTCACATAAATCCATCAATCGACTTATTTACTAAGTAAAAACATAGCTTATGTTTGCTACATTATATACATCAACGTTCCCGTACAATCTCACTAGTGACTCGATCCTCGATCTCTGTTCCTTGATGATCCTCATGACTCGTACTACCTGCGCTCACCACATTAAATTCATAACATTAGTACGCATTATAAACATACAAGATTTATTCACGTTTACTTCTTGTTCCGTTAATTCTTTACATCCCAGCTTTCCATCTGATCGTACATTCCGTGGTGAGACTTTCTCATTGTACCTGCGTTACACTTCGTTCACAAGGCACACTATTATTATCGTCAATACTCAATTTCATTGAATACATGCGTATATACTTTCATACATACTTACATATGTGCATCCGTTCACACATAACTACTTACAAACCTACGTACCTACATTCATACGTACGTTCCTACATACGTGCATACCTACATACATACATACATACATTCATTCATGCATACCACTTATATTCACACATACATACATACATACATACCTTCATACGTATCTACTTAAGGAAATTCTTAACTTAGAATCCCACATTTAGGTACCATATTACTACATATTCTTTAGGATCCAACCTTTGGGTACCATATTACTACATATTCTTTAGGATCCCACCTTTGGGTACCATATTACTACATATTCTTTAGGATCCCACCTTTGGGTACCATATTACTACATATTCTTTAGGATCCCACCTTTGGGTACCATATTACTACATATTCTTTAGGATCCCACCTTTGGGTACCATATTACTACATATTCTTTAGGATCCCACCTTTGGGTACCATATTACTACATATTCTTTAGGATCCCACCTTTGGGTACCATATTACTACATATTCTTTAGGATCCCACCTTTGGGTACCATATTACTACATATTCTTTAGGATCCCACCTTTGGGTACCATATTACTACATATTCTTTAGGATCCCACCTTTGGGTACCATATTACTACATATTCTTTAGGATCCCACCTTTGGGTACCATATTACTACATATTCTTTAGGATCCCACCTTTGGGTACCATATTACTACATATTCTTTAGGATCCCACCTTTGGGTACCATATTACTACATATTCTTTAGGATCCCACCTTTGGGTACCATATTACTACATATTCTTTAGGATCCCACCTTTGGGTACCATATTACTACATATTCTTTAGGATCCCACCTTTGGGCACCATATTACTACATATTCTTTAGGATCCCACCTTTGGGTACCATATTACTACATATTCTTTAGGATCCCACCTTTAGGCCCCCTACCCGTCGGCGACGCCCTCTAGTTTTTGCAGTTTTCTGCAGGTTCGTTTCGTCGTCCGTACGCACTAAAACGCACGTAACTTTTGAACCGTTTACCCGTTTGACCTCCCGTTTCTTCCTACATGCTTGTAAATTCACATTCTATCATATGAACTTAAAATCTTACCTCCGGATTACGGAAATCCTTAACTTACATACATTCGACTTAACTATTTTCTAACTATTTGACCCGTTAAGGGTATTCGCGCATTAATTGGTCTATGACTGACCAAACCATCATCCCCACTTCCATACTTGTCCAAAACATTACTCAAATCGAATAACTTGCTTCTAAACCACTTTTAAGTTCGTTTACCCCAAAATACCCATCATGGGCATTTTGGTCAACCTTAAACCCATCGTTTACGACGAAAGACTTTAACACATATTTGACCTCAAACATCATATTTAATTCATTACAACACTTTATTACTTACTTGTACTACGAAGTGATTACGGAAATCACTTACCTTGTGCATCCGGGTTCGTATCCGATTCCTTGCCTCCTCTTGACCCGTTAGCCTTTCATGCTTGAGTCCGTCTTGACATGACTCCTATACTTTCATGTCACCAAATTACATTTTCATTAGCATACATCATTGTACATGTTAATGATCATATCAACCGCATATTTCACATTTGACTTCCTTTAGTCACAACTAACAAGCATGAGACATATAATCAATTTCATATCCTTCCAAACTAACGTAATTCATCATGTCATCTCAAATAATGCGTATTAACATAACACGTACCATACGACTTCCTATGAACCTACCTGTACGACAACAATTCAAGTCATGCTTCTTATGTGTAGACGCATAATTGACTTCCAGAAGTCAACGGTTTAACATATAACTTACGACATAACCTCATATTGTATGACATCTACAACTACATGATCACTTACTTGTATACATATACACATATACATACATAATCCATTCCACCCACGCTAGCATTCTCATATTTTCACAACTAACGCTTTAACCCATACTAAGCTAACCCAACATCATTTCAACATAATATCCACACGAACAATATCCAAACACACTTCTCATGTTAGTTTACTATCAAATACATCATTTTCACATCCCACATATATTCATCTTTTACTTACATACAATTTCCTCTATTAAGCTCACCTAGGCATTTCATCAAACACTTGGTGTGCGTACCACTATCTTAGTACAATGTACAACCCATTCATGCATGATCCTCCATGTTGTATTCTTCATTCATCAAATTCAACTAAACATCCATTTAATTCATGTCCTAATCAACTTATCTAAAATAATTCATCACATACAACATACTAAATCACAATTTACACAATTATTGGACATGGTGATTCACTCCCTTCATCATCCCAAATGGGTTTTACTTCTAAACATGAAATTAATCAAAATCATACACAACACATGTTCCATATGATGATTCTAACACATATTCATGCTCAATCTCATACAATTTCGTGGATTGATCATAACCCACTTCATAGCAAGATTATTAAATCACAAATTACAACTTACCACATGCTTGCTAGGGATAGATTGTCAAGAAAACGAGTTCATGCATCGGATTTGAGCCTAATCTCCTTGTCAATTTGAAGCTTGCTTGTGAACTAGGGTTTACACCCATTTTCTCCTCCTCCTGATCGATCTCACGCACACACCTAGTGTGTCTGAGATTTTTTTTTGTTTTAATTAAACTCAGATTCAAGTTTGGCAATCTTAGTCCCTCATGTTCTCTCTTATTCATAATTGGCACAACACTCATCCTTTAATTGCTTCTACCATACTTTTAACTAGGTTAAATAACCTAGTTATTTATTTCTTGATGTGCCATATTATAACATTTAACGAATATAAAAATTCGGGTTTTTGGGGTGTTACAGTTCGATGCTACTTAGCATGGTTTTACATCCCCATCTCCTCAATATTGGTAGCACGTTTTATGCCCACTGGCCCGCTTACGCGGGTAGCTTAAGACTAGTGACTTAAAAAAAACTTCCGTTTTCCAGATTTTTGATCCCAGAATAATGGATACGAAAACAGAACTGAGTTATCAACATATGCTCTGATACCACATGTTGGATCAGTTCTGTTTAAATGTAATGGAAAACATGAATAATACCTGTTACAGCAGACAGGCCAGCAGAGAATCCAGTCAGAGATGCAGCCATTGAGTTCGACATGATTGTCAGGATGATCTGGTTCCTCCTTAGGGTGTAAGATTATGATGGTGATGAACCGAAACTAGGGAGAGAATCGGTTTAGGGAGAGAGTCACGAATTTGATGTTAATGAGGGTTTATGATTGTGTAATGTGTGTAACCCTTTAACTCTCTAATAAGCCCCTTATTTATACACCCAAGAGGAAACCCAATTAGTTAATAAGGGTAATATGGTCCATCAACAATTACCAACTAATTATTAATAGGTTAATAAATATATTTTAATCTAATATAATATAAATAATTATATAGGCTACAAGATTAAATATTACATTTATATATTTAATCTCACACGTTATTTGATGGTATTATTCATGATCTAAGTATTTCATTAAAACAATAATAGATATGTTCTATCTCGGTAGTAGTTTTTTCTTTTAAACCTATTGGTTGATATGTTTCTTTTGTGCTTTATTTTACCTTTCTCCTTTAAGATATACTTATTTTACCTTTCTCCTTATCTTCGTTAATCATCCCACCGCTTTGCGTTTGCATAAATGTCAGCAATTGTTAAATAAACTCCACCATCTTCAGGCCTTATCTCCATAATACGCGCAGCGGCTTTCTCTGCAACCTCAACATTCCCATGGACGCGACACCATCTAAGCAAACTCCCCCTAACAAAAACATCACCCGACATTGGCATACTCTCGATTATCTCCATTTGCTTCTTTGATCAAACCAGCACGCGCAAGTAAATCTGCCATGCACCCATAATGCTTGAGCTCTTTAGGAACTCCATAAACCGACCCCATCTCACCAGAAAGTCGTCATGCTTCGTTAGTAAGACGAGTATGGCTGCACCCCACCATGACACCAAGAAAGGTAACCCCTTCCGGCTTAACTCTGTGCTTAACCATTTTGGAGAAATAAGTTAGTAGCATTTCGCCATAACCGGGCATAGCTAACTGATGTAGTGCGTAGTACGATAATGAAGATCAAACACGTTGATTCTGCGAATACCCGTGTAGTTCTTCCCCAACCCCAAAATTCAACCCAAAGGGCATGGAATTTGAAGTGAAAATTCAGTTTTCTCAAAATTCAATTCTAATCTTTCATTTCACTAGAGCAACATATAAATAAGAACATAAATTCGAAATGGGCCTAAAAAGACAACGGGCCAAACACAAGCCCAAAAAAAAAATGCCCAAAATACTTGAAAAAACATAAAAATGGAAAAAACTAATAGAAATAAGCGTTTTTTCGGCCTGGACGATGACCCAAACCGGACCCCCGTAGCCCAAGTTACACGCCCAAAACGGACCCCCGTAGCCCAAGTTAGAGCCATTTTAGTGAAGCCCCTTTTGTTACGCGATCTTAGGCCTCCAAATACAAGATGGCCCGCTCTTCCACACTTGGGCCCGCATCACTAACCCATCAAGCATTGCACTCTAAGTGAATAGATTTTTATCAGGTCTAGCTTCGAATATCCCCAGAGCGGTTTCTATGCGCCCAGATTTAGCATATAAGTCCACTAATGCAGTACACAAAAACGAGTCTATTTGAATTCTACTACGCGTGATAAGATCATGCACTTGTATCCCCATTTCTAGTTCCCCCATTCGTGCACAAGCCGAGAGAACAGAAACTAATGACATGTTGTCATGAGGAACACTTAGAACAAGCATCTGATCATATAGACTCAAACACTGGTTGTAGTGTTTCGTTTGTGCATAACCAGGTAACATCGTACCCCAAGTTGCCGCATCCCTGACACTTATGGGCATTTCATCAAACACTTGACGAGCACGTTCAATCTCCCGAGCCTTGATAAACCCATCCAATATTACACTTATGGGCATTTCATCGTACCCCAAGTTGCCGCATCCCTGACACTTATGGACATTTTGTTGAGCATGTGGTATGCATATGTTGAATACAATTTAAAGAGGTCAAAATTCGTTCAATTCTGCAAATAAAATCAAGTTGTTTACCGATTTATTATCATCAAATTCAATCATATATGGTTACATATAATCTTTGCTATGCAAAATCAATAATAAAGTACCTAAAATTGCAATCAAGAACACTTAATCTTGATATTGAATTGTAGGCCATCAGGTATGTTTTTCATTTAATTACCCACCCAGCACACCCCAAAGGAACTGCGATAATTAACTTAAAACAAAAATGAATTACAAAAGTGAACACACCTGCTATAAACTCATTCTTTCACAACACTCAGAACTTTACAACAGTAATGATCAACTGCAAACTCACAAGTTAAACATTTGAATATCATTTTGAATTGGAGGCTGCTACCACACCTGACACAATGACCATCGTCTTCAATCCCTTGAACGAATGAAAGGGGGTGTGGATGCACTTTAGTATTCTCATATCTGCCCCCAAACTTCACATTTACAAACTCATAAACGCCTCTACGATATTCGTCATATGTTTCATACTGAAGTATTGAGGGAGCACAAGTTGTATGCATAGACTGCATACACTCATGACAGTGATAGAATGGCATCTCAGGATTAAGTTCTCTCTCGCAAACTTCACAAAAGTAGTCACTCTTATGGTTCTCAATCGGAAAGTAACTCAGCTTCATAGGATGCTTGTCACACTTGTTCCTAGTTGTCTCCGGTATAAACAAAGCACACTTGACGTGGAGACGAAAATCATTACAAGTACGGCAATCAAATGAAAGATTCGGATAAAAATACCCGCACATACGACATGTATCATGCAAAGATTCGTGATAAACCCTAGAAAGGAGGTGATTTGGGTGAAAAGTATGAGTGATTTCTTTAGGTAAGAAGGCGCAGTGAACGTCAATGATGCAGTTGTTGCAATCCATACAACAGTAGGCAAATCCATTACAATGTAACTTACAAATAGCACATACGAACACCCCAAAAAACTTACGAGGAGGGGCTTTTGAATGGAGAATCAGGGTGTGCTGTTGGTGAGCAAAGTGGCCATTCAGTTTAGCAGGTAGCCGGGAGCACCACTCGTGGAGCACAAAGTTGCATTGCCCCTCACTGTCACACACGTAAATTGGGCCACTCGTAATTGGCCTCACACACCCATCACACAAAAGTTGAATCCTCTTCATTGGGTCATGATAGGATATTGGTTTTATTCTAGAAAAGGTGGGGTTTGTGATATCCTCTAGAATTAATGGGTGCTGATGAATAATACCTTGTGCTTTGTAGGTGTTCTTGTTAGAAACTTCTAACGTACTTAATCCTTTTTCCATGGAAAACAAGTGTTTTAGTATGCTATAAGATGGATCTGGAAACGGAAGATGAAGTAGATCAAGATGTTCATCATCTTTGTAGTTTTTACTGCTTGTACCTGATGAAAACAACATTGTAATGTTAAATGAGCATAAACCAATAGCATATACAGAAAAAAAAAACAAAAAAAAAACTATAAACATATTAGGTAGGTAGTTAGGTCTACCTGGAGACTTGAGGATTGACAAGAATGGCTCGTCTCTTGATGTTGCACAATCTAGATGGGTATAGTATCTGCATTTCTCGCATTTATACATCCAAAGATTTGGTTGATCAAAAAACATATTACGACATACCCTACACCGTGGCCGGTTTTTAGATCTTTGATCATCGATTGGAAAGGAATAAGCAAGGGTGAGATGATGGATATGGGAGAAGACATCATTCGTAGTATCTTGGATTTGCAACTTTTGTGGTAGAAAAGCACAATCACTATGAATAAAATTAGACCTGACACACATGGAACAATGATAGAAGTTCCCCTTATGTTCCTTCCCACATGCATCACACTTGGCTAAAAGTTGTTTTGAGATGCAAATTAGTGGGTGTTTGTGGCTAGGATGATGGATGACATTCTTTTGTAGCATTTTCGTACCACAATTTACATCAAATTGAAAATAACAACGATCACAACGATACCACAAATCTCCAGACTTATGATACCTACCACAAATTTTACAGTTCCAATCGTCCTCCCGGGACCATCCCTTCCGGTTCCAATGGGGTGCCGATTGGGTGAGGTCAAGAGCATGACCAACCTCACAAACGTCTTCCAAATTTTCTGGAAGCTCTGCACAAAATTTATGAACAGAGTAGTCACTACAATGACAACAAGAGTAGTAATACCTATGATACCAGTTGATGTCTTCCCCACATCTGGAACATAAACATTTAAAGTCTTGTTTTGCAATTAAAACATCATCATTCTCCTCCTCGTCTTCTTCAGACTCTTCTTCGCGTTGCAGTTGCTCCGACCACAAGTCTATAAGACTAAATGGATGTTCGTGTTCAAACATCATATTTTCTTGCATCATTTTCTAATAAAAATAAAGTAGTAATAGAAGAAGAAATAGACACAAAATAAGAGAGAAAATCAAAGGAGAGTTTAATAGTTTGGAAGATGGTACAATGGAAGATGAAAATCTGATCTAGCATTTATAGGCATAATACCTCTGATGATGATAATTAAAGAAATTGTAAAAATGCTAAAGCAAGGTATCTTATAAAGGGAAAATGAAGTTTGACTGAAGTCATGAATCATTCCAATTGAAACATGTCTATTACACTTGTATTACGTGGAAAGAAAAGGTTGTAATTAATTGATATTAATTTTGATGCTTTCTTCTTTTCTTTTCTTTTCTTTTCTTTTCTTTTCTTTTCTTTTATTATTAGTTTGAAAAAAAAAAAAACATAAGAATTTCTCTTTTCTCTTTAGAGAAACGTTTCCTACAAGTGATACGTTTAATATCACATTAATTCTATTGTTTTGGGGTTTTTAAATTTAATTTATTTTTGTAGCTTGCCATTATATGATTTGTATTTTATGAATATGTTTCTTCTTCTATAAAGATTCAGGATTTTTGTACATTGTTAATTTCTAGTTCAGGATTTTATAGTTATATGGTGTCCTTGCATTTCAATTAAATATGTTAGCTTTAGGGTTGGTTGATGAGTTGATGTTGTCTTATATAATTGTTATTCTCGTTATATTATGTAGAATTCATAAAAGCTAGTTTCACACCCATATTGCAACCGAAAGCCAAAACCCAACATTATGAAGTTGTGATACACTCAAAAGAATATCGACATGTGTTTTAAATCGATCAAAAACGATATAAACTAATACTGGTAACCTCCCGATTGTACCAATACTGTTATCGTTGTTGTTCAGTCGGTATCAATTTAGTTCGTCATGACACTAGTACGTTACAGAGTGTTGCTATAGCGTATGATAAAAAAAAACTATATTTTTCAATACAACTTCATTTTAAAGATTATTTTGTCAAAATCGAAACGAAATTTGTATTGACAACCATAAAAACAAATATTGGTACAGTTACAGAAGTTGTTCAGACGGTATCAGTTCGGTTCGTCATGGTAATAAATAAAAAATCAATTATATTTGACCCGTTCGATTTTGACCAAAACTTTTATCAAAGCGTAAAAGAAAAAAAAAAGTAAACACACCACAACGGTATAATTGGAACTTGTTTGAGTGTCTCGCATAGGAAGAATGTGAAAACTCACAAGGATATATAAGTGTCGATTTATACTTCTAAAGGTGTTGACAGCTCGGTTCAGAGGCTCTGTTTAGAAACAACTTTTTAAATCATGTGCTAAACAAATTCTTATATTGGGCCAAATTATGGTTCTATAAAAACAAAATCCAAACCAAAACACCTCAAATATTTTTATGTTTTGTGAGTGGGTAAAGAGAGATAAAGCCTCTCAGGCGGAAGGGTGTGGGGGCGGGGACAACATTAGGGAGTGAGGTGGCACCCTCCCCCGTCGAGGAACACCACTCCCCCGTTCAAATATCGGTGCACACAGGAACCCATCCCCGCTCTGCATTTTCGACCGTCGTTCAACGGTCACAAAAACAAAACAAAAAATAATAAACTAAATATTGAAAACCTAGTTAAACCATTTCTCCATTTAAAAATATCACACAACTCAAATGCTTTTCTAATCTCTTTAACCAATCTTCATTTTATACCAAAAAAATCATGAATCCGAGCCGACCGAACTCGCCTCCATTCTTTCCCAGCACACCCGCTACTCCCTCGGCCCAACCCCTACTCGTATGCCCCACGACACTGATGGATCCGTATTCGTTTGGCGGTTTTAGTCAAGACCAAAACGTGTGGCTAACGCAATACCAATACCACCACCTTGCTAATAGGAAATGCATTCACAAGCAATCCAAATGCCACCGTCCCAATCGTTGACTCAAACCCGAACCCGAGCATGATTTCGTTTCTTTAGGCATAGACGATGATGTTATGCCCGAAACGAAACCACAAACCACTAAGGCTAAGAAAGGGAAAAAACGAGCACAGTGAGGAAACCAAGCACAAGAAGAGGGAAGCGGGAAGGCGCAAAAAAACACACTAACCTTAAAAATGCAAAATGAAAGCTTTCAAACTAACCTTTATAATGCAAAATGAAAGTGGGCACACTAGCGCTATGTGTTATAAGATCATGTCCTTGGCCACAATGGAGGGGAGCCCCTTAGGTGTTAATAGGGGGGGGGGGGGGCATAATGCAGTCCACGCTCGTGAAGGAATGACCGTGAGCCCTAAGGTTTTTCAACCACCGAAATTAACTATATTTTAATTTTATTTTTAAGCTTTGAATATTATTTAATGGGTGATGGATAGTGGAAACTTGTGAAGCCATTACATACTAAATGTAAAAAAAATGAATATGAAGTCATGTCTACGTGGCAGTGATGTAATAGTCACTTTTTAACGTGTTAATGAAAAGTTATGAAATAGTACCACACATGGACTAATAATCTAATTTTAGTCGTAGTGAAATGACACTTAAATTCATAACAATAAGAGTTAATTACATAGTTAGTCCATGTGGTTTGCACAAAATAACATACATAGGTATTAATAGTTTAAAATCACCTTCTAGGGTATTAACTTTTCATTTTGTAACGTTTGGAGGTATTAACTTCTAGGGTATTAATAGTTAGTCTTTGTGGTTTGCACAAAATAACATATTTAGGTACTGATAGAATGTGATTTTAAACCTACAAATAATGTGAATACCTTCAAACGTTACAAAATGGAAAGTTAATACCCAAAAATGTGATTTTAAACTATTAGTACCTAAGTATGTTATTTTGGGCAAACCATAGAGACTAACTATGCAATTAACTCTAACAATAACAATAACTAACTTGTAATTTTTGAAGAGTAAAATAGTCAAAGGATTAAAGGGTAGTTTTTAAATTATCAAATTTGTTATATGATTTTAAAATTTAATGGCACTAACAAGCCCATGGACCATCTTAAAAGCAAGCAAGCAAAGAGTGCCAATAAGAACAAAATCTAATAAATTTAAAGTTTAGAGACCACCCGTAATATTCCCTGAGAACACCTTTAGGAACTTTGAATAAAGACATATAACCACAACAAGACAAGTACAAATTACGTGTTTGACATGATTGAATCTATGATCCTTCAAACTCACTCCACCAAATCCAAAAGGGATTCTTGCAACATCCATTTGTTTCTTTTACCCATTTTCTTTAATACTATACCCATATGTTTGTTAATATCACATTCCTAATGTTACTTTAAAGGGAAGAAAAGACCGTGATGTTATTTTTACAACTTTGCATCTTTCTCATTTTCTTAGACGCTTCGTTTCATAGAGAGATCTATAATTGCAACTAATAACACTACATTCCATTAGCTGAATGCTAAACAATAGTTTTCTTTTCTTTATTGGTCCTTAGCTAAATGCTAAAAGCATTCATAGTAGGTTTCTTTTCTTTATCGGTATAATTTAATTGAAAACCATCATGCCATAAAAGAAATGTTCATTTTCTAAAAGTCTTCCACATCTCATTCCTTAGCCTTATAATATTATGATTAATCGTTAGGAATCCTAGTAATCTAGTGGTATGGTGTCCTTCAATTCATTGCAAATACAAGGTAAATGTGGAATTAAGATATACAAGAAATTTGTAGTTAGAGAGAAAAAGGTTCTATTTTTTATTTTCATATAATTTTATGGATAAAGATAAGGTTTAAGAAATTTGATGTAGCCTTTTTTTATTCAAACTTTATTTATATTCAAACCTTATTTTTTCATTATAATTTAAGGACATGATATCTATATCTATATCTATATAATAAAGTAAACTAATGAGGGACACGTGTCATTCATTGGAGATATATTTTTTTTAGTTTATTTCTTTTATTTTTTTCACTGATTAATAATAACTATTTAGTATTTTATTGATAACACACACATGATTCTAACCTATCAGTGCATTCACATCCAACCCCCCAAATTATGTGAGAGGGGGTTTTTATTTTATGAAAAATGGTTGTAGGTGGTTGTGAGTGGGATGAGGGAGAAAATGTTAGTGTTCATCTTTAAATTTGGGAGAACACCCCACCTTTATAATTTTTTAATATATCTTGAAAGTGGTTGTGAGTGGAAGAACGAGAAAATGTAATGATAAAGGTATTAAAAATATTATTTAATTGAAAATAACAAAGAAAATATAGTAATTTTAGTGTAATATAGGGTAAAAAATAGGGGTTGGGTGTGAATGCTCTTAATAAATTAAAAAAAATAAAAAATGTTATAACTTTTATAATAAGGGGTTGGGTGTGAAAGCACTTCATAAATTAAAAAAAATGTTATAAATTTTATAATACACAAATTTATAATCTAATAAGAAATAAATAAAAAAAACATAGTAAAATGTTATAATATGAAAATAGTAAATCAAAGTTTATTTTTCTCAAAAATGTATATTGACGACTGTGTGTGTTAGCTGATGCAATACACGGGTTTTTAATTAAAATGTTACTTTTTTATTACTTAATATATAAAAAAATATTTAATCAACTTGTGTAATACACGATATTAACCTAGTATATACCAATACTAATTGTGAATGCTCTAATTGTGACCAGAAGTAGAAGCATATGGGCCTAAAAGCTCATTTCGATCCATGCTAAAACTCATAATGAAACGGAAAAAACATTGGAGCTGGTAATCAAAAGATTTCAGAAACGCCTCAACGGGTGGAAAGCTAAGACTCTCTCATTTGCTGGGCGGGTGACGCTCGCCAAATCTGTATTGGGTAGTCTTTCTTCTTATTTTCTT
Organism: Helianthus annuus; assembly: GCF_002127325.2. Taxonomy (NCBI): domain Eukaryota; kingdom Viridiplantae; phylum Streptophyta; class Magnoliopsida; order Asterales; family Asteraceae; genus Helianthus; species Helianthus annuus. The sequence goes on along the minus strand of NC_035448.2, from coordinate 3,475,010 downwards.
GGAGTTTTTAAAGCTCCTAAGGTTGTTCTTAATAAGCTTGAGGGGATCAGAAGGTCTTTCGTTTGGGGGCAAGTCGGAAATAGAAATAAAATTAGCTGGATTCGGTGGGTAAAATTGCTAAGACCTAAACAACAAGGGGGTCTCGGGTTAGGAGGTTTAGAGTCTTTTAATTTGGCCATGTTGGCCAAATGGTGGTGGCGGTTTCGAGATGCTCCGAATCAACTTTGGGCGCGTGCTATCGCCGCTATTCATGGCCCGGACAAAGGAGCAAAACTCGTACCGGTTAACAAGACAATTATCGGCTGGTGGAAAGACATAGCAAATGTGGATGGTAGCCTAGGTAAGAAGGGTATTAGCATCAAAGACGCTCTGAAGGTGGAACTCGGAAACCGCGAAAAAATAAGATTCTGGCATGATGATTGGGTGGGGCATGGTCCATTAAAATTTCAATTTCCAAATGTTTTCAAGTTGGTGGCTGACAAAAATGCGTTGGTTTCCTCTTGTTACGAGTTTTCGGGTACGAATTGTCTTTGGAGTTGGGGGTGGGCTAAAGATCCTGCTTCGGCTGGTGATATGATGCGGCTTTTGCAACAGGTGGAGATGTCGGGTCATGGTGACAAGTGGGTCTGGCCGAATGATGCGGGGGAGAGCTTCTCCACAAGGTGTATCCGAAAAGAGATAGAGGTTAAGTCGTCGGTTTTCAGCGGTGGAGGGAATTTCAAGTGGAACTCATGGGCCCCACCAAAGGTTAACTACCTAGGGTGGCGAGCTGAATTAGGCAGGTTAGCGGCTAAAGTCAAGCTTGCGGAGAAGGGATTATACATGCCAGACGTTTTCTGTAGCAGGGGCGGGTTGCGTGAAGAAACTAGTGATCATACTTTCACAGATTGTCTTTGGGCGAATTGTGTTTGGTGGAACGTTTATAGATGGATCAGGATCCCGGTTTTATGTCAAGCAGTTACGGTTGGCGACATTTTAAATCATATCATGGCACAGGTGGGTTCGAAGAGGTGGAAAAAGGCAGTTCACATGGTAGCGTTGGGATGCTTGTGGCGGATTTGGTTGGCCAGGAACGACAAAGAATTTAATGGGAAAATGGTGCCGGTTAAGCGAATCGTGGAGTCAATCAAGGAAGAAACTTTCATGTGGTTTAATAACAGGGCGAGGGGCGTATCTTTGAACTGGAACCATTGGATAGATTTTGATATTTCTATGGTTGTTTGAACTTTTTTCTGTTTCTTCCTTTTTTGTTTCCCAGCTTCTTGCTGGTTTTCTGCTATATATAAATATAGTCGCTGCTGTTCAAAAAAAAAATATAATAATGTTCATTAGTTAATTATTAAGTAATCATTGCTTAATCATTAATATATATATTAATTAAAGTTTCAATTAAAATACATAATTATAATATTATAATATAAGTTTATTTTTAAAATCAATTAAAATCAAAATTAGGTTTTTTATAATATATTAAAAATCATTATTTATTATATTTTAAAAGGTTGAAACTTATTTTTAAAAATTAAAAAAAAACAAACAATAAAAAGGGTTATAAATTTAAAAAAAAAGGAAGGTGTTTGTTCGTTTTGATAAGTTTTGACAGGCCTTTTGAGGTGCAGTACAAGAAACCGGTTCATATATTTGCGACGTGCTCGAATTAGTGTGTGCATTGTTTCTTGTCGTGGCTCGTGATTTACATAACCTGGTTCTTCGATAACTTGGTTCAACAATGAATTCTCCAAGCAGCGTTTCTCAACGTGAGTTGGTTTGGAAACAACTCGATAGTTTCGGATATATCGAGGGTGAAATCGTAGAAGACGTGATCAGAAGATTTACGCAACTGCTTTCTGAAATCGAGAAGAGCGGATTAAAGTGACACTTGGTAGGATTAACAGGGCTTTTCTGTACGGTTTGCCACGTAGCAAGACATGGGACTATCGTGTTGCAGTTATCATGGGGACATACAATTATGCTACAACGGAAACAAAAGACGTGATCTCCTTAGTCAATGAATATGTCCAGGAGGACAAACAGAGGAGTCAGAATCATGCAAGCAAATCGTCACCTATGTCTAACTGTCAGAAGGCCGTTGCTATTGATCCCAACGCTGCTCAGATTTCCTCAGCTTTATCGTCACCTGTGGCTGCTACATCATCTGATTTGAAGGCCCCACAATCAACAGTATCTCATCCTGATGAAGTGGCCAAACCAGCACCCCAAGCCCAAGTCCAAACTCAGCCAGACAAACCAAGATCGCTCATTGACACTGTCAACTATCTGTTGTGTACTGAACCTTGCAGGAATAGGGTTGCACAACTTAGGGCACTCAATTCTAAAATAATGGATGATTACAACAGTGTCATGGCAAAGTACATCAGTCTTCGAGAGAACAATAAAATTCTCTATGAAAAGATTGACGCACTTAAGAAGGACATAGTTCAACTTCACAGAGACGTGAATCAATAGCAATGTTGGGTTCACGACTATAAACATAGACTCACAGTTAAAACTCTTGAATGTGACTCTGTGAAGGGTGAGCTAGAGCTTCTCACTGGAAAGTACAAACAGAACGAGTTAAACATCAAAAAGTTTGACACTTCCAGTGCCACAGTTCAAAATCTGTGTAATGTGCAACTTGCTTATCAAGAAAACAAGGGAAAGGGTTTGGGGTATAAATAGGTTTCGCCACCATACAATCATAATTATTCCAGATTGCCAATCACTGAGCAGGAAATGGAAAATTATGACACTATGATGTATGGCAAACCTAGTGACTATGTTCCATGGGAGCCCTTCAGACCAAAAAATGCCAGACCAGCTGATTTTCAAAAACCAATGAATTTTGTTAAAAATGCGGATAAAAATTGCTCAAACGAATCAGCTGGCGAATCTGAAATGGAAAATGAACCAGAGAATGAAACAGAACCAGTGAAAACATCCGCAAATGAGCCACAAGAAATTTTGTCAAATTCTGATTGTGATTCTGTAGAAAATAATAATTGTTCTAGTTCATGTGCAGAATCAATGACAGTTGAAGAGCAGTCTGCAGTGGATGATGAACCACATTCAATCGTTGCTGACTGATGATTCGGATGCTACCAAACCCGATCATTACGCTTGGAACTGTGTTATGTCTTGGTATGCTGAGAGTCAGGGTATTCCAATTAAAACTGATAATTCAGGTGTTGTGGTTTTAGATTATGATCGTGACGAAAATGCTTTAACAGGGAAATCTGATGTATCGACTGATAAACTTGAAACACCTGTTTCAAGTGACTCAGAAATGTGTTCTGGTGATTCAGACAACTATTCTAGTATGCCTGAAACATCAACCAATACATCAGAAACTCATGAACAAGAGAAAAATGAGAAAATTGATATGTTTGATTGTGTTAGTAAAGAAGTTGATGAACAGGGATCATCTGATGAATCTGACATTCAAGTTGTAGATTCTGGTACGTCAGATAATGAGCATAGCACTTCTGGAAATTCTGAATGTGACAAACACTCGGAACCAAGTAGTGCAACGCCCGAAGAGAGTCAAACAGTTTCAAACATAGATTGCTCTTCGTGTGAGAAACCAGAATCAGCTGATGTCAGAAACTTAGAGGTTGATGAAGCTGAAGAAGAGATATTCGTAGAAACCATTTCTGAGGAAACTCATGAGATCTTGGAGCCTGAAGAAAATGGATCCACAGAAATCAATTCAACAGTTGATTCAACTGATGAAACTGAAGAAGAGATATCTGCGGAAACCAATTCTGTAGAAACTCCTGAGAACATAGTTTCTGAGGAAAAGGAATCTGTGAAAGTCAATTCAACAGAAGATTCAACTCTCGATCCCAAAGGATCAGATTCGGAAGAAAGCATTTCAAATAAAGCAAAGTCTACCGAATCTGCTCCTTCAAAGAAGAAACGATCACGTAAAAACAGAAGACCACGGAAAAAGAAAATTCAAAAGGAAAACCCGTCTCTCATGCAAACTGAACCTAAGTTGAAGGGTAAAGCTGTCGATACTGACTCTTGTGCTGACAGCTGTAAAGCAGGTTCCTCCAAGAACAAGCACACTCCAAAGCACTCAGTGTCAAATGAATGGAAAAGACGTGATCAGTTCTCGAGAATAACGCAAGCCGAACTACATGTCTTTTTCTCAAAAAGGCAGACATGTTTTAACTGTGGAATTCCGGGACACATCGCAAGAAATTGTGTTCATCGTCCCTACTACTCTAGGAACATGTACCATCAGAAGGCTATGCACTCTCACTTTACCAAAAATGGTCCTCCCAAAGCAAGGCCTTCTGACAGAGACTAGAATCTTGCCAAACAGGAGAACAAAATTTTTTCAAACATTAACAGGTTTCAAAGAAAAACAAAAGTTTTTCCAACAAATGAAAGTGTTTCAGACACTAGGAATTGGAAACCTAAAACTCCTGTTGGATCCCAGTCTCCGTGTTCGCAACCATCAACATCCACTCCATCGCCAAAAACCACCGGCGATGTTAAGAGTCATATGATTTTTCGTTTGGTTTCATACACTGATAGCGATGGTCAACTCAGGTCAACAATGGCCTGGGTTCCAGTTTCTAATTAATCCCGCTAAGTGTGCAGGAACGGCTATGGAGGGCAATCGTTAGACCTTGGTTTATCGATAGTAGTTGTTCCAGACACGTGACAGAAGACTTATCCAAGTTGAATAACAAAAAAAAGGTATTCGACGATGGATTTGTCAACTTCGCGGGAGAGGAAACTGGAAGAATTACCATGAAGGGCACTGTCAGAAACGGAGTTCTCATCTTCTCAGACGTCAATTATGTCACTGGTCTGAAGCACAACCTTTTGAGTGTATCTTTGATGTGCGACAAAAGAATGGAGGTTCTCTTCACCAAGAGTGGCTCGCAACTTCATTCTTCGACTGTTCAGAAGCCGATTTCTGATCCTGCTATAGCTATCCCTGATGGTGCAGTTCGTAACACTGAAGTCTCCTCAGGACTCTCAAACGTTCAAGGAACTTCTCTATTTCTGGGAGCAATTCTCTCAGACTGCACTGTAGATCCACCGGTGATCAACAACTCTACTGCATCAAATGAGGGGGGGCAATCTGGTATAGCATAAGGAAGTTGCTGGTGCACAATCCCACAGCGAATCGGGTATGAGAAAGTTGCTTCGAGCAAGTTAAAGGTCCAGATCATGATGAGGAACATGCATTGGTGATGAGAAAGAAGTTCGAAATGAGCTCGTTGGGAGAAGTGAAAATGTTTCTGGGCACACAAGTTCGTCAAAACAGGGATATGAAGTGTGCATCAGCTGGATGCCAATTCTTGGGAGACAGTCTTATCTCATGGCAGTGCAAGAAGCAACAACTCACTTTTGCAGCGGAAGCAAAGTGCGTTGCAGCATCTGCTGCCTGCTGCTCTCAGGTTCTTTGGATACAACACCAGCTCAAGGATTTCAGTTTGACTTATCTTAACTCTACTTCTTATTTTGATAATGATGCCGTTATCCAGATTATCAAAAACCCTGTCCTTTACTCTAAAACCAAACACATTGATATCAAGGTACACTTTATTCGAGATTGCTATGACAGATAATTGTTTAAACTTAAACAGATCAATACTGATACTAATTCAGCAGATCTTTTTATAAAACCTGTCAGCATCTCGAGATTCAATGTGCTTGTAGATCTTTTGAAAATGACACGTATCACCGACTGAGCAATAAAAAAAAAAACAAACAGGGTTTCTATGCTAATGTAAATAAATAAGTAAATTTGCGCATAAAGTGTGATGCACAAATTTAGGGGGGGAGAGGGACACATATGTACATATGCATAGTTTGAGGGGGAGAAAAAAAAACATATATGTACATACGCATTGTTTGAGGGGGAGAAATAGTTGCCTGGGAAATGAAATGAATTTTCGTGTTAAAGAACTTGATTAACACATGTAAGGTTTGAAGCTGAACAGGCTAGGATCCACAGCGATATGTTGATAGGTCTGCCGCTCGAAAAGCAAAAGAAGCAGAAGTGATACAAACATAATGGACTGGACATCTCGTGGGTAACAGACCAACGGTGTATGATTTCATGGTCTTAAATCCTGCGTTGATAGATAGCCAATATCTGAAGTTTCGGGTCTTTATACTGATGTATCATCCGGGCTGTCCCTCTGTTGCATCCAGATTATATGCAGACCTGGGCACAGTCAAGATATCTTGCTAAAAGAGCCCTCGTCAGATCTTCCTTGGTCTCTCTGCTGTACCGAAGTACTGACCTGTTCACCAGGAAGTCTGGCGTTGTAAAAAAAAATATAAAAATATAAAAAAATAGAATAAAAGGGCTCTCGTCAGATCTTCCTTGGTCTCTCTGCTGTACGGAAGTACTGACCTATTCACCAGGAAGTCTGGCATTGAAAAATAAAAAATAGAATAAAAGGATGATCTCAGTATACTCACCTGCTACGATGAACCGTTGTGCTTACCTTGATCGCGGGGGTATGCCTTGGAATGGGACACACAGATGTCACAGTATAAAACTACCTAAAAGCGTATCACAAAGCAAAAAGTTGAAGTTTGAGCGGTGGATTTAAGAGGACAAACATATCAACAATTGCGTGGACCAGCCTAAGTAAACAAAGAGCTGAAAAGTGTCCCTTAATCAGTTCGAAAACGATTTTGATCCCATGGCAGGCTCTCCCTATATTACTCCTCCATTAGTTTTCTATTATTAATTTGTTTTGTTTTGATTATCTCTTTGCTATAAAAAAAAAGGTTGCTCGGTTGGTTGGATCGTTGATTTTGAGAAAGATGTTTTCTGTCATGAAAAAGCACATCACTAAAGTAATAGTCTGGCCCACTGTTTCGGATTGGGGACCACTGTCGTGAAAACACGAATCAGATCTGGCTCATTGCTCTCAAATATAATTCGGACCAATGTTCCGAGTTGGGGCATGGCCGTTTGATCTCAGGCCCAATCCGAAACACTATTAACTGGCAATCATTTTCTCCTTCGAGTCATGTTTCGTACTAATCTCATCTCCTGATCATCACGGATTCTCTCATTATCTTTGGACAACTTGTTCGAACTTCAAAGTTTGCAGGTTTCTATACTTTTCAAACCAAAGCCCTCTGAATGCCAAAGCTGCCAAAAGAACGTGACATGCAACATACACGTGTTGACGAGAAAGCTGAGACACTTGATTCAGATTCAGATTCAGACTCTAGTGAAGAAGAACCCGATTCCGACAGTGAAGTGGAAGTGATTGCATCTGAAAAAGTTGAGGAACCCGTTCGAGAATCGACGTTACTGCTGAAAATTTACAAGCCCTGATTGAGTCCTTGAAGGATAGTGTCGGAAACCCTCCTTTCGTATCTATTCCTGAAACTGAAGATGATTCGACAAATGATGTTGAAGAAGCATCTAACAAGAAATGAAGAACTGAAACAGCTCCTGATTTCATTCTACTGGCCCAAGCTCAGAACCTTAGCCTACTATGCCCACCGATCCACAAGTCAATGCTGCTACTCAAGAAACAAGCACGCAAGATCTTGATTTTGATTTAAAATTCGATCTCGATCTGCCTGAAACAACTCATTTGCAACCAGAAAGCTCATGCGGCATCAGGTTCAATGTAGGAAGTTCACCGATGCCGATTTCTCTGAGCATGATAAAGCAGCCATGCACTTTGCAGCCAACAAAATGAAATATGTTGAAGAAAGAGATAGTGATGATGATACGGCTGTTGATGCAGCAAAGTTGCAGCGAAGAGTGATTGTGTTGGAACAAGATGTTGCCCTGAAAGAAGCTCAGATCTCATCTTTGCAAGCTCAAAAATTAAGCAAAGATCTGAGGATCGAGCAACTACAAAGCGATGCGGGTATGCTGATGTCTGGTGAAAGCTAAGCTGGAAAAGAAGTTCAAGAATGTAATCAAGAATCGTGTGTATGCGGATCCGGCTCCGTTGCCTGGTGGTCCTCCTGACGGATTCAGCAACTAATCCAGTAAACCTAGGGGGAGATTGTTAGGCCCAATAGGTTTATGGATTAGTAGGATTGTTGCTAATGGACTAAGACTTCTAGAATGTGGGGTATTAGAGTGGGCTTCAGGGAAATGGGCCTAGGGTTTTGGGGGAAACCCCTTACTATAAATAGTAGTAAGAAATGAGGAGCATGGGTTGGTTCATTGGTTTTAGAAACTTGTATTAGACAATTTGTATTGTATGCAAGTTTAAGCCTTTGAGTATATTCAAATCTTCATCTTTGTGTTCTTGATTTCTTGATCATCATCAAGTTTGGATTCCGCCCATCCTTGGTGATTGTTTGATATCGTTGTTTGATCCGTATTTTCGGGACTTACAACCCTAACATAGCATGTCGGTCCTAATATCCTGAGAAACAAACATAAGGAAGACACGGAAAATGACACCTTAAAACACGTTACCATGGTGATCAAAAGTATAACAGACGAACTGGAGTTACCCTTTGACGTGTATAAATTTTATAATGAAACCCGAAGTTTTTGCAATTTGGATCATTAGCTATTCAACTAAACTCCAATTTATCTCTGTGCTTCCATACATATTTATTTAGTTATTCCTATCAACAGGGGCGGATCTACCCATTTGGATGGGTGGGCGGCTGCACCCCTTGAAACAAAAGGTATTATGGTTAAATTTTGCGCAAAATCTCGACTGCACCCCTTGAAAATTTTCAAGCACACCCCTTGGAAATTTTCATCCGCTCCCTTTAAAAAAAATCTTATGAATTTAAAAAAAATGTAAACATTGATTTTTATTAGAGTTAATAGCCAAAATGGTCCCTGAGGTTTGCTCACTTTTGCCACTTTAGTCCAAAATCCAAAATTTTAAATATGGGTCCCTGAGGTTTGCATTTTGTTGCCATTTTAGTTCAAATTTCAAAAACTCCTTTTTTTTACTGTTGTAACCAGCCTATTTTGTCCTTTTGTGCAGGGGTATTTTAGTCATTTTTATGAGTTATTATAACAAACTCAGATCAAGAACCCAGAATACCCCTGTGCAAAAGGACAAAATAAGCTGGTTGCAACAGTCAAAAAAGGGGATTTTTGAAATTTGGACTAAAATGGCAACAAAATGCAAACCTCAGGGACCCAGATTTAAAAATTTTGGATTTTGGACTAAAGTGGCAAAAGTGAGCAAACCTCACGGACCATTTTGGCTATTAACTCTTTTTATTAAAATATAACCTAGTGTATATAATTATTATTTAACCACTTTACTTAACAGTTTAACCCAAAAACTTTCATTTAACAATTTAGCCATTAGCCCACTAAACATTCTATTGTAACCCAACCCAATTGAATTTGAAGTTAAATAAAATAACCCAACCCAACCACTCCTTCCAATTCTTTCTCTCACTCTCCCTCTTCTGATCGCGCTGCCACCGACGCACGAAAGCAGTCAACAGGCACGACGGCAGCGGCTGCATTCTCAACGGAAAAGCTTGAGTTCGGCCACCCCACCACCTGGAATACAAAATTTACAAGGTACCTTTGTTTTTTATGTGGTTTTTGGGAGAGATAGAGTTATAGAGATGTTTTGAAATTTTATGTGTTTTGATGAATTTTTTTTGCTGTTCTAAACTTTAGTAGCATGATTTTGTTGTTTTGATGTTTTTTTTTCTAGACTTTACTAGGGCTTGAAAATTAAAACTGAAAATTATGGATCGATTTATATGTGATAGAAAACATGAGTAGGGAAGTTTTGGTGAGATTTCTTATGGGAAACCATTAGAAAAGTAACTCTAGATGATGTTTTGCACAGATTTCAAAAAATGAAAATCTGTAGGGCACAATTTTGAACATGTTTATAATGACGTTTAACGTGTTTTTTATGGTTATATAAATTTTAGTTTGATGTTCTTTTGTTTTACATGACCCGACCCGATATGAACTGATTTTTTTATATATACCCAGGGGCGTAAAATCTTTAAAAATATTCTACACTCCATTGAAAAAATGTTGAATCCTCCACTAGATATCAACTCCAGTTTGATAATGGTTTATTTTGCAAGAATAGTTTGATTCACTTTATTTTGCAAGAACATTTATTCCTATATGAGCCAAACGCATATTCCTTTATATATTTTGATTCACTTTGTCGTTATTCACGCTCTCTCGGTCAGAATTGAGACCTACCTGAGGTCCTACAACCTCAACAAATGCAAAAGAGATTCTTGTAATGTTCCTTTTATCTCATCTTATACTTTTTCCTTTATAATATATATTCTTAGGTTATAATAGATTCCCGAGTTAATTGCCAACATCGTCTCTGAGGTTTAGGCAGATTTGTCATTTTCGTCTAAAATAACACTTTTGTACTAAATTGCCCCCAATGTTTGTAACTTTTTCCCATTTTCATCCAAAACCACTAATTTAGTTTATTGTTTCTGTTAAGTTGAGGATATTTGGATGAAACTTGCAAATATAAAACCACAGGGACGATTTTGGCAATTTACTCAAACTCTTTTAAATTTATTTTATTTAATTAATTTTGTTACATATATAATAAAAAAGAATATACATGCAATTTTTATATGAAAAAATTAATAGCTTTGTCACATAATTTTTATAAATTTTCATCCAACCACTAACTAAGTTATTTTTTCTATTAAGGGGAATGATGTTTATAAACTAAGACAGAAATTAATTTCTAATTTTTTATATAGATCAGTTTTATAAAAATAAAATCTACTTAAACATCTAAATTTTATAAAACTAAAATGCTGGTGACCTTATTGAAAAAGGTCAAATAAAAAAAATCTTATCATATGTACCAAGTTTGTAATTCATCTTCTACTCTTTTAAATTCGCTCCTAAGGAAAAACAGAAGTCAGTGCCCCCCCCTCCCCCCCATCAAACAACATATCGTTACCAAACTGTAATTATAATGCTAGAGTAAACTTCTGTTTTACTCCCTGTGGTTTGGTCACTTTAACGGTTTTGCCCAAAACCTTTAAAAATAGCCATTTTCCTCCAATAGTTTGCTATGGCTTTTCCATTTTGCTCCTCATTTTGCTCCATGCGATGAGCAAAATGGAAAAAGAGACAATTTGGATTGAGTTAGAGGCGTGGAGCAAAATGGAAAAACCATAGCAAACTATTTGAGGAAAATGGCTATTTTTAAAGGTTTGGGACAAAACCATTAAAGTGACCAAACCACAAGGAGCAAAACGAAAGTTTACTCATAATACTATGAACCAAAAGTTTCTTTACTCAAGCCACTCAGAATAAGTATTACTTAGTTACCCTCATAATCTTAATTAAATAAAATATTTTATTTCTACCAACATATTTCCTAGGTGCTCAACACATTTAAAAAATATGTAACGTTTTACAATTTTTTTCTATCTCTACAACTGATAAATACTAAAAGTTGTAATAGATTGTTATGTGTCACACCAATGACGTTTTCTCTTTATAAAACTGATTTATATAAAGAAGCTGTAAATTAATTTCTGACTTGATTTATAAAATTTAAAACATTTTTCACCTTAACAGAAAAAATAAACTGAGTTATTGATTTGTATGAAAATTTATAAAAATTATGTGACAAAACTATTAATTTTTTTTTTCTAAAAACTCCACGTAGATTTTTTTTATTATATATGTAACAAAAAGAATTAAATAAAAGAAATTAAAAAGGGTTTGAGTAAATTGCGAAAATCGTCCCTGTGGTTTTATATTTGTCAGTTTCATCCAAATATCCTCAACTTAACAGAAAAAATAAATTAAGTTAGTGGTTTGGATGGAAATTACAAGAAGTTACAAACATTGGGGGCGATTTGGTACAAAAGTGTCATTTTGGACGAAAATGACAAACGTGCCCAAACCTCAGGGACGATTTTGGAAATTAACTCTAGATTCCCAATATTACTTGCAAGGAAAGAAAAGAACGTGATACTATTTTTACAACTTTGCATCTTCTTAGAGTTAACTGTGATTTTCGTCCCTGTAGTTTGGTGGAAAATGTCACTTCAGTCAAAAAAAAATTGCGCCAATTCCGTACTCAACATTTTTGAAACGTGCCACTTCAGTCCAAAAAGATAACGCGCCGTTAAAAACGTTGAGGATGGAACTGGCGCAAGGCGTTATCTTTTTGGACTGAAGTGACACGTTTCAAAAATGTTAACAATGGAACTGGCACAAATTTTTTTGGACTGAAGTGGAATTTTCCACCAAACCATAGAGACGAAAATGACAGTTAAATCTTTTTATTTTCTTCCACACACTTCTTTTGACAGGGATATCAAAATGACAATACGTTCCGTCAGGTTATGTGTATCAGGAATCTATGGGCCTAATAGCCCATATCAATCCATGTAGAACCCATTATGTATATGGACCTAAGCTAATTGTGTATGAGAAATATTAGACTTTTAAAGATCAAAACGTATCACGGATTTGCTTTACATAGATAGTGGTGTACAAAAAATGGTTTTGGGCCCGACAAACTGGCTCCCGACCCGAAATTGATCCACCAAAAAAAACCGGTTTGGCTGGACCCAACCAGTAGGTTTGGTTTAGTTAGAGGTTGAGAATTCATCTTCATATTGGATTATAGGCCTGAAGGGATTTATTTTCATCAGCCCAATGGAACAGGGGTTGAGAATCAAAATAATGAAAGTAAACAAAGATGAATAACAAAAGTGAACACATGATATGATGGAGTTTGTTTATTACAACATCTTTCACATATAAAGTAAAACAAAACATGATACACAAGTACAGGCCAATTTTATATATATCTACTACTCATACGTTCACAACACTCGTAATTGTTGGTGCACTTGTGTCTGTACTTTGTCTGTATTCGGTCTGTATGTAAACGATGTTTCCAAATCAGTCTGTAAGTTGACCAAGTCAACTATCCTCCTAGTTTGACTTGGACAACATGATGTTTATCTGAATCGAAGGATAGCCTCGAAGGATACGCATCATCCTTCGAGGTGCTCGAAAGATATGGTTCGACCATGGTTCGACCATTAGGCATCGAAGGATGATCCTTCGATGTCCATGCTGATCTTTCGGACACATTGTCATCGACAGATGATCCTTCGGACCATCTGTCGAATCCTTCGGACAGACCTGTTATGTATGGGTATAAATACCCATGCAGTGTGTTAGTGTTAGACAGATGCACATTTGGAGAGTTAGAGAAACTCTGCTGGAAAACACACACACACACACTTTAGAGAGTTTGCAAACAGATTGTAAACCTTGTGCTTGTAACCGTAAACCTTCATACGTATTAATACAGTGGTGTTAATCGGTGAACTTTGTGTGTTCTTGTGTTTGTTCTTGCTTCATCCCGGTTTGCCTAATAGCTTGGATTCCGCACTCGCTAGTGGGTTAGTATAACAAGGTTTAGGTTTGTTCTCGATCCTCCGAGAAAAGGGACCTACAAGTGGTATCAGAGCCTCGCTCTTTACCTTGTTTAAAACCGGTTTGTTCAAGTTCTTGGTGTGTTTGGACACTTGGTTTAGCACCCGTTTTTGGTAGTTTTCTGCATAAAAACGCATACTAAACCTATCGGGAGTGTTCGGGGTCGGTTTGGGTAACATAAAAATCGTTTTTGTGAAACCTTGATTTTTCCGGCTATATCTCCGGTGTGTTTCCGGTGACCAGTTCTTGAAGATAAGGTTGCTTATTTTGGCAAAAATTTTTGAAAGTCAATTGTTTGGTGAAAAGTTGTTGCAGAACCATCCTTTCTGCCGAAAGTTGGTACATCAACACATCACCTTTTTTCACCAACCCGTCGTACTTTGTGTTAGTGTGTCAGAGCTGTCGAAAGATATCCTTCGACATCGAAAGATATCCTTCGACATCTTTCGATCAAAGGCAGCTCGAAAGATAAGCATCCTTCGAGTAGTCTTTCGAAGTCTAAGGGTTATCCTTCGTAGTTGGAATCTTTTCGAAAGTTGGTTGTCCGAAAGATAAGGATACATCTCGAAAGATAAGGATCTTTCATTGTGAATCCTTCGAGATCAGTATTCGAAAGATATAAATCTTTCGAACATTGAATCTTTCGTGATAATCAGTCGAAAGATAAGGATCTTTCATTGAGAATCTTTCGAAGACTATTGCTCGAAACTCAACAGTAATCTTTCGATCACTGTTGATCCTTCGAACAAGTCTTGATCTTTCGATCAGATTGTATCTTTCAATTGTTGTCTGTTTGTTGTTAACAGTTTGTGGTGTGTAGGTTATTTGTTAATTTTTGATCACAATGAGTTGCACAAGTCCTTGGGATTGGAGTACGGATCCACAACCAGATCTGAAACAGATGTCGATGGCTGAATATATGACGAGTGCCATTCCAAAACAACAACAATCAATAAGTTCGTGTCAATGGGCTTTGGTATCCAATCAAAGTCAAAGTCTTCAGAATCTTCTGATTAGTGAGAGTGAAACAGGCAGTAACAATCGTCCACCAAAGCTGAACCACATGAACGATTTTCCGTCATGGAAAGGCCGCTTTCACACATATGTTCAAGGACAAAGCACCGACCTTTGGATGTGTTTTGTCAATGCATTCAATGAAAGTCTTGAAAGTAGAGCATCCACTTCAGAAGGTTACGCCAATATGCTTGAAAATGACAAGAAGGCTTATGAATTGGAGAAAAAGGCATATGCCATACTTACTCAAGCACTCAACAAAGACATCTACCATCAGTTTTCATATTGCAAGACCACGAAAGCATTGTGGGATGCCTTAGTTGCTAGAGGAGAAGGCAATGCAGCTGCTCGAAAGTCTAGGCATGATTTGTTGAAGAAAGAATTTGAATCTTTTCAGTTTTTGGAAAACGAGACTCTGAATGATATGACCACACGTTTCTATCATTTGATTAGTGAAATGTGTGCTTATGGGGTGGCAGCTACTCAACAAGACATGGTGAACAGGTTTGCTGACGCCCTACCCCCAAAATGGAGTTCGTTTATTGAGCTGTTGAAGCATACTAAAGCTCTAGATGAGATTAACATCTATGAGTTCATTCAGAAGCTGGAACATAAAAATGATGAAGAAATTAGGAAAGCAAGGCGTGCTCCAGCTCCTCAAAATACAGAAATGTATTTGCCTGGTTTTGGTCCTTCAGCTAGTTCTGTTCAGCAACCGAAGCTTCAAACTGCTTTTGTGTCCAATACGAGTTCCTTTCCATTTCCTCAATCAACAGCTGCTCCACCACAACCTCAATTCGATCCGAGGTCTTACATTCCTGTTCCAACACAGCCACAACCACAACCTCAACAACAACAACAACAGCAAGCTCACTATACAAGCAATCCTCAACCTCAATCCCAAAGTCATCACACAATCCGAGTCGACAACTCAAATCTTTCACACCTTAGTATTGAAGTTGCTAAGGAACATATGGAAATTATCAACACCATGGTCAGTGCTTACTGTGGTTTGGTAGCTGGTCAGCTTGGAAACATCAACATGACCAATGAAGATTATGATCAGATCGACAAGGAAGAAATGGAGTTGATGGATATTAAATGGGCTTTTGCTAGTGCGGTTAGAAGGGCAAAAGATTTCATGGCGAGAACTGGAAGAACTTCGTTGGAAGGAAAGAAAAACACGAAGTATGGGTTTGATATTAATGCCGTCACGTGCTTTAATTGTGGCGAGAAAGGGCACTTTAAACGTGAGTGCACTCGACCAACAAAACACGGCAATCACAACCCGTTCAGAAACCAGACTAATGCGAATGCCCAACAAGAAAACCGTGAACGGAGGATGGTGGCAGTGAATAACAATCAGGGACAGCCTGGAGCTACCAATCACAATCGGGCTTTGGCTGTTCAAGCTGATGAAGGATGTGACTGGTCAGTGCAGTTTGGTGAAGGTGATCAAGGAAGTGGAACTGCATTGTATGCTAAAGTCATCGAGCAGGTTCATAAAGAAGAATCTTCTGGGAGCGATGACAGTTCTGGTTATTCGGGCAGTTCGGATGAAGAAGGCTCTGTTTCTGGGGATAATCACTCAGAGCCTGATGTGAATGAAGAAGGAGATGATGATATACAGGAGCTACTGAATGAAGCTGATGAGCTTAAATGTCAGAAATCAATTCTGATTAGGAAGGCTGCTGATACATCAATGGAAATGGAAAAGCTATTCTCTGAAGATGGAGCTTTTTCTTTTCAAACTGCCTTTATGGCAAATGGTTCAGCCTCTACTAGTCAGGTAACTTCTGAACCTCCTGCTCCTAGTATTTGTAAATCATGTGCAGAGATGAAGCTTGAATCAGAAAAGCTTCATAGTCATAATCAGAATTTGGTTATTGAACTGTCAAAATGCCAAGAGGCAAACATGGCTTTAACCCGGAATGAAAAAGAATTTAAATCTGTAATAGAAACATTAAAGAAAAATGTGTCCGAGGTTAACAAAGTAGTTTACCACAAACAAGTAAGTATAAATGAGTACATTAACCTTGTGGAAGAAACTAAGAAGCAATTAGCCATTGCCCAATGCAAGCATGATGCGATCAAACAGAAATTGGATAGTTATTCTAACTCCCGATTTGTGCTTGATCACATCATAGACGTTCAACAACTGAAAGGTAACGTGAAAGGTGTAGGGTATAAGGCGTGTCCACCCCCTTTGATGGACAACTATACCAAGATGCCCGATGAAGAGGAAATGCCTCGGTATGAACCCAGTGTGCCTTTGAACTTTGAGGAATTTTCTACTGGCCTAGGGTTCAAATCGGACAGTTCTTCAAACACAGCCCCTAAGGAACAAGAAACTTCACCATCCATGAAACAAAGTCCTCCAATTATCGAGGACTATGAGACATCGGATGATGAATCAGATGTGGCTGTAAGTGATCAGGATAAATCACTTGGCAAGATGAAAGGAGTAGATATTCCACGAGAGAATCACATCCTTTGTGATCCTGATACTCCTGAGGTTCCATCTGTTAAAGAGCAAGTGATTGATCCTGTCAAGGTTGAAAAGAAGGCGGTGTCTACTGTTAAAAGCAGTAATGTGTTGTATACCTTGGTTGGAGATAGTAAAATCTATTCAGATCACGTTTTTCCAATTAAAAATGTAAATAAATCTTTGATTGATAAAGTCTTTGAAGACAATACAAACAAATTTTTGGGAAAAACTCTACCAGGAATTGTGGTAACACAATGTGATCCAATTCCTAAATCTGAAATTAGAAAACAGTTTAGGAATCAGAAATCTTCAACCACTCTACAACCTAGTGCTTCTAAAGGTAAACAACCAATCAATCGAGCTCAAAAGCCTGAAACAACAAGAGCTCGAGTTCAAAAGAAAGAAAAGGATGTCAAGTTTGTGTCATCCAAGGGTACTGATAAGATTGAAACTTTTGAAAACAAATCTAATACAGATTTTGTAAAACAAGTCACAATCTTAAAACGAAACAGTGATAACAATTACACTCAACACACAAACGGGTGTGATGAAAAGGCTAGTACCTCTGGGTCCACGACCTCAACATCTGGTAGTCGATCAGGTTCTCCTAAGTCTGTTGAAAGGAGAACTTGTTTCAAATGTGGAGAAATTGGGCACATTATCAGAAATTGCCCAAATGCTCCAAAGAAGAAAATGGTTGAAAAAGCTTCACCTGAAACAGTTCACCCTCAACGTCGGTCAGTTTCACCTAAACAAGATAAACGAACTGTAAAAGAACAAGAAACTAAACAACGACGTAAGAACATAAAAACTGTTGAAAAAGCTTTAAAATCTGAAGTTAAAACAGTTCAGAAGGAACCAAGTGTGTCACAACCTGTTAAACCAGAATCTTCAAAAACTGGTAGGCACAGACAAACTTGGTTACCTAAGTCGGGTGACAATTCAGGGGGAGCAGTTGTTCTTGAAAACCATCAAGAGATGGAGCTTACGTATCGTGATGCCAAGGGACGACCCAAGACCACTAAGGCTTGGGTCCCCATTCTCAACTGATGTGTTTAATTGACATGTGCAGGATGTTCTAGGAGGAACTATTAATAGTCATTGGATTGTTGATAGTGGAGCATCCAGGCACATGACTGGCGACTTACGGCTCCTGTATGACGTGAGAAATATTAGAGGAGGGTATGTTGCTTTTGCGGGTGATAAAGGTGGGTACATCACTGGAGAAGGAAGTATCTCCAATGGTATCGTGTGCTTTGATAAGATCAATTATGTGAAGCAAATTGATCACAATCTTCTCAGTGTGTCGCAAATCTGCGATAAAAAGTTCTCAGTGATTTTTGATGATGCTGGCTGTTATGTGCTGAAGCCTGGATTCAAAATTCCACAAGAATGGGTTCTCTTATCGGCTCCGAGAGTTAATGATCTTTATATTCTCGATATGAGCCAAGCGATTACTACATCTGCACAAGTTACTTGTTTTGTCTCAAAAGCCACAGAAAAGGAGTCTATATCTTGGCACAGAAGAATGGGACACATTCACTTGAGAAAAATGAACCATTTGGTGAAAAATAATCTTGTGAATGGTGTGCCTGTAAGAAGTTTTCATCTACAAGATATCTGTGTCTCTTGCCAAAAGGGGAAGCAAACGAAGAAGTCTCACCCTTTGAAGAAAATCAACACTGTCAGCATGCCTCTCGAACGTCTTCATATGGACCTTTTTGGACCTATGAAGCACAAGACAACGTTTGGTGATGCTTATTGTTTAGTAGTTACTGATGACTACTCTAGATTTTCTTGGGTATCTTTTATGGCACACAAAAGTGAAACTCCTGGCATCCTCAAGGATCTTCTTACAATGTTGGAGAATCTCTATACGTTGAAAGTGAAAAGGATCCGAAGCGACAATGGAACTGAATTCAAGAATCAAGTTATGGATGAGTTTTGTACTTCTAAAGGCATTCTTCATGAGTACAGTTCTCGTTATACTCCACAACAAAATGGTGTCGCTGAGAGGAAGAATCGAACTATTATTGAAACTGCAAGAACAATGTTAGTAGAGTCGGAACTCCCTATTCAATTCTGGGGAGAGGCTGTATCGGCTGCTTGCTACACGTTGAACAGAGTTCTTACAGTTAAGAGACATGGCAAGACTTGCTTCGAACTCCTTCAGAGAAGGAAACCGGATCTTTCTTACCTTGAACCGTTTGGTGCTCCTTGTACTATGATTGAACCGGATGGAAAGTTTGGTGCACGAGCTATCGAGGGTTTCTTCCTTGGATATGCAACTCCGAATTTTCGTGTTTGGAATCTAGCTACCAAAAAGATTGAGCTATGGAGTGAAGTTAGGGTTCAAAGGTACACGAGTCCTGTTAGGGCTCCGGGTGATCCGTGGATGTTCGATTATGATGGGCTATTTGACTCCTTCAATCTGCCAACCTTTGACGAAGAATCAGCAGCGGCTCGAATGTTGTTGGAAAGTGACAACGCTGCTGTCTCGCCATTGGTTAGACCTATTGTTGTTGACCCTCAAGCTTCTACGTCAGTCAACAATATGGTTCAAAATGAGGTTTATGAAGATGCTGCTGATTATAATGACTCTTCTGAAGATGATGAATATCATGATGCAGCCGAAGGATCTTCAGCTCCAGCTGCTCCTGTTCAAGGTGCCTCTGGGGATACACCTCATACGCAGAATATAGATACTGCTGAAGGGAATGCATCCACTTCTAACCACATTCCTGGTGTGGAGTTGGTTGTTGATCTTAATCTGAACAATTTGGGTATCAATGCACGTGTGCCAGATAATCCTGAAATGCGGATTCACGATACCCATCCCCAGCAGAATATCATAGGAGATGTCCATCGCGGGGTGCAGACGCGTAATCAGCTGAGAAACAACCGGAATGCTGGTTTGTATTCAGCTATAAGAGAATCTGGTCAACAAAATGACTGGTCCTTCGCGTGTTATGTGTCACAAGAAGAACCAAAGTCGTGGAAAGAAGCATTGAAAGACAGTGCTTGGGTTGAGGCCATGCAGGAAGAATTACAGCAATTTCACAAGCTGGGTGTTTGGAAGCTTGTTGAAAAGCCTGAGAATTATAAGAAGATTGGCACTCGATGGGTCTTCAAATGCAAGAAAGACGACCGTGGAGTGGTCATTCGAAACAAAGCTCGTTTAGTCGTTCAAGGTTTTCGTCAGATAGAGGGTATCGACTACAACGAAGTCTATGCACCAGTTGCACGTCTGGAAGCTATTCGGATCTTTCTGGCTTATGCCTCATTCAAAGGATTCAAAGTTTACCAGATGGACGTCAAAAGTGCATTTTTACATGGTGTGGTTGAAGAAGAGGTATATGTCGAACAGCCTCCAGGTTTTGAAGATCCTGTTCATCCCGATCGGGTTTGGTTGCTCAACAAAGCTCTATATGGTCTTCATCAAGCGCCACGAGCTTGGTATGCAACCTTATCTACATATCTGTTGGAGAACGGTTTTCGAAGAGGTCTTATCGATTGTACTCTCTTCATCAAAGAACAAGATGGAGATCTTCTTCTGGTACAGGTATATGTTGATGATATTATTTTTGGTTCTACTAATGATGTTTTGTGCAGGAATTTCGAGCGCATCATGCAGGATAAGTTCGAGATGAGTGCTATGGGGGAAATGAATTTCTTTTTGGGCCTACAAGTGCAACAAACGGAGTCTGGGATATTCATCCATCAGACTAAATATGTTGGAGACATCTTGAGCCGGTTCCAGATGTCCGATGCAACGCCCATTGGTACCCCATTGCCAACTAATCATGGAATTACTCCTGACTTGAAGGGTGAACCTGTTAGCCCTTCATACTATCGCGCGATGATCGGATCCCTTATGTACCTCACAGCATCAAGGCCAGATATAATGTACCCAACATGCCTGCTTGCCAGATATCAAGTCAACCCGAAGGCCTCACATCTTGCAGCTGTCAAAAGGATTTTTCGTTATTTGAAGGCTTATCCAGACACCGGTCTGTGGTATCCTAGGGATAATAACTTTGACTTGGTCGCATTCAGTGATTCTGATTTTGGCGGATGTAAAATCGACGGCAAATCCACAACGGCTGGATGTCAGTTTTTAGGAAATCGCCTAGTCACCTGGCAGTGCAAGAAGCAGACGTGTGTCGCTACATCAACATGCGAAGCTGAATACATTGCTGCCTCAAGTTGTTGTTCACAAGTTCTTTGGATCCAACAACAATTGCGGGACTACGGTTTTGAATTCCTAACTACTCCTATATACGTTGATAATTCTGCTGCTTTAGATATCACTAAAAATCCTGTGCAGCATTCAAAGACCAAACACATCGAAATCAAATATCACTTCATACGTGATTGCTTTGAGAAAAGGCTAATCGATGTTGTTAAGGTCCACACCGATGACCAACGTGCCGACTTATTTACCAAAGCTTTTGACAAATCTAGATTTGATTTCTTATTATTGGTAAACGGCATTAAGGTCAAGCAAGAGTAAACCAACATCGGAAAATCATTTTTGTAAATATCTTTGTGTGTTTTTAAATTTGTCTTAGTTTGTTGATTTTAGGGGGAGTAAATCCAAAAATCGGAAAATACAAAAACATCGAAAAATTTCAAAAACACAAAAACAATAGAAAAACAAAAATGAGTTTCCTGGCGAGCAAAAGAGAAAATGATAGTACATCAGTGGTCTATCTAAACCTCTTTAAACCTTAAATGAAAAGCGATAAGCAGCTCTATATAAGATGTATCGGTAGGCTCACAATCATTTTAAAGTGTGCAGGGTGATATAAATCTTAATCGACTGAAGACCAGGTGGGAACCATTCATTGGCATATGGTCTTAGTACCGAAATTTCGTTTGATAGATTGCCGAGGTTCTGAGATATTCGGTCTTTATGCTGCTTATCATCTGGGTATCATGGTTGTATCTTTTACCGAAAAATACGGGGACGCAAGTCTAGATCTTCCATGATACTATACATACGTGCACATATTGCATACTGCATTCGACCTCAATAAGTGATAAACAATCACATGTCCAAATCAAATAAGTGATAAAATATCACATTTATCCGGGTGTCAAGTTCGTCTCTCTGCTGTACGGAAGTACTGACCTGTTCACGGACTTGCACCTGTGCCCTCATGCATACGAAAATCAAGTTCCTCATCAATAAGTGATTATATCACAAAGGACTTGTTTTCAAATCAAAATAAGTGAGTATCTCACAATTTATACGGTCAAACAGATGATAATCGGTATACTCACCGGTAAGATGAACTCTCGTGCATACCTTGATACGGGAATGTGTCGTGATGTGGATGAACACCGGTTGGTAAGTATAAATCATACCTTAACGTATCCTCTCGCCATGATTACATCTGATAAGTTGAGCTTAAGTGGACAACAATACCGATAATTGTTATAGGATGCTTATCTTAATGTTAACTAACTGAACAACAAGAGTGTTTTGGCATGACCGTACACTGATATGATTCTCTTACCCTCGAAACTCGCAAAAAGAATGTTTGTATATATTTATTTACTGTTTAACTTTTATTTGTTTTCTTTTTTAAACAGTTTCGTCGTTTGGTGCATATCAGCACGACATTAGCGGTGATGTCGTTTGATAACACTCAAAGGATTTTAAATTGTTGTCGTTTACTTTCAAAAATACCAAAAAGATTTTAGGTGTGTTTTAATATAAACTTTATAAAAGCCAAAAAGATTTTATTTCTACTTTATTTTCGATCGTACGATGTTGGAGCTCAAGTCTTCGTTGCCTGAAACCTGAACGAAAACCAAACTGACTAAATCTTCATAAACGGTCGAAATTTGCATGTTTTGAAAGTTAGAATTTAAAATTTGAAAAATTTATTAAACTTTCAAACTGTCGGACGGTGCTTGATTGTGACATGGTCATTCGTGTGTCATTTGCTTATACTATGTTCCAAGCAGTTGTTCTCATTACGCGTTTAGATTTCTTGCATGTGCAGATTCTAAAGGCTAGGAGAACATGGTCGATGACAAGCTTTGGAATGAAGACACGACGAGAAGGCACTCAAAAGATGAAGATGATCGAGTTGCCGCTGGCTATCATCAACACCACAAGGATCTCACTTCATAAAGTTAAAGTATTTCACGAGCATAACTCAAGGGGGAGCTTATGTTAAGGGGGAGTTTGTTAACACACTGCCTACATGATACGGGTAGTTTGTTGATACACTCTCTGCTTTCAAGACGTGAAGACTTTGAAGATCCTCCGACCATGAAGACTTGAAAGGACATCAGAGTTTTGGAAACTCGAAGACCAAAGACTGTCGAAGTTCGAGACAAGTCTACATCTATAGAAGATAAAGACAAGATAAAGACAAAGCTACAGCCAAGGGGGAGTTTGTTGGTGCACTTGTGTCTGTACTTTGTCTGTATTCGGTCTGTATGTAAACGATGTTTCCAAATCAGTCTGTAAGTTGACCAAGTCAACTATCCTCCTAGTTTGACTTGGACAACATGATGTTTATCTGAATCGAAGGATAGCCTCGAAGGATACGCATCATCCTTCGAGGTGCTCGAAAGATATGGTTCGACCATGGTTCGACCATTAGGCATCGAAGGATGATCCTTCGATGTCCATGCTGATCTTTCGGACACATTGTCATCGACAGATGATCCTTCGGACCATCTGTCGAATCCTTCGGACAGACCTGTTATGTATGGGTATAAATACCCATGCAGTGTGTTAGTGTTAGACAGATGCACATTTGGAGAGTTAGAGAAACTCTGCTGGAAAACACACACACACACTTTAGAGAGTTTGCAAACAGATTGTAAACCTTGTGCTTGTAACCGTAAACCTTCATACGTATTAATACAGTGGTGTTAATCGGTGAACTTTGTGTGTTCTTGTGTTTGTTCTTGCTTCATCCCGGTTTGCCTAATAGCTTGGATTCCGCACTCGCTAGTGGGTTAGTATAACAAGGTTTAGGTTTGTTCTCGATCCTCCGAGAAAAGGGACCTACAGTAATGAAGTACAAATTTATAATCTAAACGCTTAAAAGATCATACTATACTGGAGATCTCTGTCATCACAATCATGGCCGGCACATTCACCATCGTCTGCAATCCCTTGAAAGAATGAAAGGGGGTGTGGATGCACTTTAGTATTCTCATATGTGCCCCCAAACTTCACATTTACAAATTTATGAATGGCATTGCTATCATCATAGAACTCCCTCGTCGTGTATGTTTCATACCGAAGTGTTGACGGAGCACAAGCTGTATGAGTAGATTGCATACACTCATGACAATGATAGAATGAAAATTCAGGATCAAACTCTTGCTCGCAAATTTCACAAAAATAGTCACTCTTATGGTTCTCAATGGGAAAGTAACTCAGCTTCATAGGGTGCTTGTCACACTTGTGTGTAGTTGTCTCCGGTATTAACAAAGCACAATTGGAATGTACACCAAAATAATCACAAGTACGACAACTAAATATAAGACCATCCGTACGACCCCAACTCATACTACACGACCCGAGTCCGAGTTTAACCAACACCCGATATGCTTCGTTGCTACCCCTAGTCCGGTACTCCGGTCTTCCATTCATTTAATTACCCATTATAGGGTTACGGTCCGGGTAAACCCGTTGAGAGATAACATAAATATACTCATCTCTCTAATGCAAAATTAATTTGTTTATGGTTGTTAAAAAATTAGCCACCAAGTCATCTAATTTATCTAATAACATTTTTTTTTTGTAATTTGTAATTCGGTTAAAGGGTTTAAATCAATTCTAATTTGTTTTTAGAGTTAATTACTCGGATGGTTAGTTATATTTAACCATTACAACACATCTTGGGTCTAAAGCTTTAAGTTAGTATATTCATGTTTTGTGTCTCTGTTTCGTATCACTACTAAGGTTAACGGTCGTTAACTATTCTTTTAAATCGAGTAATATGACAAAATAATAATGTTTCGGTCCACTATGATACCATCACTCAATATTGCAACTGAAAGCCAAAACCCAACAATATAAAGTCGTGATACACCCAAAAGGATATCGACATGTGGTTTACATCGATCGAAAACGATATAAACGAATACCGGTAACCGTCCTGATAATACTGATACCGATGTAGTTAAGTCGGAATCGGTCGGTTTAGTTGCTATATCATATGATAAAAAAAACTATATTTTCAATACAACTTCGTTTTTAATATTGTTCGGTCAGAATCGAAACGAAATTTGTTTTGACAAACATAAAAACGAATATTGGTACATGTACCGAGGTTGTTCAGACAGTATTGGTTCGGTTCAGATCGTCACAGTAATGAATAAAAAAATCAATTACATTTGACCCGTTCGGTTTTGACCAAAACTTTTGTCGAAACATATAAAAAAGTAAACACGCTGGAACGGTATAATAGGAACTCGTTTGAGTGCCTCACATAGAAAGAATGTGAGCGTTGACGGCTCGGTTCAGAAGCTCCGTTTGGAAGCTAGGTTCAGAAGATTTGTTCCAAGCCCACTCTAGAAGCACTCACCGGTCTCTACTCTCTATCAAGTCATTAACATAACTGTCTTAAATCAGTTTATAATCGATCAAGTGGACTCTTAAAAACCCAGCCCAATAGCTAATATTATGAGCCCTATACATGTGAGTGTTATTCTAACTAAATCTTCCTATGATTCTACTTTACCACATTAGGCCTAACAAAGCTAAACAAATTCTTATATTGGGCCAACTTTAAAGACTTAATCCTAGTGGGAATTGAAGTGACTTCAAGATAATTCAAAAGGGTTGAAGATAATGTTTGGTGTATTT
Organism: Helianthus annuus; assembly: GCF_002127325.2. Classification (NCBI taxonomy): domain Eukaryota; kingdom Viridiplantae; phylum Streptophyta; class Magnoliopsida; order Asterales; family Asteraceae; genus Helianthus; species Helianthus annuus. The sequence goes on along the minus strand of NC_035448.2, from coordinate 3,449,249 downwards.
ATTATTATTTAGTTATTTGGTCTAGATAATTTATAGTAGTATTTTATTTATGGGCTACATATCTCTCATTTGGGTTTAATAACTATTTAATTGGTGTTTGATTCATAGAGTTAATTAGTTTAGTATAAATAGGTGACTAAGGTTATTATAATTGGTGTGCTTTTAATTGATAAATAATAAAAGAGTCGAACGAGTTCATTCATACCGTGTTTGTGTGTTTAATCAAGGGCCTGATTTTCCAACAGACTTATACCATCCTCTCAAGCTGTGATCATGTCTCCTGTTAGGTCGACCAGCCAAAGATTCTGAAGAAACTAACACATTGCAATATCAATGATATGGCATAGGTTAAATGAAGATCACACCAAAACAACTTCATGCATTTGACCTTTTGTCTTTGACTTTGCCTTTTCGAACATGCTAGCAAACTTTTTGTATTGATTTCTAATAAATCTGATGACTCTTAGCATCCAACTTCCTTGTTGCTTCATACCAATTTGGCCCATATTCTTCAAATCAAGCACAAAGAATTCTATAGCCTGCACTTTGACCTTTTATTTTTTACTCATTCATACATCTCACTTCTTTAATGACTAGCAACAATCTCAGTACCCAAATGCAAATCTCCTGTTAGAGCCTATAATCTATTACTGGAATGCAAATGCAAACGCATAAGCAATAAGATAACTTACTCACCAATCAACCCATTCTTCGTGATAAACCCTAGAAAGGAGGTGATTTGGGTGAAAAGTATGAGTGATTTCTTTAGGTAAGAAGGCGCAGTGAACGTCAATGATGAAGTTGTTGCAATCCATACAACAGTAGGCAAATCCATTACAAGGTAACCTGCAAATATTACACCTAAACACCCCAAAAAACTTACGAGGAGGGGCTTTTGAATGGAGAATCAGGGTATGTTGTTGGTGAGCAGGGTGGTCTATCAGTTCAGGAGGTAGCCGTGAGCACCACTCGTGGAGCACAAAGTTGCATTGCCCCTCATTGTCACACACGTAAATTGGGCCACTCGTAATTGGTCTCACACACACGTCGCACAAAAGTTGAATTCTCTTCATTGGGTCATGATAGGATATTGATTTTTTTCTAGAAGAGGTGGGGATTGTGATATCCTCTAGAATTAGTGGGTGTTTATGAATAATACCTTGTGCTTTGCAGGTGATCTTGTTAGAAATTTCTAACGTACTTAATCCTTTTTCCTTGGAAAACAAGTGTTTTAGTAGGCTATAAGATGGATCGGGAAACGGAAGATGAAGAAGATCAAGATGTTCATCATCTTTGTAGTTTTTACTGCTTGTACCTGATGAAAACAACATTGTAATGTTAAATGAGCATAAACCAATAGCATATATAGAAAAAAAAAACTATAAACATATTAGGTAGGTAGTTAGGTCTACCTGGAGACTTGAGGATTGACATGAATGGCTCATTTCTTGATGTTGCGCAATCTAGATGGGTATAGTATCTACATTTCTCGCATTTATACATCCAAAGATTTGATTTATGTTCAAACCCATTACGACATACCCTACACAGTGGCCAGTTTTTAGAACTTTGATCATCGATTGGAAAGGAATAAGCAAGGGTGAGATGATGGATATGGGAGAAGACATCATTTGTAGTATCTTGGATTTGCAACTTTTGCGGTAGAAAAGCACAATCACTATGAATGAATTTAGAACGAACACACATGGGACAATAATAAAAGATACCTTTATGTTCCTTCCCACATGCATCGCACATGTCTAAAACTTGTTTTGGGAAGTAAATTAGTGGGTGTTTGTGGCTAGGATGATGGATGACATTTTTTTGTAGCCTTGTCGTAACACAATTTACATCAACAGAAAAATAACAACGATGACAACGATACCACAAATCTCCAGGCTTATGATACCTACCACAAATTTGACACTTCCAATATGACGTCGATTGGATGAAGTGAAGAGTATGACCAACCTCACAAACGTCTTCGGATCTTTCTGGAAGCTCTGCACAAAATTTATGAACAGAGTAATCACTACAATGACAACAAGAGTAGTAATACCTATGATACCAGTTGATTTCTTCCCCACATCTGGAACATAAACATTGAAAGTCTTGTTTTGCAATTAAAACATCATCCTTCTCCTCCTCGTCTTCTTCAGACTCTTCTTCCGACCACAAGTCTATAAGACTAAATGGATGTTTGTGTTCAAACATCATATTTTCTTTCATCATTTTCTAATAAAAATAAAGTAGTATGAGAAGAAGAAATAGACACAAAATAAAAGAGAAAATCAGTTTGGAAGATAGTACAATGGAAGATGAAAATATGAGGTAGCATTTATAGGCATGATACCTCTGATGATAATTAAAGAAATTGTAAATATGCTAAAGCAAGGTATCTTATAAACAGAAAATGAAGTTTGACTGAAGTCATGAATCATTCCAATTGAAACATATCTATTAGACTACATGGTATGGTGATGGACCATCCTTGGAGGATGGTCCGCCACGTAGGCGACACGTCACAATCCTCACTAAGATGGTCCATCCTCCAAAACTAGAAGGCATGGTAGGATGATCCTAGTCATAGTCCTTCACCACTTTTTATGTTTTTTTTATTTTTTTTATTATTTTATTTTTTTTAACATTTGACAAATATACTAATAAAATATTTTCATTAATATTAAACCCACATTACATAAATATTAAAAAAAAAACATAAACTTAAAAAAAAAGACTTAATAAAAATAAACATAAAGTTAAATAATTTGATGCTTTTTCATGATGTCGTCTTGTAGTTTTTTCAACATCGAACGTCTCGGCTCGGGTTCGTTCTCGACATTAATCATCATTATTTCCCATTCCTTAAGCCGAATTTTTTCATCGGAGATTCGGAGTTTCTCATTCGACAATCGGACCTTTTCTTTTAACTTCTCGTCCGATGCACGACTTTTTTCTTGGACGGCCCGCTCCTTCGCCTTCGACTTTTGGGCCGAGATGTCGTTGTACACTTTTAGGTGTTCCATAAACTCAACCATGTTCGGGTCCACCGTTTCCTTTCCTTTTCCCTTGGCCCGCTCCTTTTTTGTTTTGTCTCGGCCCGGTGGACGGTCGGGTTCACGTACGTTATACTCGTCTTCGTCATAGTCGGCGTCATCATTTAAGTTAATGTGACACCTCGCGTCCGACCCACCGGCGCTTAAACTACCCGTTTCCGATGTTTTTTGGCGTTTCGCCATCGCCACCTCGTTAGGAATGGGCGCCCATTTTGGGTCGTCTTTTACAACCATCCACGCGCGAACGTGAGGAAAGTTGGAACCATGATTTTGCTTATACTTTTGCAATGCCATTTTGAACACATCCTCGTCGTTCCACCCGCTACGACGGTCACTTGTATATAATTTGTTATACTCCTCGCAAAACCGATTAATGGCCGAGTTCAATTTTCGCCACTTCGAGGAAACCGAGTCGATATCTCTATACGGGCCTTGGTCCATCATGGCGAGAAACTTGGTCAATACCTTGGACCAAAACCCGTCACCCGGTTGGTTATTACCTATAAAAAAACAAACAAATAAAAGTAAATAAACAAAACAAACCTTACAACATATAAAATAATAAAAAAAAACTTACTGTTATGAATTAAAAAATTAAAAAACTTAAACTAAACTAACTGTGAAGAATTAAAAAATTATTAAATTTAAAAACTTAAAAACTAAACTTAAAAAACCTACTGTTATTAAAAAAAATTAAAAACTAAACTTAAAAACTATTAAATTTAAACCAAAAAAAAACTATAACACTTAAAATGTAAACTTTATAAATTTAAAAAGATGTAAACTTTATAAAGATGTAAACTTTAAAAAGATGTAAACTTTAAAAAAATACGAACCTTTTACCGGGTTGTCGGAAGTGCCAATGAAAGCCTTGGCTAAGGCTTCTTCTTCGATTGGGGTCCATTTAATCGCCTTCGGTTTCGACGCTTGATCACCCGCTACTTGTTTCCCTTTGTTTCATTTTCCTTTCCCTTTAGGCGGTTGGGTTTCGGGCACAATCTCCACATCATCTTCGGATTGAACGGGGGGTGTGGGGATCGGTTGGGGTTGAACGGGGGGTGTGGGGATCGGTTGAGGTTGAACGGGTGGAAAGTTCCAAGCACCCCGCATCATCATTTGTTGAAGAGCTTGATTTTGGGAGATTTGAGTGAATTGGTTGGGCGATTGTTGGAATGACGCAAACGCGTTCGATGAAAATTGGGAGAATTGGTTCGGTTCTAGCGTTGGATAATATCCCGGAACCGAAAAAACATTTGGTTGGGTCGGATTGGTGGGAGTATTCGGGTTGTTCGAAGGAGTGTTGGGAGTATCCGGGTTGTTGAACGGATCCATGAAAATTATGTGGAAGAAGGTTGAGAGTGTAGTGGAAGAGAGTGTAAAAATTATAGGAGAAAATGGTGAATTGTGGAGGTTAATTTGGTGTTTGATAGTGAAAATGGATGTTTAATTTATATAATTTAAAAATCTAGCCGTTTGGCTTTATTCAAAATATAGAAATTTAATTTTTTTTTATTAACGGTCATATTATAATAGGGGGCCCACACTTTTTGCGTCGTCGCCAACGTCCATTTTCGGACGGAGAAGACGGGGACGGTAGGGGGCGGCACGGTGTTTGGACCGTCGCCGACCCGCGACGGGCCGGGGCCGACCCCCATACCGTATAGCCTTACACTTGTATTACGTGGAAAGAAAAGGTTGTAATTAATTGAGATTAATTTTGATGCTTTCTTCTTTTCTTTTCTTTTCTTTTCTTTTCTTTTCTTTTCTTTTATTGTTAGTTTGAAAAAAAAAAAAGAATTTCTCTTTTCTCTTTAGAGAAACGTTTCCTACAAGTGATACGTTCACATTAATTCTATTGTTTTGGGGTTTTTAAATTTAATTTATTTTTGTAGCTTGCCATTATATGGTTTGTATTTTATGAATATGTTTCTTCTTCTATAAAGATTCAGGATTTTTGTACATTGTTAATTTCTAGTTCAGGATTTTATAGTTATATGGTGTCCTTGCATTTCAATTAAATATGTTAGCTTTAGGGTTGGTTGATGAGTTGATGTTGTCTTATATAATTGTCATTCTCGATATATTATGTAGAATTCATAAAAGCTAGTTTCACACCCATATTGCAACCGAAAGCCAAAATCCAACATTATGAAGTTGTGATACACTCAAAAGAATATCGAGATGTGTTTTAAATTGATCAAAAATGATATAAACTAATACTGGTAACCTCCCGATTGTACCAATACTGTAACCGTTGTTATTCAGTCGGTATCAATTTAGTTCGTCATGACACTAGTACGTTACAGAGTGTTGCTATAGCGTATGATAAAAAAAAACTATATTTTTCAATACAACTTCATTTTAAACATTATTCGGTCAAAATCGAAACGAAATTTGTATTGACAACCATAAAAACAAATATTGGTACAGTTACAGAAGTTGTTCAGACGGTATCAGTTCGGTTCGTCATGGTAATAAATAAAAAATCAATTATATTTGACCCGTTCGATTTTGACCAAAACTTTTATCAAAGCGTAAAAGAAAAAAAAAAGTAAACACACCACAACGGTATAATTGGAACTTGTTTGAGTGTCTCGCATAGGAAGAATGTGAAAACTCACAAGGATATATAAGTGTCGATTTATACTTCTAAAGGTGTTGACAGCTCGGTTCAGAGGCTCTGTTTAGAAACAACTTTTTAAATCATGTGCTAAACAAATTCTTATATTGGGCCAAATTATGGTTCTATAAAAACAAAATCCAAACCAAAACACCTCAAATGTTTTTATGTTTTGTGAGTGGGTAAAGAGAGATAAAGCCTCTCAGGCGGAAGGGTGTGGGGGCGGGGACAACATTAGGGAGTGAGGTGGCACCCTCCCCCGTCGAGAAACACCACTCCCCCGTTCAAATATCGGTGCACACAGGAACTCATCCCCGCTCTGCATTTTCGACCGTCGTTCAACGGTCACAAAAACAAAACAAAAAATAATAAACTAAATATTGAAAACCTAGTTAAACCATTTCCCCATTTAAAAATATCACACAACTCAAATGCTTTTCTAATCTCTTTAACCAATCTTCATTTTATACCAAAAAAATCATGAATCCGAGCCGACCGAACTCGCCTCCATTCTTTCCCAGCACACCCGCTACTCCCTCGGCCCAACCCCTACTCGTATGCCCCACGACACTGATGGATCCGTATTCGTTTGGCGGTTTTAGTCAAGACCAAAACGTGTGGCTAACGCAATACCAATACCACCACCTTGCTAATAGGAAATGCATTCACAAGCAATCCAAATGCCACCGTCCCAATCGTTGACTCAAACCCGAACCCGAGCATGATTTCGTTTCTTTAGGCATAGACGATGATGTTATGCCCGAAACGAAACCACAAACCACTAAGGCTAAGAAAGGGAAAAAACGAGCACAGTGAGGAAACCAAGCACAAGAAGAGGGAAGCGGGAAGGCACAAAAAAACACACTAACCTTAAAAATGCAAAATGAAAGCTTTCAAACTAACCTTTATAATGCAAAATGAAAGTGGGCACACTAGCGCTATGTGTTATAAGATCATGTCCTTGGCCACAATGGAGGGGAGCCCCTTGGGTGTTAATAGGGGGGGGGGGGGGGGCATAATGCAGTCCACGCTCGTGAAGGAATGACTGTGAGCCCTAAGGTTTTTCAACCACCGAAATTAACTATATTTTAATTTTATTTTTAAGCTTTGAATATTATTTAATGGGTGATGGATAGTGGAAACTTGTGAAGCCATTACATACTAAATGTAAAAAAAATGAATATGAAGTCATGTCTACGTGGCAGTGATGTAATAGTCACTTTTTAACGTGTTAATGAAAAGTTATGAAATAGTACCACACATGGACTAATAATCTAATTTTAGTCGTAGTGAAAGGACACTCAAATTCATAACAATAAGAGTTAATTACATAGTTAGTTACATACATACATAGGTATTAATAGTTTAAAATCACCTTTTAGGGTATTAACGTTTCATTTTGTAACATTTGGAGGTATTAACTTCTAGGGTATTAATAGTTAGTCTTTGTGGTTTGCACAAAATAACATATTTAGGTACTATTTAGGTACTGATAGAATGTGATTTTAAACCTACAAATAATGTGAATACCTTCAAACGTTACAAAATGAAAAGTTAATACCCAAAAATGTGATTTTAAACTATTAGTACCTAAGTATGTTATTTTGGGCAAACCATAGAGACTAACTATGCAATTAACTCTAACAATAACAATAACTAACTTGTAATTTTTGAAGAGTAAAATAGTCAAAGGATTAAAGGGTAGTTTTTAAATTATCAAATTTGTTATATGATTTTAAAATTTAATGGCACTAACAAGCCCATGGACCATCTTAAAAGCAAGCAAGCAAAGAGTGCCAATAAGAACAAAATCTAATAAATTTAAAGTTTAGAGACCACCCGTAATATTCTATTCCCTGAGAACACCTTTAGGAACTTTGAATAAAGACATATAACCACAACAAGACAAGTACAAATTACGTGTTTGACATGATTGAATCTATGATCCTTCAAACTCACTCCACCAAATCCAAAAGGGATTCTTGCAACATCCATTTGTTTCTTTTACCCATTTTCTTTAATACTATACCCATATGTTTGTTAATATCACATTCCTAATGTTACTTTAAAGGGAAGAAAAGGCCGTGATGTTATTTTTACAACTTCGCATCTTTTTCATTTTCTTACACGCTTCGTTTCATAGAGAGATCTATAATTGCAACTAATAACACTACATTCCATTAGCTGAATGCTAAACAATAGTTTTCTTTTCTTTATTGGTCCTTAGCTAAATGCTAAAAGCATTCATAGTAGGTTTCTTTTCTTTATCGGTATAATTTAATTGAAAACCATCATGCCATAAAAGAAATGTTCATTTTCTAAAAGTCTTCCACATCTCATTCCTTAGCCTTATAATATTATGATTAATCGTTAGGAATCCTAGTAATCTAGTGGTATGGTGTCCTTCAATTCATTGCAAATAAAAGGTAAATGTGGAATTAAGATATACAAGAAATTTGTAGTTAGAGAGAAAAAGGTTCTATTTTTTATTTTCATATAATTTTATGGATAAAGATAAGGTTTAAGAAATTTGATGTAGCCTTTTTTTATTCAAACTTTATTTATATTCAAACCTTATTTTTTCATTATAATTTAAGGACATGATATCTATATTTATATCTATATAATAAAGTAAACTAATGAGGGACACGTGTCATTCATTGGAGATATATTTTTTTTTAGTTTATTTCTTTTATTTTTTTTCACTGATTAATAATAACTATTTAGTATTTTATTGATAACACACACATGATTCTAACCTATCAGTGCATTCACATCCAACCCCCCAAATTATGTGAGAGGGGGTTTTTATTTTATGAAAAATGGTTGTAGGTGGTTGTGAGTGGGATGCGGGAGAAAATGTTAGTGTTCATCTTTAAATTTGGGAGAACACCCCACCTTTATAATTTTTTAATATATCTTGAAAGTGGTTGTGAGTGGAAGAACGAGAAAATGTAATGATAAAGGTATTAAAAATATTATTTAATTGAAAATAACAAAGAAAATATAGTAATTTTAGTGTAATATAGGTAAAAAATAGGGGTTGGGTGTGAATGCTCTTAATAAATTAAAAAAAATAAAAAATGTTATAACTTTTATAATAAGGGGTTGGGTGTGAAAGCACTTCATAAATTAAAAAAAATGTTATAAATTTTATAATACACAAATTTATAATCTAATAAGAAATAAATAAAAAAAAACATAGTAAAATGTTATAATATGAAAATAGTAAATCAAAGTTTATTTTTCTCAAAAATGTATATTGACGACTGTGTGTGTTAGCTGATGCAATACACGGGTTTTTAATTAAAATGTTACTTTTTTATTACTTAATATATAAAAAAAATATTTAATCAACTTGTGTAATACACGATATTAACCTAGTATATACCAATACTAATTGTGAATGCTCTAATTGTGACCAGAAGTAGAAGCATATGGGCCTAAAAGCTCATTTCGATCCATGCTAAAACTCATAATGAACTTGAGCTAATTGTGTACAATAAAATTTCTTAGGTTTTTAAAATATAAGCATGTGTGCTTTTTATGTCCGGATTAGCAAGACCCTATGTCACGGCCCCCGACCCACCCTGGACGGAATCGGGTGCCGTGAGCAGTCCCGTGGTACCGGTGATTATTTTTGAAAAAAAACATTGCAGCGGAATTTTCATCAGGACCGTGAGTTAGGAAAAATATCAGAGTTTAGAAAACACCGGATTTGATTTAAATAGATGGGATAACTCCCTATTTTAAAATGGTAGCTTTAATAAAGATAAATTTTATTTAATAAAACAATATTTCTTTAATTTGATTAAAATAAGCCATTTCTTGATGCCTTTCAGTGCCGTATCCAGTCTTATGATAATCACCTGAAACATGTTTGAAAAAGGTTTTGTCAGCGGGAATGCTGAGTGAATTCATTCCATTTTTATACAAATATATTGTTATACCTTACAGTATTAAGGTTTTATATTTATTTGCATTTACCTTACTCAATCAGTATTTTGTCACATAATAGCAATTCCAATATAACAGAAATAATATCACTCATTGGTTTACTTTCATCCAATAGTGAATTAATCAAATAACTATACTTTACTGTTATTCACTTTATCTGTTATTAGGCAATTCCTATGACTGGGTCATATCACTGTTGATCATTCTTTCAACTAGTGACTCTGACCATATCACTTGTTCATAACACTGTTGATCATTCTTTCAACTAAGGTCTTTGGTCATATCGCTGTTGATCATTCTTTCAACTAGCGATTCTATTCATGGCACTGTTGATCATTCTTTCAACTAGTGCTTCTGGTCATTATCACTGTTGATCATTCTTTCAACGAGTGACTCTAATTATAACACTGTTGATCATTCTTTCAACTAGTGTCTTTGGACATATCACTGCTGATCATTCTTTCAGCTAGTGACTTTGGACATAATGATGCCTTATTACTTGGTCAAATATATTATTTCTAGCACTAAATCATGCAATCCAGAATAATGACATGTTATGTCAATTATTATAACTTATCAAAACATGTTAATTCCCTAATTGTAATATGATATAATAACTTGACTACAAATAGAATACAGTATACTTGACTTTGTTATGGTATCTGCCATTTAGATTTATATATAATAATTATGGTTATGCTAACTTTCTGGGTAATAGCAATGAGAATCAAATAATGTATAATACCTCCCATACCAGTAGTTATTATAAAATATAATAACTTAATCACTGTAAGTATAACCGGTAACTATTTAGGATTTTAGAAATCAATTTGCAATATAATTGTTTTACGAAAAGGTGATAAAACTGTGATAAAAGAGTATGGACTCACAAACGGTGAGAAAAGAGAAATGAACTCACAGTGCAGATTTCTACGGGCAAAGTTTAGTCTACAGATATCCTTGATATACTGCTGATTCAATTTGGGCAGAGTCTAGTCTACTGATTAGCCTAATTCACACAAACGGGGTTGTAACTAATACAGCAATTACGACAATTCACGAGATTAAACCTTCACAAAAATTAATCAGTGCAATACTCGATAATTCAATCGGATTCACAACGAATAACAGAGCATAGTCCGAATTCGAACAGCACTCTAATATTCAAGTCGAAATCACGACGAATAATCAAAGTACAAGCTCAATTGAGCAGCACCTGGACTATCGTTGGATAGTTACAATCGATGGGACGTTGAATCGTAATAGCGATCGAGTTATTACCCTGATTGCGGCAGCGTTTCGAGGTTTGTGTGTGTTTGTGTAGTATTTTGGCTATAACTCAGCGTGTATAACGAATTTCTTCGTCGTTTTTGTGCCAGAAATCAAGTCCCAACCTCTACTATTTATACCCGAAATTTGACCCTGTCGCGTAGCGCGAGGGGTACCCCCCATGGGCGTCGCGCTACGCGAGTGGTAACCTATTTTCTATAGGTAGCTTCGTGTCTAAGTAGCTTAGCTGAGTTGATAACATTGTGAAATTCAAAACGGCCAACAAGTTATTTAGATAATCGTAACTAGGGTTTTGCCCCCCTGAGTTTTAGGGGCCCTGATCCTGATTCTGATTGTTCTGAAAATTTTAGGTTTTGCGTAGAATCACTTGGGTGTCTCAATTAAGGTTTTCTTAATAGCTAATTACCATCCTAATTATGGATTTTAGTGACAGTTGTTACATCCTCCACACCTTAATAAAAATCTCGTCCTCGAGATTTGGGTTATGATATTTCTGTTAGATTTATGTCATAATTTAGTCAATGGAACTAGATTCTTAAGGTAAATGACACAGAGTCAAATTTTGTGAATACTAGTTGTATCAGTAGAGTTTAAAAAAAATCCAACTGAAATAGTTCAAGAAATCGATGACCACTGAATGAGATGAAATGATATAGTTTCGAATGGGACTAGGTTCAGGTCAACAGATATATGATTAAATAGATATCTGTTTACAGTTAGTGAAATGACTTTTTAGAATAAAATTCATGGTCAAAAGAAAACTTACTTTGATTGGCAACTGGGGAAGACTCAGAATTAATAAGGTCAGAATGAAATAATAGCACGAAGATGATTGTTAATTATCGAATCATATCAAGAGAAAAAATCAGTGTGTTTGACATTGCAAGAATACACTGGACTGCAACAAAGTTTAGTGTATCATTGTCTTAATATACAATTGTATCAAGACTACTTTCGAATGATGAGTCAAACGAAAGACATACGTGGGTTTTAAATGATTTGTATGTTTATGATAAGCTACGACTTCGCAAGGTGTCGTAAGGCTTGGAATAATTTTAATAATTACGGTGCTCGAACAATTTCACCGTATAATCAACTGAAAGTTTAAATGAAGAAAACTTGGATATTTATTTCAAATAGGAGTTTCAATTGATGATGAAAAGACAAAATGAAATATTATAAAATTTTCGATGATAGAAGAAACGTTTAAGAAGTACACCAGAATATGATACGAATTTGTGTACTTTTATCTTAACACATAGTTATATTAAGACTGGTTAAGAATATGAACCAAAAATTAAAATTCGTATATTAGGAGTGAAATTGAAAATAGTTCAAGCTATAAATTTATTATGACGCCACAAGGTGTCATAGTAGTGGTGAATGAAACGAGTTTCACCATGATGTAAATCAAATGAAGTAAATCCGAATGTTTCAAATAAATACATTAGGATTTTGGATTGAAATTGAAATGATCAAAGATGATAAAGCAATAAAGATTGCGAAGCGCTCGATAGATACACGGAAATATGAAATGAATTTGTGTATCATTATCTTAGCACACGATTGTGTTAAGATTGTTTTGATAGAATAAATCAAAGTGATTCAATCATGAATGAATAATTAAACCTGTATGTAAGAGGTGCAACGAGATTAGCACAAGCTTCAAATTTGTGAAAACGTCACCACAAGGTGATCGTGACCAAATAAATGATTCAACGAAAGTGAAAACCAAACAAGTTTGGTATGGATCTGAAATAGAGGAAATATTTGACGGAATGTATTTATTTATGAACTTTTATTTGTACTAGGGTCAAATAATAACTTAACTTAGATATATATCAGTGACTACGTCTGGAATCATCTCTACTTCCTGTGTAGTAAGTGCGTATGCTCGCACGTTCGTCTTAGCTCCGTCTGTTGTTCTAGCTTTGTTGTCAGATGCTTTGGTTAGTTTCTGGCAATATGGTTTGATGTGTCCGGTTTCCCCGCAATTGTAACAGATGTTAGTTTTCCTTCTGCACTCTTCCTCTGTGTGCCCGGTCATCTTGCAGAAGTCACAGTAGGGTGTGTTCCTAAAACGACATCGTCCTGAATGCGTTTTGTTACTATTTCTGCAGATAGGTTGCTCCAATGACGGTTCAGTTTCTTTCTTCTTGAGTTCTTGGGAAATTTTCTGGGCTAATTCTTTCTTCTTGTTTTCTTCTCTTGTGCGGATTAGTCCATCTGTCAGCATGTTAGCTAGTTCAACTGCTTCCTCAATAGTCTGGGGTCTAACGGCCTTGACTATGTCTCGGATTTCGCTAACTAATCCCCAAATATAGCGAGAAATTAGTACGGATTCTCGCGAAGCCAGAGTTGGTACCATTCTTGCATATTCGAAGAATATTGTCGTATATTCACGACAATTCACATCTATCATTTTATGATTTAGGAACTTGTTAGTTATTCTTTCCTTTTCATAAGGAGGACAAAATTTTCTTTCTACCATTTCCTTGAATTCTTCCCAGTTTATGGCATAAGCTATGGTCCTTCCTTTTGCCTGAAGAATAGTATTCCACCATTCTAAGGCTTCTTCCTTAAAGAGATTAGATGCATACATCACCTTATCTTCTTCAGCACATTTGCTGATCGTAAGAACAGCTTCCGTCTTTTCCAACCATCGTAGAGCAGCCGTGGCACCTTCACTGCCCGCGAACTCAGTTGGTTTACAAGCTAGAAATGCTTTGTAGGTACACCCGAGAGTCATCGCCTTCTTCTTCTTGGGAAATGGGGTTTTGGTAATATCATTATTATCACTATTGACACTATGGTTAAAACTATCGTCACGGGTATGCTTACTACTCATAGCTTTGGTGGGTTCTATGGGATTTTTAACAGCTTTAATTATTAAAGGTAAAGCATTAGCTATTCCTTGAGCTATTAGATTTTCTATAGCATTTTTATCCAAAGGATTTTCATTATTAGCATGAACTTCTGGATTATGTGATACTTCATTCAACATCTGGATTGCAAATATTTCCACTTATTAATATCACAAAATAATTATAACAAAATAATACCTCCAGGATATTATATGTGCATATTGACATATACATATTCATGTATAACACATAAGTTAATTTGTATTAATTTTCTAACTTTATTGTTTTAGGTATTAAAGAACACCTAATTAGCTTTAAACAAGTGGCTTAATTTATACGAAGGCATCTTTTCTTATTCAACTTTTGAATATTATCAGATGTGCTACCAGTTAATAGCAATCTCCTAAGTCTTTTAAGTTTAAATATTATTATCACAACACTTATAGGCTCAAAGTAATGGCTTAGCTCTGATACCACCTTCTGTCACGGCCCCCGACCCACCCTGGACGGAATCGGGTGCCGTGAGCAGTCCCGTGGTACCGGTGATTATTTTTGAAAAAAAAACATTGCAGCGGAATTTTCATCAGGACCGTGAGTTAGGAAAAATATCAGAGTTTAGAAAACACCGGATTTGATTTAAATAGATGGGATAACTCCCTATTTTAAAATGGTAGCTTTAATAAAGATAAATTTTATTTAATAAAACAATATTTCTTTAATTTGATTAAAATAAGCCATTTCTTGATGCCTTTCAGTGCTGTATCCAGTCTTATGATAATCACCTGAAACATGTTTGAAAAAGGTTTTGTCAGCGGGAATGCTGAGTGAATTCATTCCATTTTTATACAAATATATTGTTATACCTTACAGTATTAAGGTTTTATATTTATTTGCATTTACCTTACTCAATCAGTATTTTGTCACATAATAGCAATTCCAATATAACAGAAATAATATCACTCATTGGTTTACTTTCATCCAATAGTGAATTAATCAAATAACTATACTTTACTGTTATTCACTTTATCTGTTATTAGGCAATTCCTATGACTGGGTCATATCACTGTTGATCATTCTTTCAACTAGTGACTCTGACCATATCACTTGTTCATAACACTGTTGATCATTCTTTCAACTAAGGTCTTTGGTCATATCGCTGTTGATCATTCTTTCAACTAGCGATTCTATTCATGGCACTGTTAATCATTGTTTCAACTAGTGCTTCTGGTCATTATCACTGTTGATCATTCTTTCAACGAGTGACTCTAATTATAACATTCTTTCAACTAGTGTCTTTGGACATATCACTGCTGATCATTCTTTCAGCTAGTGACTTTGGACATAATGATGTCTTATTACTTGGTCAAATATATTATTTCTAGCACTAAATCATGCAATCCAGAATAATGACATGTTATGTCAATTATTATAACTTATCAAAACATGTTAATTCCCTAATTGTAATATGATATAATAACTTGACTACAAATAGAATACAGTATACTTGACTTTGTTATGGTATCTGCCATTTAGATTTATATATAATAATTATGGTTATGCTAACTTTCTGGGTCATAGCAATGAGAATCAAATAATGTATAATACCTCCCATACCAGTAGTTATTATAAAATATAATAACTTAATCACTGTAAGTATAACTGGTAACTATTTAGGATTTTAGAAATCAATTTGCAATATAATTGTTTTACGAAAAGGTGATAAAACTGTGATAAAAGAGTATGGACTCACAAACGGTGAGAAAAGAGAAATGAACTCACAGTGCAGATTTCTACGGGCAAAGTTTAGTCTACAGATATCCTTGATATACTGCTGATTCAATTTGGGCAGAGTCTAGTCTACTGATTAGCCTAATTCACACAAACGGGGTTATAACTAATACATCAATTACGACAATTCACGAGATTAAACCTTCACAACAATTAATCAGTGCAATACTCGATAATTCAATCGGATTCACAACGAATAACAGAGCATAGTCCGAATTCGAACAGCACTCTAATATTCAAGTCGAAATCACGACGAATAATCACAGTACAAGCTCAATTGAGCAGCACCTGGACTATCGTTGGATAGTTACAATCGATCGGACGTTGAATCGTAATAGCGATCGAGTTATTACCCTGATTGCGGCAGCGTTTCGAGGTTTGTGTGTGTTTGTGTAGTATTTTGGCTATAACTCAGCGTGTATAACGAATTTCTTAGTCGTTTTTGTGCCAGAAATCAAGTCCCAACCTCTACTATTTATACCCGAAATTTGACCCTGTCGCGTAGCGCGAGGGGTACCCCCCATGGGCGTCGGGCTACGCGAGTGGTAACCTATTTTCTATAGGTAGCTTCGTGTCTAAGTAGCTTAGCTGAGTTGATAAAATTGTGAAATTCAAAACGGCCAACAAGTTATTTAGATAATCGTAACTAGGGTTTTGCCCCCCCCCCCTGAGTTTTAGGGGCCCTGATCCTGATTCTGATTGTTCTGAAAATTTTAGGTTTTGCGTAGAATCACTTGGGTGTCTCAATTAAGGTTTTCTTAATAGCTAATTACCATCCTAATTATGGATTTTAGTGACAGTTGTTACACCCTACATGCATCAAGTTTAGATCCTACTCATACCACTTTTGTTAAATTGAAAAACAAAGTGCGTTGAAGTTAGTAAATTTTCCAAGTTTTAAGCAGAGCCTCAGTTGTGTTCTTCTGAGGATTCAAGTTCCTTATACAAACTGATAAAAACCTTTTAGGCCCTAACGAATTGTGTAAAATAATTTTTTTAAACAACGATTAATGTTATAGCAATAAATATAGAAAACCATAGTGTTAAAATAACATACCATAATAGCTAACCGATGATTCATGAAGCTCTCATAGAATTTTTGATAGCAAATTGTTTGATTACCTCTGCGCAGCTTATACTCTCTAAGATTTCATGCTTGATGGTTATTAACAGCTACTCAATTATCGCTCAACATTCAACAAAATACTCAATTTAGGGTCAACAAAACACGCAATCCTGATAATTAATGAATTCGGGCTCAACATTAGAGAAAACACCCAATTTAGGGTTCAATATTCAATAAAAAAAACCCAATTTAGTGCTCGACATTCAACAAAACACCCAATTTAGGGCTTAACAAAACACTCAATTCTAACTATTAACAATTGTCAATTAGGGCTAACAATTAACAATTGTCAATTAGGGCTAAGGAATTATGAGTGTTCACGGTTTGGTTTAAAACCGTGAAGCTGTCTAAACCATTCATCAGTTTGGTTTCATGTTCGGTTTTTTTCTAAACTTTCAATCGGTCGGTTTCAAAACTTCGAACGATAATGAAGGGGTTAGTTTGTGGTTTATACCAAAAACTGGATGTATAAGATCAGACTGGGCCATATGATTTTATTATATTTACGTTTTTAATTATTTAAAGTAACTTGAGCTAAGCCCAATCTCAACATTCACGTATGGTCAATGTTTTCAGACCCGAACCGGACCAGTTGGTCAGACCGGGAACCGGAGGTTGAGCCGGTCCGGGTCATGGTATCGGGCCAAAAATGCATTGAACCAGATTTGAACCGGCGACCCGACGGTTGGACCGGGAAACCGATCGGTCGGACCGGTTTTTGGAAGAGTTGGACCGGTTTTTTATATATATATTTTTTCAGATTTAACCCTATTGGTTTTTATAATATTTATGATATCTTCCGGTTCTTACGTCCCGTCCGACCGGTCAGACCATTGAACCGGTAAGAAGACTGGTTCGACGTCCTGTCCGGTTCTGAAAACATTGGTTTTTTCTTGTTTTTTTGGAAGAAGAAAATGCCTACCTCTCTCCTCCACTTTAACGGTCTCTCTTATCCATGTCATCAAAAACATCTAAAAACATCCTTATCGTGGATGCTCTTAGAGATATTGATGTTATCTATATTTGATGTGTTAGAAGTTTACATTACGTATAGCATTATGTGTTTTGTTAAGCTAACTCATACTCTATTCCAATTTTATTTTAAATCTACACATTTTTTCACCATGAAAATTCAATCTTTTGAGAATAATACATTTCTTTTAACACTATGATCTACAAGCGCTTAGGAACACATAACATCACATATGTAGGGAAGCTTAATCCCGCGTGGTAGCGTATTTTTTCCAACTTACTTGTGTTTAAAAATCAACTTGTAAAATTAGACATTTAAGTTTAGGGATCAACCCATAATTGTCCTAAACCACATCTTTCATTAGTTGATAAGCATTTTGAATAAAGACATATAACTACAACAAGGCAAGTACAAATTACGTGTTTGACACGTTAGAATGTGCAATCCCTCAAAGTCACTCCACCAAATCCAAAAGGGATTCTTGTAACATCCATTTGTTTCTTTTACCCTTTTCCTTTTATACTATACCCATATATTTTGTAAATATCAGATTCCTAGTGTTACTTTAAAGGGAAGAAAGGATTACTTTAAAGGGAAGAAAGGATGTGATGCTATTTTTACAACTTTGTATATTTCTCATTTTCTTTCAAGCTTCGTTTTACGTAGAGATATATAATTGCAAGCAATAACAATACGTTCCGTTAGCTAAATGCTAACTGTGTACCAGAAGTGTATGCCTATATGGGCCTAAAAGCCCATTTCAATCCATGCCAAAACCCATAATGGACTTAAGCAAATTGAGTGGTGCGAATAATTTGTTAGGTTTTTTTTTTCATGTAAACATATATGCTTTATACAGATTAAGAAGACCCTATCTTACTCGTACCATTTTTTGGTATTTATTCCCTAAACAGTTTATAACCATGTCAACATGTTTATTTTGGTGAAAGTCCCTAAACAATTTATAGTCATGACTGGTTTTGAGTTCAGGTTTCCTATCTACTATGGGTGAGCAAAAACCGGGTATACCCTGATAAAACCAAAAAACTGACCCTAAAAATACCCGAGAAAAAACCAACCCTTGTTAGGCCCAATAGGTTTATGGATTAGTAGGATTGTTGCTAATGGACTAAGACTTCTAGAATGTGGGGTATTAGAGTGGGCTTCAGGGAAATGGGCCTAGGGTTTTGGGGGAAACCCCTTACTATAAATAGTAGTAAGAAATGAGGAGCATGGGTTGGTTCATTGGTTTTAGAAACTTGTATTAGACAATTTGTATTGTATGCAAGTTTAAGCCTTTGAGTATATTCAAATCTTCATCTTTGTGTTCTTGATTTCTTGATCATCATCAAGTTTGGATTCCGCCCATCCTTGGTGATTGTTTGATATCGTTGTTTGATCCGTATTTTCGGGACTTACAATTGGTATCAGAGCCAATTTGATATCAAACATCAAGAAATTCTGCATTTTGGTTGAAGATCTTCATCGTGTTCATCGTGTTCTTCACTACTTTCTTCGTTTGTTTAAAAATTCATCATATTTTGCTTTAGTGATTCGGTTAAAAGTGTTAAATTTTTCAAAATCTTTAAAACATCATTGTCATCATCGTCTGTCAACATCATCTTTACATCATCATCTCATATTGTTATGCTTTATTCCTTCTCAGACCATCCAAATACATCTTTATATTTATCTGAAATAACATAATCATTAGATCATCATCAGCCGTCATTACTCATCATCATCAGATCATCATCAAGATATTCATCTCATTCTTTGTCATAACATCATCAGCTGACATCATCGATAATCTTCATCAGTGTAATATAATCTTCATCCGTAATCAATACATCTCGGACCGTATTCATCCACTCTCATCCGTAATTTCTTTAAACTTTCCAATCCGTGATCATCACTTCATTCATCAACTCATCCGTAATCACATATCTTCTTTCATCAGAGATAATACATCTTTCATCCGAAATCAACATCATTCAGTCCGTGATCTACATCATACATCCGAGATCATCAAACAACTTTCATCCGGAATCATACTTCATCGTTCATCGTCCGTAATCATTCGTTTTCATCCGTAATCATATCAACATCATCCGGAATCGTTCTCGAACTTCATCAATCTTCATCTTCACAGTTCTCCTCGGTCATCATTACATCACCATCTCTTCTCCGGTCACCACCGTTTCTTCTCCGACGACGTACAATCAGCCTCTTTCGTTTCCGACGCATCATCATCATCGTCACCCCCTTCTCCACCATCATATTCTCTGGTCATCGTCGTTGTTCATACATCATCGTTGAATCATCGTCGTGGTCTTCTCCACCACTAAATTCCGTTCATCGTTCACCGTTGTATCGTTCCTTCACCGATCTCCATCACCATCCTCATCACCGCTGTTCACCGTCCGGTCACCGTCGATCATCATCACCTGTGTGGCGGCTGAACTTATTTTTAGGGTTTTCGTTTGTTGACGAAGAAGACAGAACGACATCGGGGTTTTGTCGTTTAGTTTTTTTTCCTGTATTTGGGGCTTCCAATAGGGGCAAATATGAAACGGAAAAAACATTGGGAGCCGGTAATCAAAAGATTTCAGAAACGCCTCAACGGGTGGAAAGCTAAGACTCTCTCATTTGCTGGGCGGGTGACGCTCGCCAAATCTGTATTGGGTAGTCTTTCTTCTTATTTTCTTGGAGTTTTTAAAGCTCCTAAGGTTGTTCTTAATAAGCTTGAGGGGATCAGAAGGTCTTTCGTTTGGGGGCAAGTCGGAAATAGAAATAAAATTAGCTGGATTCGGTGGGTAAAATTGCTAAGACCTAAACAACAAGGGGGTCTCGGGTTAGGAGGTTTAGAGTCTTTTAATTTGGCCATGTTGGCCAAATGGTGGTGGCGGTTTCGAGATGATCCGAATCAACTTTGGGCGCGTGCTATCGCCGCTATTCATGGCCCGGACAAAGGAGCAAAACTCGTACCGGTTAACAAGACAATTATCGGCTGGTGGAAAGACATAGCAAATGTGGATGGTAGCCTAGGTAAGAAGGGTATTAGCATCAAAGACGCTCTGAAGGTGGAACTCGGAAACGGCGAAAAAATAAGATTCTGGCATGATGATTGGGTGGGGCATGGTCCATTAAAATTTCAATTTCCAAATGTTTTCAAGTTGGTGGCTGACAAAAATGCGTTGGTGTCCTCTTGTTACGAGTTTTCGGGTACGAATTGTCTTTGGAGTTGGGGGTGGGCTAAAGATCCTGCTTCGGCTGGTGAATGGGCTGAATTGGGGCATATGATGCGGCTTTTGCAACAGGTGGAGATGTCGGGTCATGGTGACAAGTGGGTCTGGCCGAATGATGCGGGGGAGAGCTTCTCCACAAGGTGTATCCGAAAAGAGATAGAGGTTAAGTCGTCGGTTTTCAGCGATGGAGGGAATTTCAAGTGGAACTCATGGGCCCCACCAAAGGTTAACTACCTAGGGTGGCGAGCTGAATTAGGCAGGTTAGCGGCTAAAGTCAAGCTTGCGGAGAAGGGATTATACATGCCAGACGTTTTCTGTAGCAGGTGCGGGTTGCGCGAAGAAACTAGTGATCATATTTTCACAGATTGTCTTTGGGCGAAATGTGTTTGGTGGAACGTTTATAGATGGATCAGGATCCCGGTTTTATGTCAAGCAGTTACGGTTGGCGACATTTTAAATCATATCATGGCACAGGTGGGTTCGAAGAGGTGGAAAAAGGCAGTTCACATGGTAGCGTTGAGATGCTTGTGGCGGATTTGGTTGGCCAGGAACGACAAAGAATTTAATGGGAAAATGGTGCCGGTTAAGCGAATCGTGGAGTCAATCAAGGAAGAAACTTTCATGTGGTTTAATAACAGGGCGAGGGGCGTATCTTTGAACTGGAACCATTGGATAGATTTTGATATTTCTATGGTTGTTTGAACTTTTTTCTGTTTCTTCCTTTTTTGTTTCCCAGCTTCTTGCTGGTTTTCTGCTATATATAAATATAGTCGTTGCTGTTCAAAAAAAAATATAATAACGTTCATTAGTTAATTATTAAGTAATCATTGCTTAATCATTAATATATATATTAATTAAAGTTTCAATTAAAATACATAGTTATAATATTATAATATAAGTTTATTTTTAAAATCAATTAAAATCAAAATTAGGTTTTTTATAATATATTAAAAATCATTATTTATTATATTTTAAAAGGTTGTGAAGAAACAGTGATCTAATTATGGAGTTAATTAGATTGGTCTATGTTCCTTTCATGATGGTTAATCTTCTTAAGGATATTTGAGCTCCGACTTGGTAAACAATCCTGCAAAACAAAACACCGTTACTCGTTAAGAGGGGAATGTGGGGGTTTCCCTCTTAACCAGGCTCCGGCGTGAGAATAAGCGACCGCTTTGAGAGTAATTAAGTGTAAAGAGTGAGAGTGGAGGGAATAGAATGTTTAACCTGTGGAATGAGGTCTCTATTTATAGCCGGAGAGGTGTAAGGGGTTATGGGCTGATGGACCTTGGGCCAGAAGCGGACAACAAAACGGATATGCTCTTTGTCTCACTGGCGTCGACCGCTTAGTGGCTTCTAGACGTTCATCGGTGCTGGCGCACCTTGATTGGAGCCACGTGTCATTGTTGTCGACCTTGTTGTCCTTCTGTCATCAGCAGACAAGTGGAGATCGTGGGACAGTTGTCTCCGTCCTCTGATTGGTGCCACGTAGGCGTCCTTGTGTACTTCTCGTCAGGCGATCGTGGCGCACGATTGTCCAGAGCCTGCTAGACGCTCATTGGCTCCTTTTACTGCCACTTGTACCTTATGTACCACTGTGGGTAGCTGTGCGCTTCCCTACTGAGTGGCTCTTGTTGGACAGCAAACTAATCCGCGAGGGGTTAGTATGCTCATTTGTTCCATTATTTTATGCTAAGTGCTGATATGTGAGCCTCTTGTGGGCCTTGCCTCGCGCGGGATAAATTACAATGCGTGTAGGCCGCGCGTGGATAGTATTAATAAGCTTTCTGAAATGAGGAGTATGGTTCCACGCGCAACCTGGGCGGAGGTTTGCGCGGCTTTTTGGGACCATACCCCTTCAAGTCCCCCCAGTCCAGTGCTGCACCATGCGCAACGCAAGTGGTTGGAGCTCTGGACTTAATAAAAATAAGAGAAATAAGTGTAATAGGTGAAATGTTCTTTTGATCTTGATTGGTGTGGCGCATGTGGAAAATGTTGTTTTCAATTGCGCAGGTACCCATGCAGGTCTTTAGGAATTGTTGTTTGTCTGATCAGTCGCGCAGGGTTGTTGGAGGTGACATGTAGCTTGCGCGGCTCATGTAGCTTTTGCATGAAGTTACTTGTAATTTTTATGGCGGGAAACTTCGAAATTTGAACTTCTGACAAGTTGGTGGGATAAGTCGTTGAGTGCGACGTTTGAGTTGACCTCTGGCACGGGTGTCATCATGCCGTCTGCGGCGGTTGCACTTCGTGTCAGGAGAGTGAGGCCCACGCGCGCGTGGTAACCGTCACCCCTGGTTTTCCGCTTGACGTGGCAGCCTCTCGTTGGTTAGCCTAGCGGCGAAAGCGGCACGGTTACCCATCGCATTAAATGCGATGGGTATATATATCCGAAGAGAGGTGAGAGGTTCTCACTTCTCTTCGTTACCTTATTCTCTCTCAACTTCCATCTTTGGATCTTCGAAATATCTTCACGATTCCTTCAAATCTTCAAGTTTTTCTTCGAGCTTTTTCCAGATTTCTTTTCTGAGACGATGAGTGAAGAACATCAGGAAGTAGTTGCTGCTGAGGAAGGACCAGTTCCTGTCCTCAAGTGGGATCTAGGGCTCTTTAAACAGATCGTTCGGAGCTTTCGATTCCCACCGGAGTGGGATGCCCGGTATCCGGCTCAGGGCCAGACCGCGGCTGATGCACCACCTGGGTACATAACCCTATATGAAGATTTCTTTCTTCAGGGTAATTTCAGATTACCGGCTACAAATTTCTTGGGATCTATTCTCCATTACTACAACTTCCATCTATCGCAGATGAGCCCACCCGGCATGGTTAGGGTACGACACTTCGAGTTTTTGTGCCATTCTCATGGCATTGAGCCATCTGTAGAGAAATTCCGGGCCTTCTATCAGTTGCAAAGGACGATGGGGTTCTTCTCCTTCGCAAGCCGTGGTGCGGCTAAGAAGATTCTGTTAAACCCACCGAAGAGTTTCCATGATTGGAAACCCAAGTTCTTCTTTATCCGGGAAGAGGTTTTGCCAATTGCCATGCCCTTTAGGGATTGGACTGAGGCTATACCGAAGGAAGAACTTCCGATTCCTAAGAAGGCCCAGTGGTATCAACAGCTGACCCCAACCCCAAATCGAGTGTTTGGGGAAAACGTTTTGGTCGCGGCTAAGATGAGTGACCAGTGGTCACCCAACAGCAGGGAGGTTCCGGTGTTGAAGATCGGTGATCAAGGTTTGTTATCTCTTTGTTCTTTTTTGAAGTAGCTTGATTTAATTGTTACTTACTTATGTTCATGTTTAGAGGCGCGACTCTATCAAGCTGCCTTCTCCACCTTTGGTGGTTCCATGGGCGTCCGCCCCTTGCGTGATGATGAAGAAAGCTGGTATGACCAGATTAAGGGCAACCTCATGTTTCCGGTTGAAGGTGCCTTTGCTTCGCCGCCAACCGCTACTGAAGGTGCGCAATATCCTAAACCTCGTCCTTTGCGCTCTGTGACTTCTGCTGGGAAAGAGATTCTCTATCTTTCCAGCGAGGAGTCAGTAGGGTCTTCCAACGGCGAGCTAAGTTCGTGGTCTAAAATCTTTGCAGGTGTGTTGCGCGACCTGGGGATTGACCCAGAGGAGAAGAAGAAGAAACCTCTGAAGAAGAAGAAGACCAAGGGTGATCCGGAAGTGACCAGCAAGGGTACTGGCCCGAGTCGCGCAACTACTGCTGCTGTCAAAGGTACTCTCCGCCTTCGTCAAAGTGACTTAGATGATTATGTGATAATCAGCGATTCATTTGAAGGCTTGTCGCGTACAGCTAAGGCAAAAACTGGTGCAGGTGGCTCCAAAAGCTCTGGGAGCGCGGGTTCTCGTAACCCTGATGCTGGCGCGACCCCTGAGGATGATGAAGCGGAAGAAGAAGATGTTGCTGCCCAACTGATTGGCAGGAAGAGAGGTAGGAGCGAAACCACAGCTGGTGTGGCTTCCGCGCCTACTGCTATTGTGCTTCCCGTGGTCGGGAAAACGAGCAACTTGCGATCCTTGTATAAATTTTCTCCGGGTATGTTCTTTGCTTCCCTTCCTCAATACTTTTCGCTTTGATTAAATGTACTTGCATTATTTTTGCAGAGATCAAGAAGAAGACCCCTGAGAAGGGTGTCACGTTCAGTGAGGCTGCGTCAAAGAGGCCGAAGATTACCATCAAATCTTCTGATGCTGCTGCTCAGGACGCCGCGAAGGCTGCTGAGGCTCAGCGAAAGGCGCAGGAGAATCAGAAGAGAGAGGAAGAAAGGATGAAGAAGATTGAGGAGGAGAAGAGGAGGAAGGATGAGGAAGAGAGAAAGAGGAAGGAGGAGGAGGAGAGGAAAAGGAAGGAGGAGGAGGAGAGGATGGCCGAAGCGGCGAGGAAGAGGGCCCTGGAGGAGGCAGAAAAGAAGAAGGCTATGGAGCAGCCTATTAATGTTCAAGGGCCTGAGGTTACAAACCCTACCCACTCCGCGCATGTCGTTACTTCTAAGGGTTCGGGTCGATATGCTTCAAGCAGCGCGAGCTCTGGTGGTGCAGGGGGTTTTAACCCAAACGTGGTCGGGGCGAAGGATACCGTCGGCGATATCTACTATAAAACTTACAATGAGGAAGAACGCGGCGATGCTCCTCACCAAGCCCCTTGGAGCTTAAAGCAAAAAGATACATTTCATGAATTTGCCCCTTGCCGCGAGTGGTTTTTGAATTCCTTTACCCCTGCAGAAGTTAACCGGCAAAGGGCGAAACCCCACGAAATGTTATACCGCACCTTTATACTTGGAGAGGCCAATGCTCCTCACCAGATAGTTCGTGAATGGCGAACAATGGTTAGAGAGCGCGCCGACTGGGAGGCTTATCGTGAGCGCTCGTTAAAACGAATTGCTGAGTTTGAAAAGTCCAAGGCTGCTCTTGGTGAGGAGAGAGCCAAATTTGAAGCCGATAAGAAGGCCGAGGAATGGGGGCGCGAGGGCTTGCAAAAGAAACTCCACAATGTTGAGGAGCAACTGGCCAAAGAGAAGGCCGAGTTTAAACGTATTTGTGCCCAAGACAACGAGCGTGCCTACGCGGCTCGTCAGAAGATTGTTGATCTTGAGGCTAAAGTTGCTGATTTGACATCGAAGGTAGAGGAGGCGCATGGAGAGAAGGCTGCCAAGCAGCAGATGGAGGTTAGTTTATTTGTTTTCCTTTATTCTCGCTATGTTGTTAACAAACCAGCCTAAGTCGTTTTGTCGGTCTCCAGGTTGAGTTGTCTGAGGTCAAGGTGCAGCTGTCTAGCAAGGACAGAGATCTCCACGCCAAGGACGTTGAGATTGCGGAGCTCAAACGTCGCTTGAACGAGAAAATCGACAGATGTGAGTCGTTGGAGATCGACCTGGAGGCCGAGAGGGTTAAGGCTGCTACGGCTGAGGAGGCGCGTGCTGTCAGCACTGCCGCGCTTAACGTGGCTCAAACCAACTACTCCGAGGCCCAAGGAATCGTTGATACGCTTGTCTCGAAGGCTGAATGGATGCGCACTCGTGGAGTAGCGCTTGTAAGTTTGTACTTCTGTTTTTTATGATTCCATCTGGTTAAGGGTTGTTCTTAACGCTTCCCTTTTGTTGAAGGTTGCCAACTCCATCTTAAATGCTGGCGAGCTTGATCGCGCCGTTGCTGCTCTCACGGATGCGGCGCATGCGGTGGGTCATCGAGGAGGTTACTTGGAATGTGCCAGTCACGTTGAGCAGATACTAGGGCAAGAATTTGATGTAAGCCATTGCTCGGTGACTGATCGTGCTGATGCTGCGCTTGCACATGCTGAAAACTCGTATGACAACCTTAGCTTGCCTATCATGGATCTGGTTGTGGAATCTTTGAAAAAAGACGACTGGTGCCAGCGTCTTAAAGCAGTCCTCGACCCACCAGTTACCGTCGAACTATCCGATGAAGACCCAGCTGGTTATGATGGTGGAGATGGAGATGATGATGGCGACGATGACGATGATGAGGATGCCGGAGATGATGATGGTGATCGACGCGATGAATAGAATAGGTTGTTAAATAGGTTGTTGATAGGCGTTTGTGCCTTATAATTGTCTTTTGCAACTTGATTGTAAATGCTGCGCTGTTGCGCAAGTTTATTATATGAACCGTTTTCGTTTTTTCCGTTGCAATTATTGCATTGCTGTCAAAACTTAGGTTAAATTAGCTCGAATAAATGGAAGTATTTTTTAAGTAAAAAGTGACCGCCCAGTCTCGCGCTTTGTTCGCGGAGGACCTTGGAGGCGGTTCGTCAGCAACTTTTTAAAATGCTGGAGTGTTTTCGCGCTAATGAAAAGTTTAGCGTGCATTTGTAACGAAAAAATGTCGTAGAAGAACATGTCGTATGTTTTCATTAAGTCTGGAATGGGCGCATAGGCCTTCATACATTAATTGTAATGGCGTTTAGCCGACATAGGAAAGTAAAAACGGGCGCAAGGCCGAAGTAGGTTACATATAACATTTGCGCAGTTGTTGCGCGTTCCATGTTCGTGGTAAGATGTGGCTATCTAGGGTGCGTAACTTGTAGGCTCCTTTGCCCAGGACCTCGTGGATCAGGTACGGGCCTTCCCATTTAGGTGCCAACTTTCCTGGACGTTCCGCATTTGACGCTTCATTGTCGCGGAAGACGTATTCCCCTGGGGTGAAGGTACAGATACGGACCCTTGTGTTGTAGTACCTTTCTAGCTGGGTCTTGTACTTGGCCTCTTTGATTCGCGCGATTTCGCGTCTTTCTTCTAACAAGTCCAAGTCAAGGCGTCTTTCCGCTTCATTGTCAACTGTGTTGACCGCTGTCATGCGTGGTGAGGGTAGGCCAATTTCCGCCGGGATAACCGCCTCCGAGCCATAAACCAAACTAAAAGGGGTCTCGCCGGTACTTGTTTTTGGCATGGTTCGATGAGCCCATAAGATGCTTGGGAGCTCATCAACCCATCCTCATCGCCTTGTCCCCAATCTGGCCTTTATCCCCTCGACAATGCATTTGTTCACGCTTTCCACTTGTCCGTTGCCTTGGGGGTGCGCAACAGATGTGAAAGTGTGTTCAATTTTCATCTCCTTCATCCACTTCTTGAGATCTTCCGATGCAAAGTTGGTGCCATTGTCTGTTACAATCTTGAGCGGGAGGCCAAATCTGCATATGATGTGCTCCCAGATGAACTTGCGCACAATCATAGCTGTGGTGGATGCAAGGGCTTTGGCCTCCACCCACTTTGTGAAGTAATCAACAGCCACAATGATGAATTTTACGGCGCCGGGAGCATCCGGGAAGGGTCCCACCATGTCAATTCCCCACTGCTGGAAGGGCCATGCAGTGGATACGGGGATAAGATCGTTCTTTGGGCGCAGTGTTTTTGGAGAATGCCTCTGGCAAGAGTCACATTTGCGAATCTCCTTCAGCGCGTCTACATGCATACCAGGCCAGTAGTAACCGGCGCTCATGATCTTTGCGTCAACCATCCGTGGCCCGGAGTGAATGCCGCAGATCCCCTCGTGGATCTCCCTTATCAGGTAGTTCGCATCCTGGGGGTCCACACAGCGCAGTAGTGGCCCCAGGAAGGACTTTCGATACAAAATACCGCCGTTCATTTCATATTGTAGGGCTTTGTTTTGGATCTTCCTCGCTTCCGCTCTGTTTTCAGGGAGTACCCCTTCTTGCAAGTATTGGATTATCGGAGTCATCCATGAAGGTTGGCCCGTTTCGATCACATTCACTTGTCGCGCCAGCACCGATGGATTCTTGAGTACCTCTATCCTTACATCCTTGGCAAGATGTTGAAAGGAAGTCGAGGCAAGCTTGCTCAAGGCATCAGCTGGCTTGTTTTCGGAGCGATTGATGTGTATAACTTTGTGAGATTTGAATTGTTGGAGCAATTCTTTCTCTTGTTCCAGATACAAAGCCATGACTTCTCCCTTTTGCGTCGTATATGCCATTTACTTGACTGGCTATTAGGAGTGAGTCAACATGTGCGCGCAAGCTTTTAGCTCCCATCTTGATGGCGAGGCGTAAGCCTGCCAGAAATGCTTCGTACTCAGCCTCGTTGTTGGTGTTTTTGAAGTCCAACTTAATGGCGTAAGTAAACTCGTGATTCTCTGGGCTCACCAGGCGCAATCCTGCTCCCACGCCATCTTCATTTGATGCCCCGTCGGTGTAAAGCATCCAAGTTTCATCTGTTGCATCTTTTTCGGGCGTCTCTATCAGCTCGCACTCCTTGATTTTATCGGCCGGCACTTCTGTGATGAAGTCGGCTAGGACCTGACCCTTAATGGCCGGGCGCGGCCTGTACAAGATGTTATGGCCTCCCAGTTCAATGGCCCATTTTGCCAACCTTCCTGATGTCTCAGGCTTCTGTAGTATAGTGCCAATGTGGAAGTTTGTAAGCACGGTTATCACATGGCCTGTGAAGTATCGGCGCAGCCTTCGGGAGGCGTGTAGTAGCGCAAGAACCAGCTTTTCCATTGTGGAATATCTTGTTTCTGGGTCAGTGAGTACCCTGCTGACATAGTAGATCGGGTTTTGTACCCCGTTTCTGTCGACCAATAATACTGACCCTACTGCCTTATCCGAGGAGGACAAGTACAGTACGAGGGGCTCCTTCTCAAATGGTGCAGTCAGGGTAGGGAGTTCGATCAGACACGCTTTCATTTGTTGAAAAGCTGTTTCGGCTTCCGGGGTCCATTTGAACTCTTGTTTCTTCACATAATTGCGCAACGTGCTAATGAAGGGATACGACTTTGCGGCGTGATTGGAGAGAAAACGATTAAGCGCGGCCAGCCGGCCGGCCAGTCGTTGCATTTCCTTGATGTTTCGCGGTGAGGGCATTCGTTCTATAGCTTGTACTTTCTCTGGATTCACCTTGAAACCGCCGTTCGTGACAATGAAGCCTAGAAACTTCCCTTCTTCCATGCCAAAGGAACACTTGGCTGGGTTTAGCTTCATATTTACGCTGCGCAATGAGTTGAATGTTTTCTCGATATCTTTCAACATTTGGTCCTCCTCAGGACTTTTAACCACTAGATCATCGATATAAACTTCAATATGCTTTCCGATGTCACCTGCAAAGGTCTTGTCCATCAAGCGTTGATATGTCGCGCCTGCATTCTTCAGGCCAAAAGGCATCTTTGTGTAGCAGAAGATTCCAAGATCTGTTCTGAACGCTGTCTTGTCTTCATCTTCTAGCTTCATCTGAACTTGATGGTATCCTTTGTAGCAATCCAAAAAGCACTTCCATCGGTATGGCGCGAGAGAATCTATTTTTTTATCGATCTCAGGCAAGGAATAGCAATCCTTTGGGCACGCCTTGTTGAGATCAGTGTAGTCTACGCACATGCGCCATCCGCCGTTTGATTTTTCGACCATCACGGGGTTTGCCACCCAACTCTGGTATCTTACCCCTCGCAAGATCCCGGCTTTGAGCAGCTCACATACCTGCTCGTTCATTGCTTTTGTCTTGTCTGCCCCTAGGCTGCGCCTTCTTTGGACCTTTGGCTCGACCGATGGGTACGTGTTTAAGCAATGCTCGGTGATGTTGCGCGGGACACCGGTCATGTCTGCCGGTGTCCAGGCAAATATATCCATGTTTCGAAACAGCAGTTGCTTTAGACGTGTTCTGATGTCTGACGAAATGGCGTGGCCAATTGTCACAGTCTGCTCAGAGTATTTTCGGTTTAAAACCCATTTCTCTGTCTCGGTCGTGGAGACCTTCGCCGCCTTTGTTGGGCGCAGCTCTTCAGTTGACATTACTTCTTTCTTGGCATATATGATTGCTACTCCTGTCTTGGTTGGGAAACCTATCGCAGAATGAGGCGTTGAAGTCACCATGTTTAGCTCGCCTTGCGTTTCCCTCCCAATAAGCACATCATGCCTCGATTTCACTGGCATTACCATGAAGTTCACATTTGTTGTTCTTGAGTGTTTCCCGTCAGAGAGCGTGACGGGGAAACTGATCTGTCCGAGAGGAAAAACCATCTCGTTGCAAAATCCAGACAAAGGATAATCAACTGGTTCGAGTCGCGCTTTATCCTCCTCATCCAACTGATTGAAACACTGTTCGTAAATGATGTCGGCAGTACTTCCCGGGTCTATGAATATGTAGTCAGTTTCATAATGCCCGATTATGCCGGTAATGACCACGGGTCGTGTGGCGCGAGGTCCGCCGCGCACTACCGGAAATATAACTTGCTGCTCTTGCCAAGAAGGTTCGTAAGGGCGTTTGCCTTTCTCTTTCGTGCTATACCTGGGTCCGTTGACCATGTGAGTTTCTAGTCGTCGGACCTTTTTGTGGTTCCCTTCGTCGTGGCGCTGGAGTTGACGGGTTTCCTTGCGTACATTCTTCACTAAATGGCTTAGCTTACCGCTTTTGAGCGCTCTCTCGATTTCTTGTCGCAAGCTATAACAGTCGTCGGTCAGGTGCCCTGAATCTTTGTGAAAATCGCAGTACAAGTTGGGGTCTTGCCCTTTCTTGTTTGTCATTGGTCTGGGCGCCTTGAAATCGACATTCTCCGTCATCAATACTTCCTTTGGCGTTTTTGTGAGCGGAGTCCAGTGTTTGTCACGATTGTCGTCTCTGGCCGCCTTCTTGTAGCCGATTCGGTCAATCGTTTCTCCCGCATCTTCTCTGTAGCGTGGCCTGTCGTCACAGCCTCTTGGTCTCTCAGACTTCCAGTCATGACTCTTGTATTTGTTACGCTTGTTGTTGTTGTCGCGCGTACTTCCTCTTGAAAATCGATCTTCTGGGTAGTAGCCCTTTCCACCAGCAAGGGACTCCTCAGTTTGCGCGACGATTTTTGCGGCTTCCATTAGTTTATCCCACTCCTTTGGCATTCCATATTTGCCTATGATGGTTCTAATGAGACTATCGCATCGTATAGCCTTTTTGAAGTGGCAGCGCATGAGTTGCTCACTGACGCCGCCTATTTCCAGACATTCTTTGTTAAAACGCGTGATGAAGTCCTCCAGACCTTCACCATCTCTTCGCCAAATATCTTCTACCTCGGCTGTGTCGCGTTGGTAGCGACGTTGTTGGCTAAAGTAGCTTAAGAATTGCGTCTTGAAATCTGTCCATGATTTAATCTTCCCAGGTGGAAGGCTGTCAAACCAGGCACGAGCCGCTCCGGTAAGAGTTTGAATGAACAGGTGGCACCACATGGGCATGTTCCAACCTCCCATGCAGCCCACACTCGTGAAAGTTCTGACGTGATCGTCTGGGTCAGTCAACCCATTGAATTTCCCGACAGTTGGGGGTAGCTTCTCTCGTGAAAGCGGCGCGAGTGCAATTTTCGGGATAAACTTGGAGTGTTCCGCAGCTTCCGCTGGTCTGTATGCCAGGCGGAAATCTCTTTCAGCTTCTTCTGTGTAGCCAATGTGTTGTCTTGGCTTGTAGTACTCATGGTTTTTTGGTAGACGATTAAAGACTGACGATTCCTCGTCACCTTCCCATGTGGGATCATACGGGTCAGTTTCTTCCCATTCGTTGTTCATGTTGCGCGGCGTGAGCCGGCTGTGAACAGGGCCTCGTTGAAGGTTCGACGGATAGTCGTAGTAACTATCCGTTTCCCCTCTTGTATCGCGCGTGTCTTGTACGCTTAAACGTCTTGTAGGGGGAGGCCTATTGATTCTGCCTTGTAGATTGGCTGGCGGAGGCATTTGGCGCACCCCCTGACTCTGAGGGGTGACCAAGGACGGTTCTGCCGTCAAAACTGCTTGCTGCGCGATCAGCGATTGGTATGCTGCATTGATGGTGGCGATGTTCTTGGCATACCACGAGGCTGGGGTTTCGCCTTCTGGTAAGCCTAGTAATGCAGATACATTTTGAGGTGGCGCTGTTTCGCCTTCTGGTCACCCCACGGTGGGCGCCAATGAAGAAACAGTGATCTAATTATGGAGTTAATTAGATTGGTCTATGTTCCTTTCATGATGGTTAATCTTCTTAAGGATATTTGAGCTCCGACTTGGTAAACAATCCTGCAAAACAAAACACCGTTACTCGTTAAGAGGGGAATGTGGGGGTTTCCCTCTTAACCAGGCTCCGGCGTGAGAATAAGCGACCGCTTTGAGAGTAATTAAGTGTAAAGAGTGAGAGTGGAGGGAATAGAATGTTTAACCTGTGGAATGAGGTCTCTATTTATAGCCGGAGAGGTGTAAGGGGTTATGGGCTGATGGGCCTTGGGCCAGAAGCGGACAACAAAACGGATATGCTCTTTGTCTCACTGGCGTTGACCGCTTAGTGGCTTCTAGACGTTCATCGGTGCTGGCGCACCTTGATTGGAGCCACGTGTCATTGTTGTCGACCTTGTTGTCCTTCTGTCATCAGCAGACAAGTGGAGATCGTGGGACAGTTGTCTCCGTCCTCTGATTGGTGCCACGTAGGCGTCCTTGTGTACTTCTCGTCAGGCGATCGTGGCGCACGATTGTCCAGAGCCTGCTAGACGCTCATTGGCTCCTTTTACTGCCACTTGTACCTTATGTACCACTGTGGGTAGCTGTGCGCTTCCCTACTGAGTGGCTCTTGTTGGACAGCAAACTAATCCGCGCGGGGTTAGTATGCTCATTTGTTCCATTGTTTTATGCTAAGTGCTGATATGTGAGCCTCTTGTGGGCCTTGCCTCGCGCGGGATAAATTACAATGCGTGTAGGCCGCGCGTGGATAGTATTAATAAGCTTTCTGAAATGAGGAGTATGGTTCCACGCGCAACCTGGGCGGAGGTTTGCGCGGCTTTTTGGGACCATACCCCTTCAGGTTGAAACTTATTTTTAAAAATTAAAAAAAAACAAACAATAAAAAGGGTTATAAATTTAAAAAAAAAAGGAAGGTGTTTGTTCGTTTTGATAAGTTTTGACAGGCCTTTTGAGGTGCAGTACAAGAAACCGGTTCATATATTTGCGACGTGCTCGAATTGGTGTGTGCATTGTTTCTTGTCGTGGCTCGTGATTTACATAACCTGGTTCTTCGATAACTTGGTTCAACAATGAATTCTCCAAGCAGCGTTTCTCAACGTGAGTTGGTTTGGAAACAACTCGATAGTTTCGGATATATCGAGGGTGAAATCGTAGAAGACGTGATCAGAAGATTTACGCAACTGCTTTCTGAAATCGAGAAGAGTGGATTAAAGGTGACACTTGGTAGGATTAACAGGGCTTTTCTGTACGGTTTGCCACGTAGCAAGACATGGGACTATCGTGTTGCAGTTATCATGGGGACATACAATTATGCTACAACGGAAACAAAAGACGTGATCTCCTTAGTCAATGAATATGTCCAGGAGGACAAACAAAGGAGTCAGAATCATGCAAGCAAATCGTCACCTATGTCTAACTGTCAGAAGGCCGTTACTATTGATCCCAACGCTGCTCAGATTCCCTCAGCTTCATCGTCACCTGTGGCTGCTACATCATCTGATTTGAAGGCCCCACAATCAACAGTATCTCATCCTGATGAAGTGGCCAAACCAGCACCCCAAGCCCAAGTCCAAACTCAGCCAGACAAACCAAGATCGCTCATTGACACTATCAACTATCTGTTGTGTACTGAACCTTGCAGGAATAGGGTTGCACAACTTAGGGCACTCAATTCTAAAATAATGGATGATTACAACAGTGTCATGGCAAAGTACATCAGTCTTCGAGAGAACAATAAAATTCTCTATGAAAAGATTGACGCACTTAAGAAGGACATAGTTCAACTTCACAGAGACGTGAATCAACAGCAATGTTGGGTTCACGACTATAAACATAGACTCACAGTTAAAACTCTTGAATGTGACTCTGTGAAGGGTGAGCTAGAGCTTCTCACTGGAAAGTACAAACAGAACGAGTTAAACATCAAAAAGTTTGACACTTCCAGTGCCACAGTTCAAAGTCTGTGTAATGTGCAACTTGCTTATCAAGAAAACAAGGGAAAGGGTTTGGGGCATAAAAAGGTTTCGACACCATACAATCATAATTATTCCAGATTGCCAATCACTGAGCAGGAAATGGAAAATTATGACACTATGATGTATGGCAAACCTAGTGACTATGTTCCATGGGAGCCCTTCAGACCAAAGAATGCCAGACCGGCTGATTTTCAAAAACCAATGAATTTTGTTAAAAATGCGGATAAAAATTGCTTAAACGAATCAGCTGGCGAATCTGAAAAGGAAAATGAACCAGAGAATGAAACAGAACCAGTGAAAACATCCGCAAATGAGCCACAAGAAATTTTGTCAAATTCTGATTGTGATTCTGTAGAAAATAATAATTGTTCTAGTTCATGTGCAGAATCAATGACAGTTGAAGAGCAGTCTGCAGTGGATGATGAACCACATTCAATCGTTGCTGACTGATGATTCGGATGCTACCAAACCCGATCATTACGCTTGGAACTGTGTTATGTCTTGGTATGCTGAGAGTCGGGGTATTCCAATTAAAATTGATAATTCAGGTGTTGTGGTTTTAGATTATGATCGTGACGAAAATGCTTTAACAGGGAAATCTAATGTATCGACTGATAAACTTGAAACACCTGTTTCAAGTGACTCAGAAATGTGTTCTGGTGATTCAGACAACTATTCTAGTATGCCTGAAACATCAACCGATACATCAGAACTCATGAACAAGAGAAAAATGAGAAAATTGATATGTTTGATTGTGTTAGTAAAGAAGTTGATGAACAGGGATCATCTGATGAATCTGACATTCAAGTTGTAGATTCTGGTACGTCAGATAATGAGCATAGCACTTCTAGAAATTCTGAATGTGACAAACACTCGGAACCAAGTAGTGCAACGCCCGAAAAGAGTCAAACAGTTTCAAACATAGATTGCTCTTCGTGTGAGAAACCAGAATCAGCTGATGTCAGAAACTTAGAGGTTGATGAAGCTGAAGAAGAGATATTCGTAGAAACCATTTCTGAGGAAACTCATGAGATCTTGGAGCTAGAAGAAAATGGATCCACAGAAATCAATTCAACAGTTGATTCAACTGATGAAACTGAAGAAGAGATATATGCGGAAACCAATTCTGTCGAAACTCCTGAGAACATAGTTTCTGAGGAAAAGGAATCTGTGAAAGTCAATTCAACAGAAGATTCAACTCTCGATCCCAAAGGATCAGATTCGGAAGGAAGCATTTCAAATAAAGCAAAGTCTACCGAATCTGCTCCTTCAAAGAAGAAACGATCACGTAAAAACAGAAGACCACGGAAAAAGAAAATTCAAAAGGAAAACCCGTCTCTCATGCAAACTGAACCTAAGTTGAAGGGTAAAGCTGTCGATACTGACTCTTGTGCTGACAGCTGTAAAGCAGGTTCCTCCAAGACCAAGCACACTCCAAAGCACTCAGTGTCAAATGAATGGAAAAGACGTGATCAGTTCTCGAGAATAACGCAAGCCGAACTAGATGTCTTTTTCTCAAAAAGGCAGACATGTTTTAACTGTGGAATTCTGGGACACATCGCAAGAAATTGTGTTCATCGTCCCTACTACTCTAGGAACATGTACCATCAGAAGGCTATGCACTCTCACTTTACTAAAAATGGTCCTCCCAAAGCAAGGCCTTCTGACAGAGACTAGAATCTTGCCAAACAGGAGAACAAATTTTTTTCAAACATTAACAGGTTTCAAAGAAAAACAAAAGTTTTTCCAACAAATGAAAGTGTTTCAGACACTAGGAATTGGAAACCTAAAACTCCTGTTGGATCCCAGTCTCCGTGTTCGCAACCATCAACATCCACTCCATCGCCAAAAACCACCGGTGATGTTAAGAGTCATATGATTTTTCGTTTGGTTTCATACACTGATAGCGATGGTCAACTCAGGTCAACAATGGCCTGGGTTCCAGTTTCTAATTAATCCCGCTAAGTGTGCAGGAACGGCTATGGAGGGCAATCGTTAGACCTTGGTTTATCGATAGTAGTTGTTCCAGACACGTGACAGAAGACTTATCCAAGTTGAATAACAAAAAAAAGGTATTCGACGATGGATTTGTCAACTTCGCGGGAGAGGAAACTGGAAGAATTACCATGAAGGGCACTGTCAGAAACGGAGTTCTCATCTTCTCAGACGTCAATTATGTCCCTGGTCTGAAGCACAACCTTTTGAGTGTATCTTTGATGTGCGACAAAAGAATGGAGGTTCTCTTCACCAAGAGTGGCTCGCAACTTCATTCTTCGACTGTTCAGAAGCCGATTTCTGATCCTGCTATAGCTATCCCTGATGGTGCAGTCCGTAACACTGAAGTCTCCTCAGGACTCTCAAACGTTCAAGGAATTTCTCTGTTTCTGGAAGCAATTCTCTCAGACTGCACTGTAGATCCACCGGTGATCAACAACTCTACTGCATCAAATGAGGGGGAGCAATCTGGTATAGCATAAGGAAGTTGCTGGTGCACAATCCCACAGCGAATCGGGTATGAGAAAGTTGCTTCGAGCAAGTTAAAGGTCCGGATCATGATGAGGAACATGCATTGGTGATGAGAAAGAAGTTCGAAATGAGCTCGTTGGGAGAAGTGAAAATGTTTCTGGGCACACAAGTTCGTCAAAACAGGGATATGAAGTGTGCATCAGCTGGATGCCAATTCTTGGGAGACAGTCTTATCTCATGGCAGTGCAAGAAGCAACAACTCACTTTTGCAGCGGAAGCAAAGTGCGTTGCAGCATCTGCTGCCTGCTGCTCTCAGGTTCTTTGGATACAACACCAGCTCAAGGATTTCAGTTTGACTTATCTTAACTCTACTTCTTATTTTGATAATGATGCCGTTATCCAGATTATCAAAAACCCTGTCCTTTACTCTAAAACTAAACACATTGATATCAAGGTACACTTTATTCGAGATTGCTATGACAGATAATTGTTTAAACTTAAACAGATCCATACTGATACTAATTCAGCAGATCTTTTTATAAAACCTGTCAGCATCTCGAGATTCAATGTGCTTGTAGATCTTTTGAAAATGACACGTATCACCGATTGAGCAATCAAAAAAAAAAAAACAAACAGGGTTTCTATGCTAATGTAAATAAATAAGTAAATTTGCGCATAAAGTGTGATGCACAAATTTAGGGGGGAGAGGGACACATATGTACATATGCATAGTTTGAGGGGGAGAAAAAAAAACATATATGTACATACGCATTGTTTGAGGGGGAGAAATAGTTGCCTGGGAAATGAAATGAATTTTCGTGTTAAAGAACTTGATTAACACATGTAAGGTTTGAAGCTGAACAGGCTAGGATCCACAGCGATGTGTGGATAGGTCTGCCGCTCGAAAAGCAAAAGAAGTAGAAGTGATACAAACATAATGGACTGGACATCTCGTGGGTAACAGACCAACAGTGTATGATTTCATGGTCTTAAATCCTGCGTTGATAGATAGCCAATATCTGAAGTTTCGGGTCTTTATACTGATGTATCATCCGGGCTGTCCCTCTGTTGCATCTAGATTATATGCAGACCTGGGCACAGTCAAGATATCTTGCTAAAAGAGCCCTCGTCAGATCTTCTGGTCTCTCTGCTGTACGGAAGTACTGACCTGTTCACCAGGAAGTCTGGCGTTGTAAAAAAAAATATAAAAATATAAAAAATAGAATAAAAGGGCTCTCGTCAGATCTTCCTTGGTCTCTCTGCTGTACGGAAGTACTGACCTGTTCACCAGGAAGTCTGGCATTGAAAAATAAAAAATAGAATAAAAGGATGATCTCAGTATACTCACCTGCTACGATGAACCGTTGTGCTTACCTTGATCGCGGGGGTATGCCTTGGAATGGGACACACAGATGTCACAGTATAAAACTACCTAAAAGCGTATCACAAAGCAAAAAGTTGAAGTTTGAGCGGTGGATTTAAGAGGACAAACATATCAACAATTGCGTGGACCAGCCTAAGTAAACAAAGAGCTGAAAAGTGTCCCTTAATCAGTTCGAAAACGATTTTGATCCCATGGCAGGCTCTCCCTATATTACTCCTCCATTAGTTTTCTATTATTAATTTGTTTTGTTTTGATTATCTCTTTGCTATAAAAAAAAGGTTGCTCGGTTGGTTGGATCATTGATTTTGAGAAAGATGTTTTCTGTCATCAAAAAGCACATCACTAAAGTAATAGTCTGGCCCACTGTTTCGGATTGGGGACCACTGTCATGAAAACACGAATCAGATCTGGCTCATTGCTCTCAAATATAATTCGGACCATTGTTCCGAGTTGGGGCATGGCCGTTTGATCTCAGGCCCAATCCGAAACACTATTAACTGGCAATCATTTTCTCCTTCGAGTCATGTTTCGTACTAATCTCATCTCCTGATCATCACGGATTCTCTCATTATCTTTGGACCACTTGTTCGAACTTCAAAGTTTGCAGATTTCTATACTTTTCAAACCAAAGCCCTCTGAATGCCAAAGCTGCCAAAAGAACGTGACATGCAACATACACGTGTTGACGAGAAAGCTGAGACACTTGATTCAGATTCAGATTCAGAATCAGACTCTAGTGAAGAAGAACCCGATTCCGACAGTGAAGTGGAAGTGATTGCATCTGAAAAAGTTGAGGAACCCGTTCGAGAATCGACGTTACTGCTGAAAATTTACAAGCCCTGATTGAGTCCTTGAAGGATAGTGTCGGAAACCCTCCTTTTGTATCTATTCCTGAAACTGAAGATGATTCGACAAATGATGTTGAAGAAGCATCTAACAAGAAATGAAGAACTGAAACAGCTCCTGATTTCATTCTACTGGCCCAAGCTCAGAACCTTAGCCTACTATGCCCACCGATCCACAAGTCAATGCTGCTACTCAAGAAACAAGCACGCAAGATCTCGATTTTGATTTAAAATTCGATCTCGATCTGCCTGAAACAACTCATTTGCAACCAGAAAGCTCATGCGGCATCAGGTTCAATGTAGGAAGTTCAGCGAGCCGATTTCTCTGAGCATGATAAAGCAGCCATGCACTTTGCAGCCAACAAAATGAAATATGTTGAAGAAAGAGATAGTGATGATGATACGGCTGTTGATGCAGCAAAGTTGCAGCGAAGAGTGATTGTGTTGGAACAAGATGTTGCCCTGAAAGAAGCTCAGATCTCATCTTTGCAAGCTCAAAAATTAAGCAAAGATCTGAGGATCGAGCAACTACAAAGCGATGCGGGTATGCTAATGTCTGGTGAAAGCTAAGCTGGAAAAGAAGTTCAAGAATGTAATCAAGAATCGTGTGTATGCGGATCCGGCTCCGTTGCCTGGTGGTCCTCCTGACGGATTCAGCAACTAATCCAGTAAACCTAGGGGGAGATTGTTAGGCCCAATAGGTTTATGGATTAGTAGGATTGTTGCTAATGGACTAAGACTTCTAGAATGTGGGGTATTAGAGTGGGCTTCAGGGAAATGGGCCTAGGGTTTTGGGGAAAACCCCTTACTATAAATAGTAGTAAGAAATGAGGAGCATGGGTTGGTTCATTGGTTTTAGAAACTTGTATTAGACAATTTGTATTGTATGCAAGTTTAAGCCTTTGAGTATATTCAAATCTTCATCTTTATGTTCTTGATTTCTTGATCATCATCAAGTTTGGATTCCGCCCATCCTTGGTGATTGTTTGATATCGTTGTTTGATCTGTATTTTCGGGACTTACAACCCTAACATAGCATGTCGGTCCTAATATCCTGAGAAACAAACATAAGGAAGACACGGAAAATGACACCTTAAAACACGTTACCATGGTGATCAAAAGTATAACAGACGAACTGGAGTTACCCTTTGACGTGTATAAATTTTATAATGAAACCCGAAGTTTTTGCAATTTGGATCATTAGCTATTCAACTAAACTCCAATTTATCTCTGTGCTTCCATACATATTTATGTAGTTATTCCTATCAACAGGGGCGGATCTACCCATTTGGATGGGCGGGCGGCTGCACCCCTTGAAACAAAAGGTATTATGGTTAAATTTTGCGCAAAATCTCGACTGCACCCCTTGAAAATTTTCAAGCACACCCCTTGGAAATTTTCATCCGCCCCCTTTAAAAAAAATCTTATGAATTTAAAAAAAATGTAAACATTGATTTTTATTAGAGTTAATAGCCAAAATGGTCCCTGAGGTTTGCTCACTTTTGCCACTTTAGTCCAAAATCCAAAATTTTAAATATGGGTCCCTGAGGTTTGCATTTTGTTGTCATTTTAGTTCAAATTTCAAAAACTCCTTTTTTTTACTGTTGTAACCAGCCTATTTTGTCCTTTTGTGCAGGGGTATTTTGGTCATTTTTATGAGTTATTATAACAAACTCAGATCAAGAACCCAGAATACCCCTGTGCAAAAGGACAAAATAAGCTGGTTGCAACAGTCAAAAAAGGGGATTTTTGAAATTTGGACTAAAATGGCAACAAAATGCAAACCTCAGGGACCCAGATTTAAAAATTTTGGATTTTGGACTAAAGTGGCAAAAGTGAGCAAACCTCACGGACCATTTTGGCTATTAACTCTTTTTATTAAAATATAACCTAGTGTATATAATTATTATTTAACCACTTTACTTAACAGTTTAACCCAAAAACTTTCATTTAACAATTTAGCCATTAGCCCACTAAACATTCTATTGTAACCCAACCCAATTGAATTTGAAGTTAAATAAAATAACCCAACCCAACCACTCCTTCCAATTCTTTCTCTCACTCTCCCTCTTCTGATCGCGCTGCGACCGACGCACGAAAGCAGTCAACAGGCACGACGGCAGCGGCTGCATTCTCAACGGAAAAGCTTGAGTTCGGCCACCCCACCACCTGGAATACAAAATTTAACAAGGTACCTTTGTTTTTTATGTGGTTTTTGGGAGAGATAGAGTTATAGAGATGTTTTGAAATTTTATGTGTTTTGATGAATTTTTTTTTGCTGTTCTAAACTTTAGTAGCATGATTTTGTTGTTTTGATGTTTTTTTTCTAGACTTTACTAGGGCTTGAAAATTAAAATTGAAAATTATGGATCGATTTATATGTGATAGAAACCATGAGTAGGGAAGTTTTGGTGAGATTTCTTATGGGAAACCATTAGAAAAGTAACTCTAGATGATGTTTTGCACAGATTTCAAAAAATGAAAACCTGTAGGGCACAA
The DNA here is from genome assembly GCF_002127325.2 of Helianthus annuus. NCBI lineage: Eukaryota > Viridiplantae > Streptophyta > Magnoliopsida > Asterales > Asteraceae > Helianthus > Helianthus annuus. Next base: position 3,407,235 of record NC_035448.2, on the reverse strand, counting down.
TTTTGAACATGTTTATAATGACGTTTAACGTGTTTTTTATGGTTATATAAATTTTAGTTTGATGTTCTTTTATTTTACATGACCCGACCCGATATGAACTGATTTTTTTATATATACCCAGGGGCCTAAAATCTTTAAAAATATTCTACACTCCATTGAAAAAATGTTGAATCCTCCACTAGATATCAACTCCAGTTTGATAATGGTTTATTTTGCAAGAATAGTTTGATTCACTTTATTTTGCAAGAACATTTATTCCTATATGAGCCAAACGCATATTCCTTTATATATTTTGATTCACTTTGTCGTTATTCACGCTCTCTCGGTCAGAATTGAGACCTACCTGAGGTCCAACAACCTCAACAAATGCAAAAGAGATTCTTGTAATGTTCCTTTTATCTCATCTTATACTTTTTCCTTTATAATATATATTCTTAGGTTATAATAGATTCCCGAGTTAATTGCCAACATCGTCTCTGAGGTTTAGGAAGATTTGTCATTTTCGTCTAAAATAACACTTTTGTACTAAATTGCCCCCAATGTTTGTAACTTTTTCCCATTTTCATCCAAAACCACTAATTTAGTTTATTGTTTCTGTTAAGTTGAGAATATTTGGATGAAACTTGCAAATATAAAACCACAGGGACGATTTTGGCAATTTACTCAAACTCTTTTAAATTTATTATATTTAATTAATTTTGTTACATATATAATAAAAAAGAATATACATGCAATTTTTATATGAAAAAATTAATAGCTTTGTCACATAATTTTTATAAATTTTCATCCAACCACTAACTAAGTTATTTTTTCTATTAAGGGGAATGATGTTTATAAACTAAGACAGAAATTAATTTCTAATTTTTTATATAGATCAGTTTTATAAAAATAAAATCTACTTAAACATCTAAATTTTATAAAACTAAAATGCTGGTGACCTTATTGAAAAAGGTCAAATAAAAAAAATCTTATCATATGTACCAAGTTTGTAATTCATCTTCTACTCTTTTAAATTCGCTCCTAAGGAAAAACAGAAGTCAGTGCCCCCCCCCCCCCCCCGCATCAAACAACATATCGTTACCAAACTGTAATTATAATGCTAGAGTAAACTTCTGTTTTGCTCCCTGTGGTTTGGTCACTTTAACGGTTTTGCCCAAAACCTTTAAAAATAGTCATTTTCCTCCAATAGTTTGCTATGGCTTTTCCATTTTGCTCCTCATTTTGCTCCATGCGATGAGCAAAATGGAAAAAGAGACAATTTGGATTGAGTTAGAGGCGTGGAGCAAAATGGAAAAAGCATAGCAAACTATTTGAGGAAAATGGCTATTTTTAAAGGTTTGGGACAAAACCATTAAAGTGACCAAACCACAAGGAGCAAAACGAAAGTTTACTCATAATGCTATGAACCAAAAGTTTCTTTACTCAAGCCACTCAGAATAAGTATTACTTAGTTACCCTCATAATCTTAATTAAATAAAATATTTTATTTCTACCAACATATTTCCTAGGTGCTCAACACATTTAAAAAATATGTAACGTTTTACAATTTTTTTCTATCTCTACAACTGATAAATACTAAAAGTTGTAATAGATTGTTATGTGTCACACCAATGACGTTTTCTCTTTATAAAACTGATTTATATAAAGAAGCTGTAAATTAATTTCTGACTTGATTTATAAAATTTAAAACATTTTTCACCTTAACAGAAAAAATAAACTGAGTTATTGATTTGTATGAAAATTTATAAAAATTATGTGACAAAACTATTAATTTTTTTTTTCTAAAAACTCCACGTAGATTTTTTTTATTATATATGTAACAAAAAGAATTAAATAAAAGAAATTAAAAAGGGTTTGAGTAAATTGCGAAAATCATCCCTGTGGTTTTATATTTGTCAGTTTCATCCAAATATCCTCAACTTAACAGAAAAAATAAATTAAGTTAGTGGTTTGGATGGAAATTACAAGAAGTTACAAACATTGGGGGCGATTTGGTACAAAAGTGTCATTTTGGACGAAAATGACAAACGTGCCCAAACCTCAGGGACGATTTTGGAAATTAACTCTAGATTCCCAATATTACTTGCAAGGAAAGAAAAGAACGTGATACTATTTTTACAACTTTGCATCTTCTTAGAGTTAACTGTGATTTTCGTCCCTGTAGTTTGGTGGAAAATGTCACTTCAGTCAAAAAAAAATTGCGCCAATTCCGTACTCAACATTTTTGAAACGTGCCACTTCAGTCCAAAAAGATAACGCGCCGTTAAAAACGTTGAGGATGGAACTGGCGCAAGGCGTTATCTTTTTGGACTGAAGTGACACGTTTCAAAAATGTTAACAATGGAACTGGCACAAATTTTTTTGGACTGAAGTGGAATTTTCCACCAAACCATAGAGACGAAAATGACAGTTAAATCTTTTTATTTTCTTCCACACACTTCTTTTGACAGGGATATCAAAATGACAATACGTTCCGTCAGGTTATGTGTATCAGGAATCTATGGGCCTAATAGCCCATATCAATCCATGTAGAACCCATTATGTATATGGACCTAAGCTAATTGTGTATGAGAAATATTAGACTTTTAAAGATCAAAACGTATCACGGATTTGCTTTACATAGATAGTGGTGTACAAAAAATGGTTTTGGGCCCGACAAACTGGCTCCCGACCCGAAATTGATCCACCAAAAAAAACCGGTTTGGCTGGACCCAACCAGTAGGTTTGGTTTAGTTAGAGGTTGAGAATTCATCTTCATATTGGATTATAGGCCTGAAGGGATTTATTTTCATCAGCCCAATGGAACAGGGGTTGAGAATCAAAATAATGAAAGTAAACAAAGATGAATAACAAAAGTGAACACATGATATGATGGAGTTTGTTTATTACAACATCTTTCACATATAAAGTAAAACAAAACATGATACACAAGTACAGGCCAATTTTATATATATCTACTACTCATACGTTCACAACACTCGTAATGAAGTACAAATTTATAATCTAAACGCTTAAAAGATCATACTATACTGGAGATCTCTGTCATCACAATCATGGCCGGCACATTCACCATCGTCTGCAATCCCTTGAAAGAATGAAAGGGGGTGTGGATGCACTTTAGTATTCTCATATGTGCCCCCAAACTTCACATTTACAAATTTATGAATGGCATTGCTATCATCATAGAACTCCCTCGTCGTGTATGTTTCATACCGAAGTGTTGACGGAGCACAAGCTGTATGAGTAGATTGCATACACTCATGACAATGATAGAATGAAAATTCAGGATCAAACTCTTGCTCGCAAATTTCACAAAAATAGTCACTCTTATGGTTCTCAATGGGAAAGTAACTCAGCTTCATAGGGTGCTTGTCACACTTGTGTGTAGTTGTCTCCGGTATTAACAAAGCACAATTGGAATGTACACCAAAATAATCACAAGTACGACAACTAAATATAAGACCATCCGTACGACCCCAACTCATACTACACGACCCGAGTCCGAGTTTAACCAACACCCGATATGCTTCGTTGCTACCCCTAGTCCGGTACTCCGGTCTTCCATTCATTTAATTACCCATTATAGGGTTACGGTCTGGGTAAACCCGTTGAGAGATAACATAAATATACTCATCTCTCTAATGCAAAATTAATTTGTTTATGGTTGTTAAAAAATTAGCCACCAAGTCATCTAATTTATCTAATAACATTTTTTTTTGTAATTTGTAATTCGGTTAAAGGGTTTAAATCAATTCTAATTTGTTTTTAGAGTTAATTACTCGGATGGTTAGTTATATTTAACCATTACAACACATCTTGGGTCTAAAGCTTTAAGTTAGTATATTCATGTTTTGTGTCTCTGTTTCGTAACACTACTAAGGTTAACGGTCGTTAACTATTCTTTTAAATCGAGTAATATGACAAAATAATAAAGTTTCGGTCCACTATGATACCATCACTCAATATTGCAACTGAAAGCCAAAACCCAACAATATAAAGTCGTGATACACCCAAAAGGATATCGACATGTGGTTTACATCGATCGAAAACGATATAAACGAATACCGGTAACCGTCCTGATAATACTGATACCGATGTAGTTAAGTCGGAATCGGTCGGTTTAGTTGCTATATCATATGATAAAAAAAACTATATTTTCAATACAACTTCGTTTTTAATATTGTTCGGTCAGAATCGAAACGAATTTGTTTTGACAAACATAAAAACGAATATTGGTACATGTACCGAGGTTGTTCAGACAGTATTGGTTCGGTTCGGATCGTCACAGTAATGAATAAAAAAATCAATTACATTTGACCCGTTCGGTTTTGACCAAAACTTTTGTCGAAACATATAAAAAAGTAAACACGCTGGAACGGTATAATAGGAACTCGTTTGAGTGCCTCACATAGAAAGAATGTGAGCGTTGACGGCTCGGTTCAGAAGCTCCATTTGGAAGCTAGGTTCAGAAGATTTGTTCCAAGCCCACTCTAGAAGCACTCACCGGTCTCTACTCTCTATCAAGTCATTAACATAACTGTCTTAAATCAGTTTATAATCGATCAAGTGGACTCTTAAAACCCCAGCCCAATAGCTAATATTATGGGCCCTATACATGTGAGTGTTATTCTAACTAAATCTTCCTATGATTCTACTTTACCACATTAGGCCTAACAAAGCTAAACAAATTCTTATATTGGGCCAACTTTAAAGACTTAATCCTAGTGGGAATTGAAGTGACTTCAAGATAATTCAAAAGGGTTGAAGATAATGTTTGGTGTATTTATTATTATTTAGTTATTTGGTATAGATAATTTATAGTAGTATTTTATTTATGGGCTACATATCTCTCATTTGGGTTTAATAACTATTTAATTGGTGTTTGATTCATAGAGTTAATTAGTTTAGTATAAATAGGTGACTAAGGTTATTATAATTGGTGTGCTTTTAATTGATAAATAATAAAAGAGTCGAACGAGTTCATTCATACCGTGTTTGTGTGTTTAATCAAGGGCCTGATTTTCCAACAGACTTATACCATCCTCTCAAGCTGTGATCATGTCTCCTGTTAGGTCGACCAGCCAAAGATTCTGAAGAAACTAACACATTGCAATATCAATGATATGGCATAGGTTAAATGAAGATCACACCAAAACAACTTCATGCATTTGACCTTTTGTCTTTGACTTTGCCTTTTCGAACATGCTAGCAAACTTTTTGTATTGATTTCTAATAAATCTGATGACTCTTAGCATCCAACTTCCTTGTTGCTTCATACCAATTTGGCCCATATTCTTCAAATCAAGCACAAAGAATTCTATAGCCTGCACTTTGACCTTTTATTTTTTACTCATTCATACATCTCACTTCTTTAATGACTAGCAACAATCTCAGTACCCAAATGCAAATCTCCTGTTAGAGCCTATAATCTATTACTGGAATGCAAATGCAAATGCAAACGCATAAGCAATAAGACAACTTACTCACACAGACATTTCGTCGAGCATGTGGTATGCGTATGTTAAAAATACAATTTAGAGAGGTCAAAATTTGTTCACTTCAGCCAATAATACAAGTTGTTCAACCCAACCCATGTATTATCATCAAATCCAATTACTTATGGTTACATTTTATCTTTTCTATGCAAAATCAATAATAAAGTAGCTGAAAATTCAATCATTGGCCATGGTTGGAACTCATCAAGAACACTGAACAATTGTAGTAATCTAACATCAAAATAATGGAACATGGGTTGAGAATCATCATCATATTGGATTGTAGGCCAGTAGGGGTTTATTTCCATCAGTCCTGACAGAATCCGGATTTAACCGACACATCCCAGTGGAACAGGGATTGGAAATCAAAATAATTAACGTAAACAAACATGAATTACAAAAGCGAACACTTTTTACATAAAATACAACAAAACACGAAACACAAGAACAAACCAATTATATATATTAGCTACTCATACGTTTACAACACTCGTAATGAACTGCAAATTTACAATCTAAACACTTAAAGATCATACTATACTGGAGACGGAGAGGAATGTAATGACAATAATGGCTGGCACATTCACCAGCGTCTTCAATCCCTTGAACGAATGAAAGGGGGTGTGGATGCACTTCAATATTGTTATATGTGCCCCCAAACTTCACATTTACAAACTCATAAACACCTCTACTATATTCGTCATCATATGTTTCATACTGAAGTATTGACGGAGCACAAGTTGTATGCATTGACTGCATACACTCACGACAATGATAAAATGAAACCTCAGGATTAAGTTCCCGCTCGCAAACTTCACAAAAATAGTCACTCATGTGGTTCTCAATGGGAAAGTAACTCAGCTTCATAGGATGCTTGTCACACTTGTTCGTAGTTGTCTCTGGTATTAACAAAGCACACACCTGGAATGTAGACGAAAATCATTACAAGTATGGCAATCGAATGAAATACCCGGATAAAATTTCCCGCACATACGACACTGCCATCGATTATCCCAATCTCTGTGATAAACCTAGAAAGGAGGTGATTTGGGTGAATAGTATGAGTGATTTCTTTAGGTAAGAAGGCGCACTCAACGTCAATGATGAAGTAGTTGCAATCGATACAACAGTAGGAAAATCCATTACAACGTAACCGGCAAATATAACATCTGAACACCCCAAAAAACTCACCAGGGGCTTTTGAACGGCACTTACTATAACTTCTTGACACTACAAGCTACAATCATAACGTATTATATGGTATTAATTAGGGTTTTTAAAAAGGAGAAAACCACAATTTGACTCCGCTCATTTCGGAACAAAAGTTACGAAAGGTACATAAAATAAGCACGAAAATGTATTATATTTGACCTGGCTCATTTCCAAAAAAAAAAAATTACGTCGAAACGTAGAACAACTCGGATTAATAAAACACATATATAAAAATATGCACGTAAGAATGGTTTTTCTAAACGAACACGTATTATATTTGACCTGACTCGTTTCCAGAAACAATTTACGTCGAAACATAGACACATTCAAATTTATACCGACACGTACATAAAAATATGAATGTAAAAAAGTAATTAACAAAAGAGATTAACGAAAGTTATTTGGAGAGAATTAATTTATTAAAAAGCTGGTGGCTAAAAATGCCAATTGCAGAGGATATTAAAAATGAGGAAAGGACTAAAATTGCCAAGTCCAAAAGTTGAAGGGCCAACCAAAGCTGGTGGGAAATTCCACCGACTTTGGTTGTCAAAACATAGACACACTCAAATTTATACAGACACGTATATAAAAATATGAATGTAAAAAAGTAATTATCAAAAAAGATTAACAAACGAAAGTTATTTAGAGAAAATTAATTTAGTAAAAAGCTAGGGGCTAAAAATGACAATTACTAAAGTAGAGGCTATTAAAAATGAGAAAAGGACTAAAATTGCCAAGTCCAAAAGTTGAAGGGCCAACCAAACTGGTGGAAAATTCCACCGACTTTGGTTTTTAAGATAGTATAAAATTACTTTGGTAATAGAAATATTGAATAGTTATATGATATATATTTTCATTTCCCTGAAATCAAAGAAGTTGTCAATATCCAACTCACTCAAATTCATACATGTTGTAAATCAACGGTCTATTAGTAACCAATATATAACTCTAATAAATATGAGAGAACAAGACTATAAAGATCATGTAGAAAACAAGAATATGGAGAATAAGAGAACATGAATTCTTATTCATTAAGATATCATCATGCAATACAAAGAAACCTATATATATACGGTTCTTACATAATACAAAGGAAATGAAGAGATGGGAGTTAGGATGTGGATAGACTTTAATATAGTTTATTTATAACACTCCCCCTTGACTATCCACGTAATAAAAGAAAACAATGTATTATACACTTGGTGTTGCTGCCTCGTTAAAAACCTTGCTAGGAAAACCCAGTGGAAAAAACCTCAGCTAAGGGAAAAAGAGTGCAGTGTGTATTTTCTCCACCTGATACTTTTGGATCAGGCATGTTGCCTCATTAAAAACCTTACTAAGAAAACCCATTGGGATAAAACTTAGTTAAGGGAAAAAGAGTGTAACTTGTATAATGCTCCCCCTCATTTTTACATGTATCCTATAAGTGACTTAGGTCCGGCTTCTTTGAAACTTGCTCAAACCTCGTAATCCATTGATGTGCAACTTGGTATGTTGCTTGATCCATTAATGTCAAATCCTTCAATGAGCATTGATGTATGATCTTCATGTGAAATTTTAATTGCCTTCACTTGTAAGTAGATACCATAAGATCCATGAATATGTTTTGTTACATTCCCGGCACTTACAAAACTAACCAAACTTGTTGATGGGTTAGTAAAATATGAATCCATATCTTTTGTACCTTAAGGGTATAAAAATATATGTTTTACCCGTTACATTATCTCCTCATTATACACGAGTTATATCTTGTCAATGAATTTCATGACACGTATCTGTGTATAAATACTAGCAAGATATATAATTCGTATTTAACTATGGTACTTCTGGACCAATGATCTTTACTTCTCTAATAGGAGATGATAAGAGTCATTTTCTATACCAACTACTTGGTCATCATAAAATGTATGTATATCATAAGCTTTGTGCGTATGAACATGTCCACCATCTTGTATTATGATTGATGGATAATAATAATAATACAAATGCTTATTCTACATATCAAGCCACATATTTGCAATACCATCTTTAATTTGCAAATTCTTCCTTTAATAATTGAGCTCATTTTTATCTTTTCAGGAGATTCAATGATATCAACAACATATATTAGAATACTCATAAACCTCATATTGTTCTTTTAATGAAAACAAATGGATTCACTACAATTTATGTATTTCTCTCTTTGCTGAGCTCATTAGTAAGTCGATTATACCACATTTGAATTGATTATTTTAGTTGTCACACCCCCAAAATACCCCTTAGGGAGTGTCCCTGATAGGCATGTGACGTACCAACAATGAGCCACTAATTACATAGAACCCATACATGTTTCTAAAATATAGATCTTGATTATTAATAAAACACCATTCCAGTTCAAAAGGAAACCAAAGTACTCAGCGGAAGCAAAATTAAACAAAGTTAAATAGTTTAAAACCAATATAAGGTATCAATAAATCAGTAACATAAATTCCTCCAGTCGACCCATGACCACTCCTGCTACTCCAGACAGCAAGTCCCAATGCAAACAGCTAACAACCTACAAGCATGCAAACAAGTGTGTCAGACAACGCTGGTGAGTTCAAAGTTTTGTTACCGAGTTTAGTTACCAGGTACATGTGTAAAACAGTTTCTCGATTTGATTTGATTTGATTTGATTTGATTTGATTTGATGTTGTTATTAACTCGATTACCGAAATGGCTACAAGATGTGTTTGCCCAACCCCAATGTCTCTATCAAAACATTGGTCATGCTTTAAGGAAATTAGTTCACGCCCGACCTCCCTGAGACGGTGTGAGGGTACCAAACCTAATAGCGCTATCAACTAATAACCTCGTTGCCTTCCCGGCAACTGTCGATAGATGTAAGGGGTCTTATATGATAGAAACTGGGTAATAACCAACATCCCAATAACCTGCATTCCCCCTGGAACGTTACCCAATATCCCTTCCCGGGATGCATGCTTGGAAAAGAGCAGTGAACTCACCTTAGGTTTGCTCGGTAGATAAATATGTTTATCCTAAACTTGGTCAACCGCATCCTATAACGGTTACCACTTGTTAAGACCGTATGCAAGTAGTTCACGTATAACACATAGTTCATACACTTATCAAGTAATCACGTATTCCACATATTTCCACATGATCGACAGGCGGTGTACAAAGATTACGTAATTCACATATAACACGCATTTCACAAGTAGTGTACGATCATACGACCCAAACATGAGTGTGCGACTCAACAAAAGACAAAAGTGGAGCCAGGCCCTTTTGAATTGTGCGATCATACAACACCATTCCTTTTTATAATTTTGTATACTTGACATCAATTGTGTGACCTTAAATAGTAGCATGCAACACTAGTAGTGGGGCCCAACTTCACAGTCCTATGGTTCCTAGCCCACGTATCAAGGTATGCGAGTCCAACTGCGTGGCCCAACACCTCCCGCGAAGGTGCGGCCCACTCACAACCCACCCCAAAACATAACCCTTGTCTACTACTCACTTCAATTCAGTTAGCATCTTTTGAATCATCACACAACAGTTTCACATTGGCATGCATGTATTTGATCAAGTCATAAGGTCACTCAATATTATAATAATTTCTTAAAACTCTTAGTCAAAAGTGGCACCTGCTATGTTGCTCCTAATTAAAGTGTGCGACCCCTTAGTTAGTAACAAGTTTCAATGGTTCCGTAATAATTAACCAACACATATATAATCATCTAATGATGCACGAGTGTAGCCAAACAAGTCTCACATGGTCGTAACGTATAGACAAATAAGACGTAAAGATATGTGCCAAAGGTTATGGAGTTTAAGTAGCGCTAACCTTAAAGATTCGGGTTGTTACATTAGTCCCTACTATTTTTTTTAACTTTATAAATATACATTCTCATACTTCTTTCCACTTTGACCAACAATGTTTTGTGCATACACTCTTTAGGAGTGTTGACACGCAAACCTCCTCATTGATTTTATGCAAGGATATCTTAAACACTTGCTTCATTTGTAAAATTCATATTGTACCATGTTTATACATTGTGTACATTGAGATACCATAATAACCAGGTACACATTTTCTATGTATCTTTATTGGAGTATTGGTGCACAATAATTACATGCATAAGGTGTTTCAATTAACCTCTTAAGCACTGAAATGCTTTAGGATACTCATGGGGAGTTCCAGTTATATTCAATTCAATAACATATACAACATGTATACGTATTCATATCCGAATTTAAATAATAATCATAATATTCTCGAGAACTTATTTTATATGACTTAGTATCAAGTGATACATAACTTTCATATGACGCATGTCAATTCTCTTTTATATATTACCAGACTAATAAGATATTGGAAAGTTAAAACATCCACCACGGGAGAATATGTCTCCTCATAATCAGTCATAAGTCTTTGCAAAAATTCTTGTGCCACCAATTTTGACTTATATCACTTAATTTGATTTTCACATGATTCGCGTAAAAGACACATTTGTATCCAACATATTTTACAACTTCAGTTGTATGGACTGTTGTTCCAGAAACTTTCCATTTCATTAGAGAACTAAACTCTGCCTTATTTGCGTCTTTCTATTTTTTTGGCCAATCATTTCATACTATTCATTCATAGGCAGATCTTAAATCTGATCCTCATCATTTAATCATTTTAAGCGCTACATTATATAAAAAAAAGTATAAGGACGTCGATTTTTATTTCGATTCCATACATATCTTAGGCATGATACAACTTATCGAGATCTCTTTATTTTCAGGTACCTGAGGTTCTTCTTGAACCATCATGTCTATTGTCTCTTCTTTAGATCTTATTACTATAACCTCGACTTGACCATCTTAATTACTTGCTCCAATTTTCGAGGAATTTTATTATTGGAATCGACTAGTCTACCACGCTTCAGGCGTGCAATAGACTCATTACAAAATATGTTGTTGATACTTGGACACAAATATAACTGGAGCATAAATAGTTGATTATGTGACTTACTTAGTCACTCTATTTAGGTCAGTGAACTTGTCTGGTAATTTGTTCTTTAATATTGGTAAATAAATTATACTTTAAATTTCTAGTTCATAGTTTATAGTCTGAGAATCAAGATGACATGATAATTCATTTCACTTTTCACTTTCCAACTGCTTGTTATCTCCCCCTAATGTTGGGAACATTCATTCATTAAAGTGAAAAAACCAATGAGCCGTAAACAAATTTCTCACAAATGGCTTTAAGTATTCAATCATAGATGATTATTATACCCAACATATTCTTAAACTTTTTAGAAGTCTCATCTTTGTGAGGTTTGGTGGATGAGTTTCAATATATGTCGCATAACCAAAATCTTTGATGAGACATCTTTGGGTCCTGACCAAAAACCAACTGTATGGGGAGAACTATAACTTATTGGCTTGATGTGAATTGATGATACTATATATAAAATTACATATAGCTAAATGAACTTTTGCTCCTCTCATGATCATTGGCTTTGTAACCAATAGTAATCTGGATTAATATGCTTGCTATCACATTAGCTAAGCCACAATCACACAAGCTTCAGGTTGTGGATTTGATAACCATTTATACGATGCATCGATTTCAAAATACTAAATGGTATCATGTCGGGATACACATATTCCCTTATTATTTCCAAAATATTTAGGGATCTAAACCATACTTTAGTTGGTATATCATTAACTTCCCTTGAGAGCAAATATTGCATGCACTTAACAAGAATAATCTTGTAGTTCTTCATTAAATTTCACATCATTATCGACACGGCGTAGTCTAACCGATCATGCCAATTAATCAAATAATCATTATTCATAAAATTTTGATTTATGATCAATATCATAATATGTGAGATAACAATGTGTTCTTATAATCACTCCCATAATTCCTCACTACAAGTTGTCAATCTCATTGTGACCATTATTACAATTTTGATAGTCGGTTTCATTATTAACTTGGCTATCTTACAACTTTTGATACCATGATCTCATTAGTAACATGATCAGCATTATAAGTTTCTCAATTACATCCATTATCCCAACATTTTCAAAGATCTTATAAGCATATTCACTTCAAGGAATGATGTAAACCAACCAAGTTTCATGGTTCGGACAAACGAATATGAAATCGTTTCAAAGTTGTTATCCTTGTTACATAATATTGCTACTTTAGCATATTTGAGAACGACAAATGAAAACTGTTTTATCCGATTTTACCTTGTAATCTTCTCTTTGCATTATACCATAAAGAAGTAATTACATGTCCGAATCATATAAGGTCTAACATCTTATGACCTTCTACATACTCAATATGAGATTTAGGGAGTATGACATCTCGGGTGTCATGTCTAAACTTTTGATTCCCTTTCATGAGAGATATTAAATCAATTTAGATGATTGATTGAATACTATAAATGAGTATATGATAACATATGAAATACACAATATAAAATAAAGTCAAATTATATAATACATGGCATCATAATATAATATGTGACCACATAAAACAATTCACAATATGTAACCACATAAAAAGTTGGTATGAAAACTTTATGAAATATTCATCACACTTAAAAGCAAATATTTAAATCATATGTATTACCTGTAACCAATTAAAATTTTCACTTTTGATAACATCATTTAAGATAGAAAATTCATTAATTCTATTGTATCAATGGTTAAATCATCTCCATCGAAATCGTCCACAAGACCAAAAACGTTTGTACAAAATAACATTTGTATGAAATACAAATTCATATGTTGAATAAAAATATTAATAACATTACTTGTTAATCTTGATCTTGTAGTAATACCGTATTTTTAAAGCACTACACCATAAAAACCTTTTGTATTTCTTAAATTTTGTGTAGTATTTATAATCATACAAACCACACGTTGGAGCACGTATCTAAGATACTTCATAGTATTCTTTGGAACATAAATGCATATTTATATAACTCAAGTAGAAACATAAAAAATATTTTAGCACTACATTAAACAACTAAAAGTTCACGGTAACGCTTACTATTTCATGATCCCTTAAATAGCATTTGAATTTCAATTCCATTATTTATCAAGACTTATAAATCTTTAAAATGATGTAAAAACAATAATTACCATTTAAGAAATATAACGTTCTTGAAAATCATTTACTAACATTTCAAACCCATTTGTATACTAGCATATTAAAAGAAAACATAACAATTGACATTTAGTGATAAACTAGAAACGGTCGGGAAGTATTAAAACCTATAGCCCTTTTATATTTCAAACAATTAATCCAAATATGAAATTAATACACATTAAGGAAGTTACAAATATGAAATTAGTAGTTATTATTTATTTATTTAAAAGTCATATATATCTAATTGTGTAAAAGTCTTTTGGCATGCTATATATGAAAACAATTAATTACAAAGTCATCTATATCTAATTGTCTAAAAGTCTTTTGGCATGCTATATATTAACAATGACTAATAAAAACAATTAATTACGATCAACATTAATATTTTCTTTTCTTTTACAGCCAACAAGCAAGAAATTCAGTTAAAGGAATAAAAGGGACTTCACCTAGGGTTTAACAGAAAAAGTGTATATATTATGTCCTTGATCGAGTATCCAATCAAAGAAACTTTGTATATAACAAAAGAGAGAAAATACTTACACCCGGATTCAATTAATTTTCAATCTTCTTCGTATATGAGACTCGATTCATGAACACCAGTAAATAAAAAGTTAAAATAACAATTGTTACAGTAAGATCAAATAAAACCGTTTCATGAACACCGATAAACATAAAAGTTAAAATAACAATGGTTACGGTAAGATCAAATAAAACAAAATTGTTAAAGATGATTACAATATATGTGGAAAATCTCTTTTCATGATTCTTATTAATAATATTAAGTATATTTGGACATATTAAGAATTTTTAACTTGTATATTCACAAATAATACCAAAATAATGATTCTATCCAAATCATTAAAAACAATAAATATTAAAATTATAGTGTGCAACTTTGATAACCGTAGTACAAAGTGTGGATCGTCAAATTTATATAATATTTTAACTTCATTTACCAAACATAAATATTCAAACTAATCATGACAGATCTCTAAACAGCCTAACATGAAATATTATGTTAAATTAACAAGAATGAATTATAAAAAAATCATATGCCATTCGTTTGCATAAATAGAGTTGATCTGTGGGACACCACACCACATGAAGTATAACTCAAATCAAAATATGATTTTATGATTTTATTTTTTAACAACTAGAGTAGACAAATCAATTGACTTTAATTTCTAGACAATACATGCTACTTTTTATTATTTACCTTTTTAAATGCCGTCGGATATATACATATAAAAATGCAATGCAAAATTTCAAATAGTGGCATGCACATGTTTAATATATCATAATCTAAGAGGATTTTGATAAGGTTACATTTTTTTCTCAAATGAGCATCCTTTTGCAAGGTGTGGATTTCACATCATCCAGAAAAGTGACCACCGTTTACAATCCTTACAGGTGATTCGGGTTTGTGTGATGTCGCTAGCGGCTACAGAAACAAGGCTTTCGGAAAAACACCGTCGTGCTGATAACGTGTTGTAAATCAACGGTCTATTAGCAACCAATATATAACTTTAATAAATATGAGAGAACAAGACTATAAAGATCATGTAGAGAACAAGAATATGGAGAATAAGAGAACATGAATTCTTATTCATTAAGATATCATCATGCAATACAAAGAAACCTATATATATAGGGTTCTTACATAATACAAAGGAAATGAAGAGATGGGAGTTAGGATGTGGATAGTCACTTTAATAAAGTTTATTTATAACAATACAATAATATTTGCTAAAGCAAGGTTTTTTTTAAAGGGAAAACTAGAGGGTTGGCCCGTGCGATGCACGGCATGACCAACAGTTATTGTCCTTCATTTTGTTGTGCGTTCGGGGAAAATGTTTATGTATGGATAAAAGATAATTAGCCAAAAGACAATGTAAGAGAAGCCATACAAAACGTGATAAGAGCTTGTTCCATAAGCCGGCCACACAAAATTTAAGGTGTGCATAGCACAGGAATCTTTGTTTGCGGAATCTGTTTAAGAACAAACATGTATGCCAAGTCTAAAAACATACATTACAGGGATAATGGTTAGATCAGCATTACTTTAACACATATTATTACCTTGCTGGTGAACACATTTACTCTATGTTTAGGGCACAATTTGATTAGGTTGCTGATAATGAATTGAATATCACACCAAATTACAATAGCAGTTTATATTGCTACTATTCACCCAAATCAAGCACCTTAAATAAGTCAGTGTTTCTCTATATTCAAAAAACGAACTATAACTGACGATTATTAAATTGCAACAGTCAATTCAATCCAAATAGTGCAATAGAAACATATCCAATCGAATCACAATTATATCAACACGTTTTAAATTTCAAATGGTTAAACCTCATAGGGGTCTAAGATGAAAACTGGCTCATTCGTATCCCAAAGTTTTTAAATACTAAAATTAAAAAAAATAAGAATTACTAAATGATATTGAATAAAATTTAAACAAAGACCAAATACAAAGATAATGGTAAAGTAAGGCTGATCGAATCGAATTATATGTGCCACTATACAAAATTTAATTTATATTAAACTTTAAATAAATTATCTTTGACGCTTCTTATAAAAAATGAATTGGATTATCTAATTAAAAAATTTGAACCCATCGATGTGGTAGTACAGGGATTCGGTGCCTAGATGGCGAATCGTAGCAGGTGTGCTTGTGATTTACAGGCTGTAATACCATTTCTTATTGAATATTCTGTTGTCATTTCTTTTGGCAATGAGGCCAATGGTACCACCTTCATACCAATATCCTTTAAACTTTGAGATCAAACTATACTAACACCTTTATAACGAAAAATAAGTACAATCCATTCCTTGATCATTTACCAGAGTTCAACACCCGTTGTTTCTTGTCTCTCGTACACGATGAACTCGCGGTTAATTACAAAAAAAACGGCTTCCTGTGCTCCCCAAATCTTAATCTTATGATGTTGAGGTTTTCATCAAGATGTTTGATGTGCCTTGCTTCTACCAAATCTGAGTCCCATTTCTGTCCAAACAATGGAAGAAGAATAAAGTAAAGGGTAAGATGACATTCATAACTCAAAAAATGTTGCTAAAACCTTCATGCGCAAATCAAATTTGCTACTACTTTGCGACCAGTGGACATTTTGTGAGTGCTTTTAGTGACAATAATTTGGGTTTCATCTTCGCTAGTTTTTAAACAAAACAATTATCGTTTTTGGTCGCAAGCATTAGCTAATTTTGCAATCGTTTTAATTCTTAGTTGCAAATTTGTCGCTAATGTGCATTTAGCAAATATTGGTTGCAATAGTCTGTTTTTTAAGAGAGAAAACGACTTTATTACACAAAAAGAACCACGTGGACCATCGGTTGATAAACTTTTCAGGCGAAACCGATTTAAACAACCATTGGTTGCGAAAGCATGAAAGTACCCGGAACCAGATCACGTTTCGATATCTCAACACCATCTTCAAAGCCAACACTTTCCATCCTTAAATTCCAGTCACATTAGCACTCCACATCATCGCTGACAGACCTTGGCATTTTAAAAACCATAATATTGTAAAAACCATTTAAAGTAATGTAAGATATATCATGTTATTATCATGAATCAATAAATCAGTAGAGATTGAGTAGTTATCAAAACATGTACCATGATCTCGTGGTGTTATATGGGCAGGACTGTTGGTGTTCATCATTGGTTGATGTTGAGTGAATAAATGAATGTAAGACATGAGACAGATGCATGATGCTCAACATTATAAAATGAGAGAGGGGTGAAGGGACAACGAAAGTACAGAGTTGGATTATTAGTTTAGGAGAAGGGATGGGAAATAATGAAAACCCATATTGTGAGGTTTGCATGACTTAGGGAAGGGTTTAAATATAAGTAAGCATCAAGATCGCAACTCTTCAGCTGATTTGTTGAAATTAAATTCGATCGTTAGGAAACAATGTAGACAACTCTTCGAATTCTTTTTTATTATCATTTGTCTACATTTATTTAACTCTTCGAATTCATTTTTATTATCATTTTGTCTACATTTATTTTATCAATTTAATTGTATTTAAGAATACTTCAATTGTTAATTTATATTTAAAAAATCATTTAACCCATGTTAAAAGACCATTGTGCCCATTTATTAACCCCATTAAGTTGTTGTATCATAAGCATAAAATATTGTAATTACTTAAATTTTGCCGGTATCCTTCAGAAATGCTTTATAATATAGTATAGATAAAACTGGATGTAAATATGTAATTAACTTGTTGGCGTCATTATTTAGGATCAACCCGATCTAATTAGCTAGCTTGGAAGTGTTTGGGAATTTGGAATTGCTTTTTCAATGTATTTTCATTATAAATGTTTAAACTAATTTTATTTTTTTTGTATTGTTAATTTAAGATGAGTCATTACATTCAATTAATTATAGTCCCTAGAGATCCATTTCAATTAATTATAATCGGTTAGAATTAAGATATTAATAATTTAATATTCATGTTGGAAGACGAATTTACCCCTAAAACATAATTAATATACGCATCGTGTGTTGTATACTAAGTCTTTCTACTTGTACCTTTTAATTTTTAAGAAGTCCTTGTAGAAAAATGACAAATTTAACCCCCAAACATAATTAATATATGCATTGTGTGTTGTATACTAAGCATTTTTACTTATACTTCTTAATTTTTAAGAAGCCCCTAAAGAAATGCTTTATAATATACTTATGATTTTGTAATATATTATTTTAATCAATATTATTTTAAGTATTGCATTTAAAACATCATAAATGTTGATTTTAAAATAGAACATGTAACTAAATTTTAGATTATATATATAGATGACCGACTCACATAAATTCGTATAAGGATATTGCTAAAGCAAGGTATTTTTAAAGAGAAAATGCAAGTATGAATTATTCCTATCGAAACATATCCATCACACTTGTCTATTAAAAAAAGTTTTTGATTATATGGGATTGATTTTATGCTTTCTTCTTTTTTATATACTACTAGGGAGAAAGCCCGTGCGATGCACGGCATGCATAATAGCTATTGTTTGTTCGTGGTAAGACGTCTGACACGGCCGGTGCATAACATGTAAGACAATACGCCTACAAAGGGGCGTGCTTAAACTTTATTAAACCATGGACCATAAAGTTGTTTCCTTGGCAAAACTTGCCGGCCAAAAAGAAGCGAAAAAAGATGTCTTCCAAGAAATTATTTGCAATTCTGATTTACTAATTCTCGGTATTCGGTAGCTATTTTTCTTTTTAATAAACCCGGCGGCCCGCCTTTTGCTTTTTTTTTCTTTTCCTTTTATGTTTTAGCAATTCTCGGCTCCAGGTATACATGGTCTCACATTATGAAATGCACTCTTTAGTTCAATGACAATATTAATATGAACATGTGACATATATGTTCAACACAAAGACTCATACGTGGTGTTAGCAGCGTCGGCTCCAGGGTAGTGTGAGCCGGACGATCAGCCAAGCCCGATAATTTTCGAGGCAAATATTTTTCTCTATATATTTAAATTTATTTTTTATAAAATAGGTATGGATCTTAATCATCGTAAATATATTGGGCCCAAAACCTTTTATATGAAAACTGGTTACTATTTCAAGTTAAATGTATACATTCCTTTATGCTATTGAACTTGTTGTTTTGAATCATGTTAAAAGTATGTCAACGGCATGTAACCCCACTTGCCAAATATCATGCTAAACATGTCAATGTTGTGCAACTTTTCCTTTATGTCGTATATTACATGTTTAGCTAAATATGATAGTGTACCCGATGTTAACACGACCCATTTTAGCAAACAAAACATATCGCCTGCTCTACAGTGGCGGATGTAGCTTATACCAGGGGGCAACGCTCGCTACGGCTTGGCACGGAAAAATTTAGAAAAATTAATGTAAATTTCGGAAAAATTGGACGTTTTTTCGATTTCATTACGGCTTATTTATAAAACGTTACGGCTACGATCCGTTTCTAGATCCGCCACTGCTGCTCTACCCTCACCAAATAAAAACGCCAAGTATTGCATTTATGATTTAATGGCCACATTGCGCCCATACTACAAACCCTGTAGTATTGTTATTGTTATGATCAACTTACCAAAACGACATAAATTTATAAACAGAATACATTTTTTTGGGAACTTTTACTTTGCTGTTTTACCTATGTTAATTGAATCACATCATTAATTATTTTAAAACACGTAGCATACTGATGATATGAACCGGTAACATCTAACTGTAATAACTGTGTCGTGTCTATAATCTGCTTTAAGTTGGTCTTAAAAAAATTAACATGTATAATTTAGAATATTCTTTTCACACTCATTTATTAACATTACTAATTATTATTCTATTTGTATATTATTAGTACTATTAATTACTATTAATAATAATAATAATAATCATTAGCGTCTTTAATCAAAAAGGCGCAGCCCTGCCGCCCCCTAGCCGCCTACCTACTCGTGTTCGTAGCTGGATTGGAGGTATTAACACTATTATTATTAAAAAATATAAAAAATATTATTATTTATTTATTTATTTATTAATATTATTACTATTAATATTACCGTTTTAGCATTTTCTTTTAACTAAATATTACTCTATCGCAATATGTTACATTAAAATTTTTGTCTCATGTGTATAACATTAATAAGAAAACCTGGATTCTGATGATCATAACTATGATTATCATGACTCCTTTTTGTTGTAAATATCAATGTCGGTAACATAATTATCAAAGATTTATATTTATTTCGATGTAGATTGCATTTAATATACGCCCTAATAATATTTTAACGACAAATACCAGGTGGGGTATAGGAAACATACCAATGAAGTACTTGTTTTCGGTTGGTTGGAGATCCTCAAACGCCGTAAGCAGGAAAGGGTAGCGTTCAAAACGACCGCCGTCATCATCAACCCGCTTCACAGTTGTCGAATCATGCAACCCAATCACAAAGGGGCTGTCTTTAAGAACCCGATACTGATTTGTAGGTTGCACGGCGAAACCGTTGACCAAATATACACCGCCCTCTTTGAGTTTGTCATAGAAATAGTGGGCAATGTTATTCCTTGCGGTGCAATGCATCACACCTCCCTGCGCAAATAAAGGCGTAGATTTTTGTTTCAGAATCAAAAGTAGAAAAACGTAAGAATGTGGGATAGCAGAGGGTAAAAAACTACCTTTATGTCAGTGACAATATAGTCGGTGCTCATGTACCTGCCGTTAACACTTGTCACGTCCCATTTTCTACAAACCATTATCATGATAGGTCCGGTGCTCCCTTCACGGAGTTCACTAAGGAACATATGACTGCTTGTACCACCGTCGGACGTTTGCAAACTAAGGGGGCTGGCCATGGTAATAGAGGAGGAAAGGAAACTATGAACCTACAAACATAACAAAGCCGGCAATCTTATAGCATAACCAAAGACCGTTCAACTGTATACAAATTAATCATATCCTAATGAATGATATTAAATGACAGGTATATTCAAAGAGGGACAATAAAACAATGCAATTTAATTAATTTTAAAGCGACTTTTGGTATCCTAGCTTGTAATTAGAGTTTCTTGAATTGGTTTTTATATAATGTTAGACTTTATAAAAGAGAACAATTTATTAAGAAATACCTACCACTTGCACACTATTAATTATGAATTTGATGGTTCATTTATATGGCTTTGGACACCACATGATTTATAAAAAGTTTAATTCTTTTAATTTGATTTAAATACATATTTTAGAGTTGTGTGGCTAACCTAAATATAGTATCATTAATGCACCTTAAAAAACCATTACCTATTTTTCCTCGTAACTAACAATTTAAAAAAGAACAAATTAATCAAATTTGCATGTGATATTGTGATTGAAATTTTCTTTTTAATTAAGAAGAGTTCTCAGACTAAGCTATGATCGAAGCAACAAATATATCCGCAAAAGTTAAATTAAGGTTAAAAAAGGTAATGTGTTTGAAAAGGGTAAAACCGTCATAAACTAAAAGTTCATTTAAAAGGGGTATATATGATATTTTAAGTTTATACTGGGTATATATCACATTCACGTCATAAAATTAAAAATTCATCAAAATTTTAGAAAAATGAGGAAAAAGAATAAATACCGAGATAGTCCTTGAGCTCAAGGTAACCAATATCCAATAAAGGAAACAGACGCGTTGCCCCTGAAATAAAAAAAAATAATAATCAAGTTAAAGTCTAATAAACATAAATAAAATCAACACATCCTAAAAAAATATAAGACCATCGAGATGTTTAATTGTAAGCATTTAACATACCGAACGATATGATGGCAAACGAAATCAGAGTACCAACAACTCCAAATGAAGTAATGGTCGTAAAATTGCGGAAAAATTTCTTATTTTTCACTTGAAACCAGTTGAAATAATATAAATGTAATTATAAAACATTAAAAGAGGCAATTACAACTTGAAAGACACAAATGTATTTAAGAGACTCATAATGAAGGTTGTAAAAAAGTTGATATAACTAATTTTTTAAGTATATATAGATTTTCTCTCTCTTTTTTAAAAGATAGGTTAAGTATAAATGTGATAAATTTGCGTTTAAACTTCACCCCTCAAACGTTCAAATCTTCCTATACTAATAAACGAAAATCTTTTTGTACACGTGTCACTCTCTCTGGTGCCTCCTCCCTTTTAATAATAATATTACATATTAATTTTTATACACAAACTATAATATAATATTAATTAATATAGTTAGAGATAAACGTATAAATTCAAATTTAATTAATAATTTAACAAATATAAATGTATTAAATAATATAATAAGTATAATATTATTTAATATAGTTAGAGATCAAACGTATAATTTCAAATTTAATTAATAGTAAGTTACTTTATAGTCCCTATGTTTAGTGGTTTTAACCACTTGAATCTAAAATCAAAAAGTTTAACGCCTTGAGTCTCTAATCGCTCATTCACACCCCTGTAAAAAATTCAAAAAACTTTTTGTAAGGCCGAGTTCTCTAAGTTCTCACAACTTGTAGAAATTTTCGTTTTACCCTAACCATATATATTTGTTAAGATAAAATATATTATTTGGATATAAAGAATAATTACTAATAAAGTATCAAATCACATGTACAAGTACTTATAGTATATAACTTAGAAGACTAAAATTACAAGCGAGTTATCTAAATAAAGTACCAAATTAATTTTTAAAGCGAACACTAAATGGTTTTTAAATAAGTCATTTCATTAATAAGGATTATATACAAGTTTAAAATTTACATTTTTTTGTCATTTAACTCGTGTAACACACGGGGTTGTAAGCTAGTGAATAATAGAATAAGCACACCAATTAATCTTACAAGAAAATATATGAAGATAAGAATTTATGTTTATGTGATGATTTACACCTATTACAGAATTAGAGATATCTTATAACTTATACTTTAATGTGTTACAAGTTTACAATTAGATTATGTGTTGTGTGCTTGGAAGGAAGGTTCTAATGGAGCTTTAAAATGGAAAAGTGCTGCAACATGATGCCACGTAGGTGACATGTCTTTTTATGAAATGTGCGCTTGAGGTTGAGTAACTAGATATGATTTGTTGTATATTTAAAAAAAATTAATTGGTCCCCCACGCTTCTAGTTAACCCCACTCCCAAAGGGTTAAAGCCCCATTAAAGCCCTTGTGTTATGGTGTTGGGTCTCTAAAAGCTAATAATGTGGCAATGTGCGCCAACACATCTAAACCCACAACACATGGCCTTACATAGAACATTTTATATGTATTTTATATGTAGGGAAGATAAATCTCACATGGTTGCTTATTTGTCAAGTTACTTGCTTTACATTTTGCCTATAAATTGCCTATACGATCCGTATTGAATTGTCAAAGTGTGCGGATAGATATCGCGGTGTGCCAATAGAATCCCCCTTATTCTTATTGGTGTTACAAGTTTACAATTACATGCTGGGAAGATTAATCTCATATGTTGCTTATATGTCAAACTGTGCGGATAGATATCCCGGTGATTGATTCACTTTGTCGTTGTTTACGAATTACGCTCAATCGGTCAGAAGTGGGACCTACCTGAGGTTCTACGACCTCATATCCGGTCGTGGTTGCAGATACTTCTCCAACAAATATCAAACTTCACAACTCAACAAATATAACACCTAATCGGTTCTTTCATCGTTATTTGATAACAACCAATCGTTTCTTTCATCGTTATTTGATGGTATTATTCATGATCTAAGTATTTCATTAAAACAATAATAGATATGTTCTATCTCGGTAGTAGTTTTTTCTTTTAAACCTATTAGTTGATATGTTTCTTTTGTGCTTTATTTTACCTTTCTCCTTGAAGATATACTGATTTTACCTTTCTCCTTATCTTCGTTAATCATCCCACCGCTTTGCGTTTGCATAAATGTCAGCCATTGTTAAATAAACTCCACCATCTTCAGGCCTTATCTCCATAATACGCGCAGCGGCTTTCTCTACAACCTCAACATTCCCATGGACTCGACACCCTCCAAGCAAACTCCCCCTAGCAAAAACATCACCCGATATTGGCATACTCTCGATTATCTCCATTTGCTTCTTTGATCAAACCAGCACGCACAAGTAGATCTGCCTTGCACCCGTAATGCTTGAGCTCTTTAGGAACTCCATAAACCGACCCCATCTCACCAGAAAGTCGTCATGCTTCGTTAGTAAGACGAGTATGGCTGCACCCCACCATGACATCAAGAAAGGTAACCCCTTCCGGCTTAACTCTGTTCTTAACGATTTTGGAAAAATAAGTTAGTAGCATTTCGCCCTAACCGTGCATAGCTAACCCATCAAGCTTTGCACTCTAAGTGAATAGCAGCGGCGGAACTAGCCCATTAAATCAGGGGTATCCCAAAAAAAATTTTTACCGTGCAATTAGACAATATTAAAAAAACGACAATAAATAAATAAAGTAAAAAAAAACCTAATAGATTTGTCCTCTTTTTTTCATAGCTTGAAATCGTTTCATCACATAGTTGTCTTTTAATTTACGAAAAAAATCCTTTTCGACCGCACAAACATGGCATTGTTCAAAATTTTGGGCCCATTCGACTGCGTAAAACCGTCTTGACAAGCTTCAACTTTGAAAAACATCTTTCAACGGTTGTGGTTGCAACCGGTAAAACCAAATCTAGCTTCATTAACCGATAAACCAAAGGACAAGATCTATGTGTTCCCATTTCAACCATAAGACGCGCAAGATCACTTATTTATTATTTGCGCTTTATTAGTTATTACAATTTGGGCTTAATTATCATAAAACTAATTATTTGGGCTTTGTTACCTTACAAGTTTTGGGCTTAATGAATAATATCAAGTTTCATAATTTTCTCTTAGGGGTATCCTCGTATATGTTTTGGGGTATGCTATGTATAAAACCGAAAAAACACTGCGAATACGAGGTTGGGCCGTACGGCTCACTCTTAATTGGTTCCGCCCATGGTGAATAGATTTTTATCAGGGCTAGCTTCGAATTTTCCCAGAGCGGTTTCTATGCGCCCAGATTTAGCATATAAGTCCACTAATGCAGTACGCAGAAAAGAGTCTATTTGAATTCTATTACGTTTGATACGATCATGCACTTGTATCCCCTTTTCTAGTTCCCCCATTCGTGCACCAGCCGAGAGAACGAAACTAATGACACGTTGTCATGAGGAACACTTAGAACAAGCATCTGATCATATAGACTCAAACACTGGTTGTAGTGTTTCGTTTGTGCATAACCAGCTAACATCGTACCACAAGTTGCCGCATCCCTGACACTTATAGGCATTTCATCAAACACTTGACAAGCACGTTCAATCTCCCGAGCCTTAATAAACCCATCCAATATTACATTGTAGGAAACAACATCTCTCTCAAGACTTTAATCGAACACCTTATATGCATCATCAATATGCCCACAGTTGCAATAGACATGAAAAAGAAAGTTCATTCAACTGTGCGCATGCTTTCATGATTTATTACTTTTGTTATTATCTTCCAAGCATAAGTATACTTAATTTAATGAACTCCATCTTATGATTGCCCTTCAATGTTATATGACCAAAACTAACAGAAACATGTGTATACTTCTTTCATTTTTATTTTGAGCCATTGGATTGCTCAATGCTCAAGGCTCATTTTTATTTTAGAACTCACACTTACATTTTGTCGAGCATGTGGTATGCATATGTTAAATACAATTTAGAGAGGTGGAAACTAGTTCAGTTCAGCCAATAATCAAATTGTCTACCCATGTATTATCATCAAATCCAATAAGTTATGGCTACATATTATCTTTTCTATGCAAAATTAATCAGATAAAGTAGCTGAAAATGAAATCACCGGCCATGGTTGGAACTCATCAAGAACACTGAACAATTGTAGTAATCTGACATCAAAATAATGGAACAGGGGTTGAGAATTCATCTTCATATTGGATTGTAGGCCAGAAGGGGTTTATTTTCATCGGTCCTGACAGAATCCGGATTTAACCACAATGGAACAGAAGGGGTTGGAAATCAAAATAATGAACGTAAACAAACATGAATTACAAAATAGAACACATACTGTATTTGAGACATACGGACCAACAATTATATATGTTACTTACTCAGATGTCTCACTACAACAGTCATAATCAACTGCAAACTCACAAGTTAAACACTTAAAGATCATTTTGAATTGGAGCTTGTAACCACACTTGTGACATTCACCATCGTCTTGAATCCCTTGAACGAAAGAAAGGGGGTGTGGATGCACTTTACTATTCTCATATCTGCCCCCAAACTTCACATTTACAAACTCATAAACGCCTTTGTCATCAATGTCATATGTTTCATACTGAAGTATTGAGGGAGCACAAGTTGTATGCATAGACTGCATACACTCATGACAGTGATAGAATGGACGCTCAGGATTAAGTTCTCGCTCGCAAACTTCACAAAAATAGTCACTCTTATGGTTCTCAATCGGAAAGTAACTCAGCTTCATAGGATGCTTGTCACACTTGTTCCAAGTTGTCTCCGGTATAAACAAAGCACACTTGGCGTGTAGACTAAAATCATTACAAGTACGGCAAGAAAAATAATTCATATCCGTATAACACCGACAAATACAACACCAATTATCCCAAGCTCCGTGATGAACCCTAGAAAAGAGGTGATTTGGGTGAGAAGTATGAGTGATTTCTTTTGGTAAGAAGGCGCAGTGAACGTCAAAGATGCAGTTGTTGCAATCCATACAACAGTAGGCAAATCCATTACAATGTAACCGGCAAATACCACACCTAAACACCCCAAAAAACTTACGAGGAGGGGCTTTTGAATGGAGAATCAGGGTGTGTTGTCGATGAGCAGGGTGGTCTTTCAGTTCAGCAGGTAGCTGGGAGCACCACTCGTGGAGCACAAAGTTGCATTGCCCCTCACTGTCACACACGTAAATTGGGCCACTCGTAATTGGTCTCACACAGCCGTCGCACAAAAGTTGAATCCTCTTCATTGGGTCATGATAGGATATTGATTTTTTTCTAGAAGAGGTGGGGATTGTGATATCCTCTAGAATTAGTGGGTGTTTATGAATAATACCTTGTGCTTTGCAGGTGATTTTGTTAGAAATTTCTAACGTACTTAATCCTTTTTCCATGGAAAACAAGTGTTTTAGTATGCTATAAGATGGATCTGGAAACGGAAGATGAAGAAGATCAGGATGTTCATCATCGTTGTAGTTTTTACTGCCTGTACCTGATGAAAACAACATTGTAATGTTAAATGAGCATAAACCAATAGCATATACAGAAAAAAAAAACAAAAAAAAACTATATACATATTAGGTAGGTAGTTAGGTCTACCTGGAGACTTGAGGATTGTCATGAATGGCTCGTTTCTTGATGTTGCGCAATCTAGATGGGTATAGTATCTGCATTTCTCGCATTTATAAATCCAAAGATTTGATTGATCACTAAACCCATTACGACATACCCTACACCCTGGCCAGTTTTTAGATATTTGATCATCGTATGGAAAGGAATAAGCAAGGGTGAGATGATGGATATGGGAAAAGACATCATTTGTAGTATCTTGGATTTGCAACTTTTGTGGTAGAAAAGCACAATCACTATGAATAATTTTAGAGCAGAGACAAATGGAACAATGATAGAAGTTCCCCTTATGTTCCTTCCCACATGCATCACACTTGTCTAAAATTTGTTTTGGGAAGCAAATTAGTGGGTGTTTGTGGCTAGGATGATGGATGACATTTTTTTGTAGCATTTTCGTACCACAATTTACATCAAATTGAAAATAACAACGATCACAACGATACCACAAATCTCCAGACTTATGATACCTACCACAAATATTACAGTTCCAATCGTACTCCCGGGACCATCCGCCCTTCCAGTTCAAATGGGATGCCGATTGGGTGAGGTCAAGAGCATGACCAACCTCACAAACGTCTTCCAATCTTTGTGGAAGCTCTGCACAAAATTTATGAACAAAGTAATCACTACAATGACAACAAGAGTAGTAATACCTATGATACCACTTGATGTCTTCCCCACATCTGGAACACAAACATTGAAAGTCTTGGTTTGCAATTAAAACATCATCGTTCTCCTCCTCGTCTTCTTCAGACTCTTCTTCACGTCGCAGTTGCTCCGACCACAAGTCTATAAGACTAAATGGATGTTCGTGTTCAAACATCATATTTTCTTTCATCATTTTCTAATAAAAATAAAGTAGTATGAGAAGAAGAAATAGACACAAAATAAGAGAGAAAATCAAAGGAGAGTTTAATAGTTTGGAAGATAGCACAATGGAAGATGAAAATATGAGGTAGCATTTATAGGCATAATACTTCTCATGATAATTAAAGAAATTGTAAATATGCTAAAGCAAGGTATCTTATAAAGAGAAAATGAAGTTTGACTGAAGTCATGAATCATTCCAATTGAAACATATCTATTACACTTGTATTACGTGGAAAGAAAAGGTTGTAATTAATTGATATTAATTTTGATGCTTTCTTCTTTCCTTTCCTTTCCTTTCCTTTTCTTTTCTTTTCTTTTATTGTTAGTTTGAAAAAAAAAAAAAAAAGAATTTCTCTTTTCTCTTTAGAGAAACGTTTCCTACAAGTGATACGTTCACATTAATTCTATTGTTTTGGGGTTTTTAAATTTAATTTATTTTTGTAGCTTGCCATTATATGGTTTGTATTTTATGAATATGTTTCTTCTTCTATAAAGATTCAGGATTTTTGTACATTGTTAATTTCTAGTTCAGGATTTTATAGTTATATGGTGTCCTTGCATTTCAATTAAATATGTTAGCTTTAGGGTTGGTTGATGAGTTGATGTTGTCTTATGTAATTGTTATTCTCGTTATATTATGTAGAATTCATAAAAGCTAGTTTCACACCCATATTGCAACCGAAAGCCAAAACCCAACATTATGAAGTTGTGATACACTCAAAAGAATATCGACATGTGTTTTAAATCGATCAAAAACGATATAAACTAATACTGGTAACCTCCCGATTGTAACAATACTGTTACCGTTGTTGTTCAGTCGGTATCAATTTAGTTCGTCATGACACTAGTACGTTACAGAGTGTTGTTATAGCGTATGATAAAAAAACTATATTTTTCAATACAACTTTATTTTAAACATTATTCGGTCAAAATCGAAACGAAATTTGTATTGACAACCATAAAAAAAAATATTGGTACAGTTACAGAAGTTGTTCAGAGGGTATCAGTTTGGTTCGTCATGGTAATAAATAAAAAAATCAATTATATTTGACCCGTTCGATTTTGACCAAAACTTTTATCAAAGCGTAAAAGAAAAAAAAAGTAAACACACCACAACGGTATAATTGGAACTTGTTTAAGTGTCTCGCATAGGAAGAATGTGAAATCTCACGAGGATATATAAGTGTCGATTTATACTTCTAAAGGTGTTGACAGCTCGGTTCAGAGGCTCTATTTAGAAACAACTTTGTAAATCATGTGCTAAACAAATTCTTATATTGGGCCAAATTATGGTTCTATAAAAACAAAATCCAAACCAAAACACCTCAAATGTTTTTATGTTTTGTGAGTGGGTAAAGAGAGATAAAGCCTCTCAGGCGGAAGGGTGTGGGGGCAGGGACAACATTAGGGAGTGAGGTTGCACCCTCCCCCGTCGAGGAACACCGCTCCCCCATTCAAATATCGGTGCACACAGGAACTCATCCCCGCTCTGCATTTTCGACCGTCGTTCAACGGTCACAAAAAACAAAACAAAAAATTATAAACTAAATATTGAAAACCTAGTTAAACCATTTCTCCATTTAGAACTATCACACAACTCAAATGCTTTTCTAATCTCTTTAACCAATCTTCATTTTATACCAAAAAAATCATGGATCCGAGCCGACCGAACTCGCCTCCATTCTTTCCCAGCACACCCACTACTCCCTCGGCCCAACCCCTACTCGTATGCCCCACGACACTGATGGATCCATATTCGTTTGGCGGTTTTAGTCAAGACCAAAACGTGTGGCTAACGCAATAGGAAATGCATTCACAAGCAATCCAAATGCCACCGTCCCAATCGTTGACTCAAACCCGAACCCGAGCATGATTTCGTTTCTTTAGGCATAGACGATGATGTTATGCCCGAAACGAAACCACAAACCACTAAGGCTAAGAAAGGGAAAAAACGAGCACAGTGAGGAAACCAAGCACAAGAAGAGGGAAGCGGGAAGGAGCAAAAAAAAACACACTAACCTTAAAAATGCAAAATGAAAGCGTTCAAACTAACCTTTATAATGCAAAATGAAAGTGTGCACACTAGCGCTATGTGTTATAAGATCAGGTCCTTGGCCACAATGGAGGGGAGCCCCTTGGGGTGTTAATAGGGGGGAGGGGCATAATGCAGTCCACGCTCGTGAAGGAATGACTGTGAGCCCTAAGGTTTTTCAACCACCGAAATTAACTATATTTTAATTTTATTTTTAGGCTTTGAATATTATTTAATGGATGATGGATAGTGGAAACTTGTGAAGCCATTACATACTAAATGTAAAAAAATGAATATGAAGTCATGTCTACGTGGCAGTGATGTAAAGGTCACTTTTTAATGTGTTAATGAAAAGTTATGAAATAGTACCACACATGGACTAATAATCTAATTTTAGTCGTAGTGAAAGGACACTCAAATTCATAACAATAAGAGTTAATTACATAGTTAGTCCCTGTGGTTTGCACAAAATAACATACATAGGTATTAATAGTTTAAAATCACCTTCTAGGGTATTAACTTTTCATTTTGTAACGTTTGGAGGTATTAACTTCTAGGGTATTAATAGTTAGTCTTTGTGGTTTGCACAAAATAACATATTTAGGTACTGACAGAATGTGATTTTAAACCTACAAATAACGTGAATACCTTCAAACGTTACAAGATGAAAAGTTAATACCAAAAAATGTGATTTTAAACTATTAGTACCTAAGTATGTTATTTTGGGCAAACCATAGGGACTAACTATGCAATTAACTCTAACAATAACAATAACTAACTTGTAATTTTTGAAGAGTAAAATAGTCAAAGAATTAAAGGGTAGTTTTTAAATTCTCAAATTTGTTATATGATTTTAAAATTTAATGGCACTAACAAGCCCATGGACCATCTTAAAAGCAAGCAAGCAAAGAGTGCCAATAAGAACAAAATCTAATAAATTTAAAGTTTAGAGTAATATTCCCTGAGAACACCTTTAGGAACTTTGAATAAAGACATATAACCACAACAAGACAAGTACAAATTACGTGTTTGACATGATTGAATCTATGATCCTTCAAACTCACTCCACCAAATCCAAAAGGGATTCTTGCAACATCCATTTGTTTCTTTTACCCATTTTCTTTAATACTATACCCATATGTTTGTTAATATCACATTCCTAATGTTACTTTAAAGGGAAGAAAAGGCCGTGATGCTATTTTTACAACTTTGCATCTTTCTTATTTTCTTACACGCTTCGTTTCATAGAGAGATCTATAATTGCAACTAATAACACTACGTTCCATTAGCTGAATGCTAAACAATAGTTTTCTTTTCTTTATTGGTCCTTAGCAAAATGCTAAAAGCATTCATAGTAGGTTTCTTTTCTTTATTGGTCCTTAATTGAAAACCATCATGCCATAAAAGAAATGTTCATTTTCTAAAAGTCTTCCACATCTCATTCCTTAGCCTTATAATATTATGATTAATCGTTAGGAATCCTAGTAATCTAGTGGTATGGTGTCCTTCAATTCATTGCAAATAGAAGGTAAATGTGGAATTAAGATATACAAGAAATTTGTAGTTAGAGAGAAAAAGGTTCTATTTTTTATTTTCATATAATTTAATGGATAAAGATAAGGTTTAAGAAATTTGATGTAGTCTTTTTTTATTCAAACTTTATTTATATTCAAACCTTATTTTTTTCATTATAATTTAAGTACATGATATCTATATCTATATCTATATAATAAAGTAAACTAATGAGGGACACGTGTCATTCATTGGAGACATATTTTTTTTAGTTTATTTCTTTTATTTTTTTCACTGATTAATAATAACTATTTAGTATTTTATTGATAACACACACATGATTCTAACCTATCAGAGCATTCACATCCAACCCCCCAAATTATGTGAGAGGGGGTTTTTATTTTATGAAAAATGGTTGTAGGTGGTTGTGAATGGGATTAGAGAGAAAATGTTAGTGTTCATCTTTAAATTTGGGAGAACACCCCACCTTTATAATTTTTTAATATATCTTGAAAGTGATTGTGAGTGGAAGAACGAGAAAATGTAATGATAAAGGTATTAAAAATATTATTTAATTGAAAATAACAAAGAAAATTTAGTAAGTTTAGTGTAATATAGGGTAAAAAATAGGGGTTGGGTGTGAAAGCACTTCATAAATTAAAAAAAAATGTTATAAATTTTATAGTACACAAGTTTATAATCTAATAAGAAATAAATAAAAAAAATTGTAAAATGTTATAATATGAAAATAGTAAATCAAAGTTTATTTTTCTCAAAAATGTATATTGACGACTGTGTGTGTTAGCTGATGCAATACACGGGTTTTTAATTAAAATGTTACTTTTTATTACTTAATATAGAGAAAAATGCAATTTGCGTCCCTGTGGTATGTCCCAAACATCAACTTGAGCCCCTAAATTAAATTTTTGGATGTTTGAGCCCCTGACCTTATAAATTCATAACACTTTGAGTCCCTGCCGTTAGTTTGACTGTTTGAGGCAGGGGTAAGACCGTCTTTTGACATATATTAATAACACTTTGCGTCCCTATGGTATGAGTGAAATATCAAGCTGAGCCCCTAAATTCATTTTTTTGCTTTTTTCTTAAGAAATCTAATAATAATTAAATTAACTCTTTTATTTTTTATATAATAATTAAATGTATCCTATATATATATATATATATATATATATATATATATATATATATATATATATATATATATATATATATATATATATATATATATATATATATATATATATCAAAGATCCACAAGCAATTAGGTTATATTCATTCATAATAAAATTCTCGATAACAAAAGACCGTAGACCGTAACGTACAGACTCGATAACAAAAGACCGTAACGTACAGACTCGATAACAAAAGACCGTAACATACAGACTCGATAACAAAAGATCGAAACTTACAAATAGAGACAAAACGTCAAAGATCCACAAGCAATTGTGGATCTTTACTGACGGGTGCACTTCGGAATGTAGCAGATATGAATGAATATAACCCCAGCGGTAGATATGAAATTCCAGAGCTCGCTGATTACATATCTGCCACTGGGGTTATATTCATTCATATGAATGAATATAACCCCACCGGTAGATATGAAATTCCAGAGCTCGCTGATTACGTATCTGCCGGTAGATATGAAATTCCAGAGCTCGCTGATTACGTATCTGCCACTGGGGTTATATTCATATGAATGAATATAACCCCAGCGGTAGATATGAAATTCCAGAGCTCGCTGATTACGTATCTGCCACTGGGGTTATATTCATTCATATGAATGAATATAACCCCAACGGTAGATATGAAATTTCAGAGCTCGCTAATTACGTATCTGTCACTGGGGTTGTATTCATTCATATCAATCACTTCCTTATGTGCACCACGCCATCTTCTAGGAGGTTGTCAAGTTTTCTCGCCTTCGTAGTTGGTGTTTTGCGTATATTTACATCCGCAGCCATTCTGTACAACAAAACACATTCAAACCAAAACACATTCTGTGCAACAAAATTCAAACCAAAAATCCATTCAACCCTAAACCCAAACACATTCTGTACAACAAAAATCAAACAAAAAATCCATTCAACCCTAAACCCACAAGAATCTGTACAAACCAAACCAAAACACATTCTGTTGATACCCTAAACCCTAAACACATTCAAACCAAAACACATTATGTACATCCGATCAGTTCTTAATACTCAGTTGATACCCTAAACCCTAAACACATTCAAACCAAAACACATTCTGTACAACAAAACAAAACACATTCAAACCAAAACACATTGCTACCCTAAACCCTAATCCATTCAAACCAACTCTCTGTTTTGATGCATTTTGAACAAGAATCAAACCAAAAAATCCATTCAACCCTAAACCCACAAGAATCAAACCAAAAATCCATTCAACCCTAAACCCTAACCCCAAATAACACATTCAAATCATACCCAAAATTCCATACCCAAATAACTGTTATCATCGAATCAAAATGAGGAATACATTCAATCAAAATGAGGAACACATCGAATCAATAACTGTTACCCAAATAACACATTCAAACACATTCAAAATGAGGAACCCAAAATCAACCCTCTGTTTTTTTCAAAATCAACCCAAAATCATCGAATGGAACCCAAAATCAAACCCAAAAACATCGAATGGAACCCAAAATCAAACCCAAAATCAACGCTCTGTTTTTTCACAATATAAACACATAAACACATCGAATGAAATCAACCCTCTGTTTTTTCAAAATCAACGCAAATCATCGAATGTTACCCAAAATCAACCCAAAATCATCGAATGGAACCCAAAATCAAACCCAGAATCATCGCTCTGTTTTTTCACAATATAAGCACATAAACACATCGAATGACAGCATGAAGATGAACCTGATCGATGATGAAGATGATCTGTTGATCTCTTCGATGAAGATGATGATGATGATCTTTGGAGTTGAGAGCGGCTGTTGATGATGATGATATTGGGAGTTGAGAGCGGCTGTTGATGATGATGATGATATTGGGAGTTGAGATGATGATAATGAATCCATTCAGTGTATATATTAAAGGGTGGGGGTATTATGGACTTTTCACAACTGGCAAACGGTCAAACTGACGGAAGACTGACGGCAGGGACTCATACTGTTATGAATTTATAAGGTCAGGGGCTCAAACATCCAAAAATTTAATTTAGGGGCTCAAGTTGATGTTTGGGACATACCACAGGGATGCAAATTGCATTTTTCTCCTTAATATATAAAAAAAATATTTAATCAACTTGTTAAATACACGAGATTAACCTAGTATATACCAATACTAATTGTGAATGCTCTAATTGTGACCAGAAGTAGAAGCATATGGGCCTAAAAGCTCATTTCGATCCATGCTAAAACTCATAATGAACTTGAGCTAATTGTGTACAATAAAATTTCTTAGGTTTTTAAAATATAAGCATGTGTGCTTTTTATGTCCGGATAAGCAAGACCCTACATGCATCAAGTTTAGATCCTACTCATACCACTTTTGTTAAATTGAAAAACAAAGTGCGTTGAAGTTAGTAAATTTTCCAAGTTTTAAGCAGAGCCTCAGTTGTTGTTCTTCTGAGGATTCAAGTTCCTTATACAAACTGATAAAAACCTTTTAGGCCCTAACGAATTGTGTAAACTAATTTTTTTAAACAACGATTAATGTTATAGCAACAAATATAGAAAACCATAGTGTTAAAATAACATACTATAATAGCTAACCGATGATTCATGAAGCTCTCATAGAATTTTTGATAGCAAATTGTTTGATTACCTCTGCGCAGCTTATACTCTCTAAGATTTCATGCTTGATGGTTATTAACAGCTACTCAATTATCGCTCAACATTCAACAAAATATTCAATTTAGGGCTCAACAAAACACGCAATTCTGATAATTAATGAATTCAGGCTCAACATTAGAGAAAACACCCAATTTAGGGTTCAATATTCAATAAAAAAACCCAATTTAGTGCTCGACATTCAACAAAACACCCAATTTAGGGCTTCACAAAACACTCAATTCTAACAATTAACAATTGTCAATTAGGGCTAACAATTAACAATTGTCAATTAGGGCTAAGGAATTATGAGTGTTCATGGTTTGGTTTAAAACCGTGAAGCTGTCTAAACCACTCATCAGTTTGGTTTCATGTTCGGTTTTTTTTCTAAACTTTCAGTCGGTCGGTTTCAAAACTTTGAACGATGATGAAGGGGTTAGTTTGTGGTTTATACCAAAAACCGGATGTATAAGATCAGACTGGGCCATATGATTTTATTATATTTACGTTTTTAATTATTTAAAGTAACTTGAGCTAAGCCCAATCTCAACATTCACGTATGGTCAATGTTTTCAGACCCGAACCGGACCAGTTGGTCAGACCGGGAACCAGAGGTTGAGCCGGTCCGGGTCATGGTATCAGGCCAAAAATGCATTGAACCAGATTTGAACCGGCGACCCGACGGTTGGACCGGGAAACCGATCGGTCGTACCGGTTTTTGGAAGAGTTGGACCAGTTTTTTATATATATATTTTTTTCAGATTTAACCCTATTGGTTTTTATAATATTTATGATACCTTCCGGTTCTTACGTCCCGTCCGACCGGTCAGGCCATTGAACCGTAAGAAGACTGGTTCGACGTCCTGTCCGGTTCTAAAAACATTGGTTTTTTCTTTTTTTTGGAAGAAGAAAATGCCTACCTCTCTCCTCCACTTCAACGGTCTCTCTTATCCATGTCATCAAAAACATCTAAAAACATCCTTATCGTGGATGCTCTTAGAGATATTGTTGTTATCTATATTTGATGTGTTAGAAGTTTACATTACGTATAGCATTATGTGTTTTGTTAAGCTAACTCATACTCTATTCCAATTTTATTTTAAATCTACACATTTTTTCACCATGAAAATTCAATCTTTTGAGAATAATACATTTCTTTTAACACTATGATCTACAAGCGCTTAGGAACACATAACATCACATATGTAAGGAAGCTTAATCCCGCGTGGTAGCGTATTTATTTTCCAACTTACCTGTGTTTAAAAATCAACTTGTATAATTAGACATTTAAGTTTAGGGATCAACCCATAATTGTCCTAAACCACATCTTTCATTAGTTGATAGGCATTTTGAATAAAGACATATAACTACAACAAGGCAAGTACAAATTACGTGTTTGACACGTTAGAATGTGCAATCCCTCAAAGTCACTCCACCAAATCCAAAAGGGATTCTTGTAACACCCATTTGTTTCTTTTACCCTTTTCCTTTTATACTATACCCATATATTTTGTAAATATCAGATTCCTAGTGTTACTTTAAAGGGAAGAAAGGATGTGATGCTATTTTTACAACTTTGTATCTTTCTCATTTTCTTTCAAGCTTCATTTTACGTAGAGATATATAATTGCAAGCAATAACAATATGTTCCGTTAGCTAAATGCTAACTGTGTACCAGAAGTGTATGCCTATATGGGCCTAAAAGCCCATTTCAATCCATGCCAAAACCCATAATGGACTTAAGCAAATTGAGTGATGCGAATAATTTGTTAGGTTTTTTTTTTTCATGTAAACATATATGCTTTATACAGATTAAGAAGACCCTATCTTACTCATACCATTTTTTGGTATTTATTCTCGAAACAGTTTATAACCCTGTCAACATGTTTATTTTGGTGAAAGTCCCTAAACAATTTATAGTCATGACTGGTTTTGAGTTCAGGTTTCCTATCTACTATGGGTGAGCAAAAACCGGGTATACCCTGATAAAACAAAAAAGCTGACCCTAAAAATACCCGAGAAAAAACCAACCCTAACATAGCATGTCGGTCTTAATATCCTGAGAAACAAACATAAGGAAGACACGGAAAATGACACCTTAAAACACGTTACCATGGTGATCAAAAGTATAACAGACGAACTGGAGTTACCCTTTGACGTGTATAAATTTTATAATGAAACCCGAAGTTTTTGCAATTTGGATCATTAGCTATTCAACTAAACTCCAATTTATCTCTGTGCTTCCATACATATTTATTTAGTTATTCCTATCAACAAGGGCGGATCTACCCATTTGGGTGGGTGGGCGGCTGCACCCCTTGAAACAAAAGGTATTATGGTTAAATTTTGCGCAAAATCTCGACTGCACCCCTTGAAAATTTTCAAGCAAACCCCTTGGAAATTTTCATCCGCCCCCTTTAAAAAAAATCTTATGAATTTAAAAAAAAATGTAAACATTGATTTTTATTAAAATACACTTTACTTAACATTTTAACCCAAAAACTTTCATTTAACAATTTAGCCATTAGCCCACTAAACATTCTATTGTAACCCAACCCAATTGAATTTGAAGTTAAATAAAATAACCCAACCCAACCACTCCTTCCAATTCTTTCTCTCACTCTCCCTCTTCTGATCGCGCTGCGACCGACGCACGAAAGCAGTCAACAGGCACGAAAGCAGCGGCTGCATTCTCAACGGAAAAGCTTGAGTTCGGCCACCCCACCACCTCGAATACAAAATTTAACAAGGTACCTTCGTTTTTTATGTGGTTTTTGGGAGAGATAGAGTTATAGAGATGTTTTGAAATTTTATGTATTTTGATGAATTTTTTTTGTTGTTCTAAACTTTAGTAGCATGATTTTGTTGTTTTGATGTTTTTTTTTCTAGACTTTACTAGGGCTTGAAATTAAAATTGAAAATTATGGATCAATTTATATGTGATAGAAACCATGAGTAGGGAAGTTTTGGTGAGATTTCTTATGGGAAACCATTAGAAAAGTAACTCTAGATGATGTTTTGCATAGATTTCAAAAAATGAAAACCTGTAGGGCACAATTTTGAACATGTTTATAATGACGTTTAACGTGTTTTTTATGGTTATATAAATTTTAGTTTGATGTTCTTTTGTTTTACATCATCCGATCCGATGAACCGATTCTTTTATATATACCTAAGGGCCTAAAATTTTTAAAAATATTTTTCACCCTCATTGAAAAATTTCTGAGTTCGCCACTGGATATCAACTCCAGTTTGATAATGGTTTATTTTGAAAGAACAGTTTGATTTGTTGTAAAACAATGGTCTATTAGTTACTAATATATAATTATATAAACATGAGAACAAAACTATAAAATCATGTAGAGAATAGAACATGGAGAATTCTTATTCATTAATCAATCTTCACCATATACAAATGCATCTATATATTTAGGCATATACATTAATACAAAGAAAATAAAGAGATATGAGTTATTTATGTGGAGAGTCACCATATAAATGACTCATTCATAACACTCCCCCTTGACTATCCACATACTTTTAATACGCTTGGTGATACTGCCTCGTTAAAAACCTTGCTAGGAAAACCCAGTGGGACAAAACCTCAGCTAAGGGAAAAAGAGTGCAGCACGTATTTTCTTATTCTGATACTTCTGGATCAGGTATGTTGCCTCGTTAAAAACCTTACTAAGAAAACCCAATGGGACAAAACTTAGTTAAGGGAAAAAGAGTGCAACTTAAAAAAATCTCCCCCTCATTATAATATGTATCCTTTAAGTAACATGTGTCCATCTTCCTCGAATGTTACTCAAAACTTTTGTAGAATAATTTGTTGTTTGATGCCTTGAAGTGCAATACTTTATATTGAGTAATGTTGTAAAATCTTCTTGTGAGACTTCTAGTGCTTCCTCTTGCAAACAAATACCATAAGATCCACTACTATGTTGTGTTACATTCTTTACATCTACAAGACTAACGAAACTAGATTTCATAGGTTAGTAAAATATGAACACATATCATTCTTACCTTTAGGGTATCGACATATCTGCTTTACCATTCAAATGTCTCCTCATTGTACATGTGCTATATCATGTTGATAAATTCAAATAAGAAAAACATATTATGCATAGATAGAAAGAAATATTAATGCACAATTGCACTTTAGCCATGGTACTTTTGGAATGAGAATCCCTACTTTGGTAGGAGATGATAATAGTCATTTCTTATAAAAAATGACTTAACAACCTTTAACATACTTTAAGGTTCAACTATGTCCATACTAAAATATCCAAACATCATCATCTTCTAGACGTACTTGAGGGATTAGTAAAATATGATTACATATATACTCGAACTACAGTTCGAGTAATAATTAGACCGTGCCAATGTCATTCAAAAATTCTCCCTCTAAAAGCTCGACAATTTCTCTCAATGATGCCTAGAATCATTCTTGTAAATTGCGATTATAGTGAACATTTAAAAGTAGAATGTTCATAGAACATGGCTAATTTAATTAAACTTATATCCCTCTTTATGTGAATATCTCGAGTTATACAACACTCGACCCAACTATTTTAGTCCATACGTATTTTGTCAACTTCATATAATACGTTCTTGTGGTTTTTACATCATTAATGCTTCTAGCATTATCAATCCATGAGGGAATTCTTTCTATCTTATCCAAATATGCATGTGCTTTCACTCTTAGAAGTTTTGCTATATAAATTTGCCCTTTTAACACATAGATATATCTATAACATATGCATAAATATCAAGAACACTTGCTTTTATCTCCAAAATTCATATTGCGCCATGTTTATACACAGTGTACATTGAGATGCCATAATAACCAGGTACACATTTTCTATGTATGTTTATTGGAGTATTGGTGCACTATAATTACATCCATAAGGTGTTTCAATTAACCTCTTAAGCACTCAAATGGTTTAGGATACTCATGGGGAGTTCCAATTATATTCAATTCAATAACATATACAACATGTATATGTATTCAGATCTGAATTTATATAATAATCATAATATTCTCGAGAACTAATTTATATGACTTAGTATCCAGTGATACATAACTTTCATAAGACGCGTGTCAATTCTCTTTTATATATTACCAGACTAATAAGATATTGGAAAGTCAATGCATCCACCACTAAAGAATACGTTTTCTCATAATCAATCATAGGTATTTGTGAAAATCTTATGCCACCAATTTTGACTTATATCACTTAATTTGATTTTCACATGATTCGCGTAAAGACACTTTTGTATCCAGCATATTTTACAACTTCAGTTGTATGGACTGTTGGTCTAGAAACTTTCCATTTCATTAGAGAACTAAACTCTGCCTTATTTGCGTCTTTCTATTTTGGCCAATCATTTCTTAATATTCATTCATAGGCAGATCTTAAATCTTGATCCTCATCATTTAATCATTTTAAGCGCTACAATATATACAAAAGTATAACGACATCGATTTTTATTTCGATTCCATACATATCTTAGACATGATAGAACTTAGCGAGATCTCTTTATTTTCAGGTATCTGAGGTTCTTCTTGAACCATCATGTCTATTGTCCCTTCAGGGGATCTTATTACTATAACCTCGACTTGACCATCTTAATTACTTGCTCCAATTTTCGAGGAATTTTATTGTTGGAATCAACTAGTCTACCACGCTATAGGCGTGCAATAGACTCATTACAAAAATATGTGGTTGTCCTTTTAGGACACAAAGATAACTGGAGCATAAGCAGTTGATTATGTGACTTGGTCACTCTATTTAGGTCAGTGAACTTGTCTGGTAATTTGTACTTTAATATTGGTAAATGAATTATAGATTAAACTTCTAGTTCATAGTTTAAAGTCTAAGGATCAAGATGACATGATAATTCATTTTTACTTTTCACTTTCCAACTGCTTGTTATCTCCCCCTAATGTTGGGAACATTCATTCACTAAAGTGAAAACCAATGAGCCATAAACGAATTTCTCACTAACGGCTTTAAGTATTTAATCATAGACGATTATTTATACCCAACATATTCTCAAACTTTTTAGAAGTCCCATCTTTGTGTGGTGTGGTGGATGCGTTTCAATATATGTCGCACAACCAAAATCTTTGATGAGACATCTTGGTTCCTGACCAAAAACCAACTGTATGGGGAGAACTATCACTTATTGGCTTGATGTGAACTGATGGTACTATATATAAAATTACATGTACCTAAATGAACTTTTTCTCCTCTCATGATCATTGGCTTTGTAACCAATAGTAGACGTTTAGTGATTATCTCAACAATAACACTTATTCCAATGATTGTTAATAATTTGTGAATCAAATTCATCATTATCAAATAAATATACTAATCTGGATTAATATGCTTGCTGTCACATTAGCTAAGCCACAATCACACAAGCTTCAGGTTGTGGATTTGATAACCATTTAGACGATGCATCGATTTTAAAATACTAAATGGTATCATGTTTGTATATTTATTTCCTTTATCATTTCCAGAATATTTGGAGATTCACACCCTACTTTTGTTGATCAGTACTTAACTTCACTTGATAGCAAACATGACATGTAATTATCAAGATAATCTTCTGGTTCTTCGATACTTTTCACATCATCAT
Organism: Helianthus annuus; assembly: GCF_002127325.2. Taxonomy (NCBI): domain Eukaryota; kingdom Viridiplantae; phylum Streptophyta; class Magnoliopsida; order Asterales; family Asteraceae; genus Helianthus; species Helianthus annuus. The sequence continues at coordinate 3,364,574 of NC_035448.2, read as the reverse complement.
TAATGACTCGATGTGGTCTAACCGGTCATGCCAACTAACTAAATACTTATGATCCATAAACCTTTGGATTATGATCGCATATGTATTACTTGCACGTATGTAATACAAAATGTAAGATACAAGAGAATGTATTATAACTTCAAAGTTTAAACCATCATATTATATGGTCATTCCTTAGTTTGCCACTTTTGGTGGTCGATCTCATTATGACTATTGTTACAATTCTAATAGTCGATCTCATCATGACTATCATTTCAATTATTGTAGTGGATCTCATTATAATTTCTAATGGTTGATCTCATTATCAACATGACCATCATTGTATCTTTCTCAGTGATTACAATGATCAATATATATTCATTTCATGGATCAAAGTAAAACCAAACAATTTTCACGGTTTCCATTATTTACTCGGACATATAAATCTAAATTGATTTAGAACCTTTTGTTTCTTTTTAATGATATTGCTACCTTAGGATCATATTTGAGGTTTGACAAACAAAGTTTGTTTTATCCGATTTTCCCTTATAAATAAACTTCTCTTTGTTGTCCGAGTCATATAATAATACTGGTCTAACATCTCACGACCATTTAAAACTTGATAATGAGATACATGGAGTATGACACTTTGGGTGTCAAATCTACGCATATTTCTCCTCTTTCATGAGAGTGACAATAAACCATGATCTGGTTTAATGGTTCCATTCAATATTATCGATGCAAAGAAATGATAGCATATAGAATACAAGATATAGATAGCAACAAATCATTCAATACATGATCTCATAGCATGTCATCATATAAAAACAACTTATAATAGGCCTTTATGAAATAAGAAACCTTTTCATCACTAATAAGCAAACGTATATAATTTATGTAATAACATATCATGGTATAACCAATCCCAAAGATATGATATAACCAATCACAAAGATATCTTATATATTCGTTACTTACTTTGAAACTTAAACATAGATCTCTTTCAAGTTCTCAGATCATTTATTATTTGAAAATTGGAACATTTATGAACTACATAGTGTACTCAATTTTTTCTTCTCAAATATTGATATTAAAAAAAAAACTAATGACATCAAATAAACAATCTATATATTGCACATATGAATCATATAGCAATGGTCATTATTTTATACAAGCAATAATAATAGTTAATCAAAAATTAAATTATTAAACATTATGACATAGCCTAATGAATGCATGAGAAAAACCGACATCGCTAGAAAGGGTTTCTCTAATAACAAATAATGATATCTAGCAACAGGAATCAATTACATGAATTTCTTATATGCAAAATTTGTTATAAATGCTAGTATAACCCTAGTATAAATACCAAACGTTATTTTTATAATCATGCTATAACAATAATAATACATTGCATTATAGATTCTATACTTTGGCATGCTATATATTAACAATGACTAATGAAAACAATTAATTACGATCCATATTAATATTTTATTTTTTTTTTACGGCCAACAAGCAAATAATTTCAGTTAAAGGAATAAAAAGGACTTCACTTGGGGTTTAACAGAAAAAGTGTATATATTATGTCCTTGATTGAGTAGTAAAACTTTATGAGATAAGATATTCTTTTCGATTAATTAAAAAGCATAAAAAATTTTTTTTAAATAAATTATCATGGTATAATTAATTATAGTGTAACAAAAAAAAAATATCTCACGTATACATATCTGTCATGTTAATTTGAAACTATGATTTTAACATATCATCATTTGTTTATAGTAAATAAGCCCACTTTTTTTTTTTACTTTCTACAATAATAAGTTATGTAGTTCCATATAATCGTAAAAGTATCACAAGGGTCTCAATGCTATAAATATAATATATTACCATGCCAATATTTGAAATATTCATATATAACATCTATTTGATCCAACTTTATGAATAAGATATCAACTCATCAATATAATCAAAATCACCATAACAAGAAACAAATTTAATTAAATCCAATTACTTGGTGTATGCTCTTGGGTTTCTATGCAACCATCTAAATTCATTTTTTTTACCATTGTGTTCATATATTCTTATCCAAGCACTAAAAATAAATTAAGAAGTAGCCTACATATTGTTTATTAAAATAATGAGTAATACGGTATCTAATATGAATGGGTAAATTTTTTTTAACTATATCTTTTATGTATGCACCGAAATCAATATTTTGGATATATGTCCTCAATTCATTTTTTGTCTTATCAATAAATTAAAATATACTAAATAACAAAATATCAATATTTTTTTTTTTTGCACTTAGAAATATATTATATCAAAAACTAAAACTTAAAAAGTCCTCTAAAATTGTAAATACAACGGTATAACATCTTCATTATTTAAATAATCTTTTGAGATTGATATAAATTGAATCAAAACAGAGATTTAATTAAATAGTTAAATAATCTTTGAATTCGTTGTCCCATACAACAAACTCCCATTTCCAAATTAAAATTCAATCCAAATCAATATAATATTATAATTCGTCAATGCATATCAACAGGATGTGTATATGTATTATGAGCAATAAGTTTTTATGTTGTTACCTTATTTGCCACTTGAGATAGGTTCGTGATTGCGGAATGGAACGCCCCGTCAAACGAGCGATGAGTGCGATGTTGGTGATAGCTGTTGTCAAGTGAGACTCGCAGTTGGTGGCTCCAGTAGGCAATATTAACTTGAACAAAACAATAGAGAATCGCTACCGCTATGGTTTTCTTTTTCAACAAAAACACTGTCGTGCTGATAACGTGTTGTAAAGCAATGGTCTATTAGCTACTAATATATAATTATATAAACGTGAGAACAAAACTATAAAATCATGTAGAGAATAGAACATGGAGAATTCTTATTCATTAATCAATCTTCACCATATACAAATGCCTCTATATATTTAGGCATATACATTAATACAAAGAAAATAAAGAGATATGAGTTATGTATGTGGAGAGTCACCATATAAATGACTCATTCATAACATGATTCACTTTATTTTGCAAGAACATTTATTCCTATATGAGCCAAACGCATATTCCTTTATATATTTTGATTCACTTTGTCGTTATTCACGCTCTCTCGGTAAGAATTGGGACCTACCTGAGGTCCTACAACCTCAACAAATTAGGGCTGTTCACGAGCCGAGCGGAACTGAGTGGACCTTTGCTCGTGCTTGGCTCGTTTACAAACTGAACCGAGCGGAGCGGCTCATTTAAAACCGAGCATCAATTCAAGCGAGCATTTTTCGAGCAATAAAAAATTCTGAGCGAGCGTCGAACGAAGTTCGAGCGATTTGGACAACTATGTCGCCCAATTTAAATTTGCTGAGAGAGATAGTGACAATGTTGGGTCTCAAGTTTTTATGTCTTTAAAAACATGCACATTTCATGGCATAATATTTTTCTTATGAATAACAATGTTGTGGCTGACGAGGCGATGATGATATTGCACGAACAATTACGTTGAGAGTAGGAGACGATCTGTGACAACTCGTATTTTTAAACCCGTTCTTGTAATAAATAGGTGAGCATGTGAACTTGACTGATCGATTGAATGTTATGACATTACAATGTATAATTATGTAAACGTTACTAATTAAGTGATTACGTGAATTATGTGAACTCTATGACTTTTGAATGTGCGAATACGTGTATGTTTGAATAACCCGAACCACACAACACTCACACTCGTACAAGCCCTTTTGGGCCGTTCTGTTTATAATCGGACTTCAAGGGCAGCCCATCAAGGGCCGGCCCATTCTTTCTCCTTTTGGTCGTGTAACACAACCTTGGGGGTTGTTGTTTTCTCTCACTTGTTACAAACATATCACACATACAAGAAACCCTAGCTCTCTCTCTCTCTCTCTTTTGCAAACCGAAGGCAGCCAAGGACTCCTCTTCATCGAAGATCATTGTGCACGGATCCATTCCACCCTTCTTCCAATCGGTTAGTGTTTGTATAAGTGATGATATATGATCTTGTATGATAAACTAGGGATTGTAGATATGATAATCAATATGTGTGTTGATATTTTTATGTATTAGAGATGTATGAGATTAACCTAAAAACCGATTGGATATTATGCTTAAACCGAATGTATGTCAATTGTGATGTGTTTATGGCTGCTATAACAATGATCATAGTATTGTTTGATGATTTAGATTGACGAGTTATGAATATGTTATGGTTCATATGAATGTTGTTCATGATTTTCGGTTAGGGTTCTTGAGAATGAACATATGAAATATGCTTGTTTGATCGGCTGTATGTTAATCGAGAAATTGGAAACCTGTTGATTGATAATTGTTATGTTTGGAAACTATTGAATGTGTAACCGAAAGCATGAAATCCGGAAAGTTGTTAATCGGTCGCACAAGATCACACGCACAACAGGTCCACTCGCACAAGTGAACCTGCTCGCACAAGACTTGATCCAGTCATACAAGGACCAGTCGTACAATGTGACCTCAGTCGCACAAGAGTTGACAGATCGCACAAGTTGTGGGGTTAGCCTAACTGTTGGGCCGGACAGCCCAAAGTGTCTCGCACAACCCAGCTGAATCGTACAAGATCAGCTGGATCGCACAACGTCTTTCCATGTTGTTTTGGGCCGTAATGTGTTACTTGATAGTTTGGGCCGGATAAACTGTTGGGCTGGGTAAATAGCTGATCGCACAAGTCCATTGTAAACGCACAAGATTGACTGTTATGTTAATTGGACCGTATACGTCATGTTTATTACTTGTTTTATTTTGGGCCGCTTGCTATTGGATCACAATCAACATTGTTTGGGCTGACATTATAATTGATTTGTTATTTCATTGGGCCAGGTAAGGTTTGGGCCTAGACTCACATCGCACAAGATGGTTGGGCTCGCACAAGTTCTTTGGCCCAACCATCCGAATAGCACAAGTAGTGTACTTAATGTGTTACGTGCATACGTGATTGCCATGTTGTATATGTGCATCATTGAACCAAACCTGACTTGTATTACAACCATGCTAGGACGTGATTGACCATTTACTAGCTTATCTATACTCTTTGTGTATCTGCCGAGCAAACCAAGGTGAGTTCACACAGCCAAGGCATGGGATTCCCGGGTTGGGAATTGGGTTGGATATGTTATTGAAAAAGGTGTTACTCGTACTTACGCATATACCAGACTATAGACCATCGTCCTCAGGTTAGTCAGGACACGTTACGTAAAGCCTACGTAACCCAGTATATTTGCCATATGTCTCCCGGGTCGGGAGGACACGTTACGTAAAGCCTACGTAACCCAATACCATTCACTGGCTTCCAGGTCGGAAGGCCACGCTGCGTAAAGCCTACGTAGCCCCCACGCGTACCACTGTCCTCGGGGAAGGGCACGTCACGTAAAGCCTACGTGACCCTGTACGTTTTCCTGTTCTCGGTAAAGAAGAACACATGGTCGGAGGTTAGTCTAGTAAGTACCGTTAATGAGAAGCCCTCATTAGCCAGGATAAACATGGGAAGCCCCCACTAGCTAAACTTATGCAGTATGTTATGAATCTACCTTCTGTGAACTCGCTCAACTAGTTTGTTGATTATTTGCTGCATGCCTTGCAGGGCCTTAGGTATACTTGGAGCTTGCACCAGAGGAGAGGCGGGTCGTTGTGGACAAGAACATGTGAATGCTTATTGAACGCTTTTACATTCACACATTGATACTTATGTTTTGGGTTTTACATTTAATGCTTCCGCTACATATACAACGTTTGGTTTTGAACATCAGTCGTATCCACTATTATTATTTAATGCTATGTTTGATATGATTGATGGCTTGATCCTGGTCGGTCACGCTCCCAAGCGGTGGTACTCCGCGGGTGGATTTTGGGGGTGTGACAGATTGGTATCAGAGCCATTGGTTATAGAGAACTTGGTTTTAATATGGGAAAACATTTTTATTAAAACCGGACTATAACCAGAACAGTGCTCTCGACGATCCACAACGACGCTTCGCTCCACGTGCAAGACTCGACATCCTAGGTAATAAGGTTATGTTTATTGCCTGTTTGCTAGAATTGCTTAGAACTCTGCTCGCATTACGTTTAGATACACATGATACTATAGCATGAGAAACCCTACGTGCTTACACTTTTCTGTCATCACCCTACTCGCGAACCATTCTTATGTATGCTACTTGTTACTATGAAGATCATGTCTGGACGAATCAACATGACACAAGCCCAGCTAGAGGCTCTTGTTCAAGCTCAAGTTGCTGCGGCAGTTGCAGCAGCTCAAGCAGGTAGTATATCCTGCAGTATAGGCACACACTAGGATCTTTAGATCCTACATTAACTCTCGTATTTAACTTCGTCCTATTCGTACACAATAGGTCAACACGCGCAGCAGCCTGTCTGCACATTCAAGAACTTCATGGACTGTCGTCCAAACTCTTTCAGCGGCACAGAGGGGGCAGTGGGACTCCTCCATTGGTTTGAAAAGCTAGAATCAGTATTCGAAATGTGCGAGTGCCCTGAGGCTCGCAAGGTCAAGTTTGCCACCGGCACTTTGGAAGGAATAGCACTGACTTGGTGGAACGCCCAAGTCCAGATCTTAGGGTTGGCAGCTGCTAACGCCACCCCATGGAACGATTTCAAGGAACTCATCAAGCGTGAGTACTGTACACGTGAGGATATTCACAAGTTGGAAGACGAGCTGTATAATCTGAAGATGGTTGGGTCGGAAATCGAAGCATATACCAAACGGTCGAATGAGCTGGCCGTTCTGTGTCCTACTATGGTGGACCCTCCATACAAGCGCATTGAGTTGTATCTCAAGGGATTGGCGCCAGAGATTCAGAGCCACGTGACGTCGGCTAACCTCGAAAATATCCAGGAAATTCAGCGCCTCGCTCATCGCATCACTGATCAGGCAGTGGATCAGAATAAACTGCCCAAGCGTGTTAATGCTACTGCTAACGTCACCACCTCAGTTACTCCTGCTACATCTGGTGACAGTAAAAGAAAATGGGATGGAGATTCCAGTAAAGGTTCAGCGACTGTTCAGCCACAAGCTCAGCAGCAGAAGACTGACCACTACCAGAGCCCCAGTCAGCAATCCTCTGGTGGTCACAGACAGAAGAGATATCAGGGAAGTCAACCTAAGTGCTACAATTGCCACAGACATCACAATGGCCCGTGTAACAAGGGTCGTTGTCAAAGGTGTCTTAAGATGGGGCATGAGGCTAAAGACTGTAGGAGCCCTCGTCCTGCAAATCAGAATCAGCAGCCTCAGCAACCAGCTCCACAGAACCAGAATCAGCAGCAGCAGCCACAGCGTGGAAACCGGGGATGTTTCCAGTGTGGGGCTGAAGGTCACTTCAAACGCGATTGTCCTCAGTTGAACCAGAATCGCAACAACAACAACAACCAGGGCAACGACAACAACAACGGTGGAAACAACAACAACAACGGCAATGAAGCTCGTGGTCGTGCATTCGTACTAGGTCGGGGCGACACAGTGAACGATCCCAACGTTGTCATGGGTAAGTTTCTCCTCGACAATATTTACGTTACTGTTTTATTTGATTCGGGTGCGGATACAAGCTATATGTCTGTGAAAATGTGTCAACTGCTAAAACGTGCACCAACACTTTTACCCACCAAACATGTAGTAGAGTTAGCTAACGGTAAAAGTCTAGAAGCCACGCACGTAGTTCAGGGTTGTAATCTTATCCTAGCTGGTCAAGCTTTCACTATCGACCTCATTCCCATAGTTTTGGGTAGCTTCGACGTCGTGATTGGGATGGATTGGTTATCCCAGCACCAGGCAGAAATCTTATGCAGCGAGAAGGTTATTCGCATTGCACGCTCAGGTCAGGAACCTCTAGAAGTCCAAGGCGACAAGAGTGGTGCTGTGGTTGGCATCATCTCTTTCTTGAAGGCTCAGAAATGCTTACGTAAGGGTCACACTGCCATTCTGGCACTCGTTACAGACGCATCAGCAAAAGAAAAGAAATTGGAGGGTATTCCAATTGTACGTGATTACCCTCAGGTGTTTCCTGAAGACTTACCTGGCTTACCGCCTCATCGTCAGGTTGAATTTCAAATCGAGCTCGCTCCAGGAGCAGCACCCATAGCTCGCGCACCATATCGTCTAGCTCCATCAGAATTGGAGGAACTGTCAAAGCAGCTACAAGAGCTCTTGGAAAAGGGCTTTATTCGTCCAAGCTCTTCGCCTTGGGGAGCTCCAGTACTTTTCGTGAAAAAGAAGGACGGTACGTTCAGGATGTGTATCGACTACCGTGAACTCAACAAGGTGACGGTGAAGAACCGTTATCCTCTTCCACGCATAGACGACTTATTCGATCAGTTGCAAGGGTCGTGCTACTATTCGAAGATAGACTTGAGGTCTGGGTATCATCAACTGAGAGTCCGGGATGAGGACGTCTCCAAGACAGCCTTCAGAACTCGTTACGGTCACTACGAGTTTCTCGTTATGCCATTCGGGTTAACGAACGCGCCTGCCGTATTTATGGATCTGATGAACAGGGTGTGCAAACCCTATCTTGACAAGTTCGTCATAGTATTCATCGACGACATTCTGATTTACTCCAAGAGTCAGGAGGAACACGAGCAGCATCTTCGCCTGATTTTGGAACTCCTTCGGAAGGAACAGCTGTACGCCAAGCTTTCTAAATGCGACTTCTGGCTTCGTGAAGTCCACTTCTTAGGCCACGTGGTAAACAAGGATGGGATCCACGTCGATCCATCCAAGATAGATTCGATCAGGAACTGGCCTGCACCGCGTACGCCGACAGAAATACGCCAATTCTTGGGTCTGGCGGGTTACTACAGACGGTTTATCAAGGATTTCTCGAAGATTGCTCAGCCGCTTACGCTACTGACACAGAAGGGTGTTACCTATCGCTGGGGAGAGCCCCAGGAGACTGCTTTTCAGCACCTAAAGGATAGACTTTGCAGTGCACCAATCCTCTCTTTGCCAGAGGGCACAGATGACTTCGTGGTATATTGTGATGCATCCATTCGGGGACTTGGATGTGTGTTAATGCAGCGCGACAAGGTTATCGCTTACGCCTCTCGTCAACTCAAGGTTCATGAACGCAACTACACGACGCACGATTTAGAGCTGGGAGCTGTTGTTTTCGCGCTTAAGATATGGCGACACTACCTGTACGGTACCAGATGCACGATTTACACCGATCACAGGAGTCTCGAGCATATTCTTAAGCAGAAGGATTTGAATATGCGTCAACGACGATGGGTCGAGTTACTTAACGATTATGAATGCGCTATCAAGTATCATCCAGGCAAAGCCAATGTTGTGGCCGATGCTCTCAGTCGGAAAGACACTCTACCACGGCGCGTGCGAGCGCTACAGCTTACGATTCAGTCTAGCCTTCCTGCACAGATACGAGATGCTCAGATAGAAGCACTGAAGCCCGAAAACGTCAAGGCTGAAGCCTTACGCGGCTCACGGCAGCAAATGGAACAGAAGGCAGACGGCGCCTACTATGTAACGGGGCGTATTTGGGTCCCACTTCATGGCGGTCTACGCGAACTTGTAATGGATGAAGCTCACAAGTCTCGCTACTCGGTACATCCAGGGTCGGATAAAATGTACCACGACATCAGCACTACTTATTGGTGGCCTAGCATGAAGGCCCGCATCGCTACGTACGTTGGAAAATGCTTGACCTGTGCGAGAGTCAAGGTCGAATATCAGAAACCAGCTGGCCTACTTCAGCAGCCTAAGATACCTCAATGGAAATGGGAAGAAATTTCCATGGATTTCGTTACAGGCCTACCTAGATCCCAGCGTGGGAACGATACAATATGGGTCATAGTTGATCGACTCACCAAGTCTGCACACTTCCTGCCAATTAAGGAAACGGACAAGTTCTCCACACTCGCAGACGTCTATCTTAAAGAAGTTGTTTCGAGGCACGGGGTGCCCACATCTATCATTTCGGATCGCGATGCACGATTCACGTCAGAACTTTGGCAAGCGATGCATAAATCCTTTGGCTCACGATTAGACATGAGCACAGCATATCATCCTCAGACGGATGGGCAGTCTGAGCGAACGATACAAACTCTTGAAGACATGCTTCGGGCATGCGTCATCGATTTCGGCAACGGCTGGGAAAAGCACCTCCCTTTGGTGGAGTTTTCGTACAATAACAGTTATCACACCAGCATTCAAGCCGCTCCATTCGAGGCATTGTACGGGCGTAAATGCCGGTCACCTCTCTGTTGGGCAGAGGTGGGGGATAGTCAGATCACGGGTCCAGAGATAGTAGTGGACGCCACAGAAAAGATTGCACAAATACGACAACGCATGGCGGCAGCACGCGACCGTCAGAAAGCCTACGCGGACAAGCGTAGAAAGCCATTGGAATTTGAGGTCGGGGACCGGGTTTTATTGAAAGTTTCACCCTGGAAGGGTGTGGTACGTTTTGGCAAACGGGGCAAACTGAATCCGCGATGCGTCGGACCCTTCGAAATCATAGAAAAGATTGGCAAGGTAGCCTACAAGTTGAACCTACCAGCTGAACTCGGGGCAGTTCACAATGTCTTTCATGTATCGAACTTAAAGAAGTGCCTATCAGACGAAACACTCATCATTCCTTTTAAGGAACTTACTATCGACGAGCGGTTGCAGTTCGTCGAGGAACCTGTTGAAATCACGGACCGGGATGTGAAGGTCCTCAAAAACAAGAGAATCCCTCTTGTTCGAGTTCGTTGGAACTCCAAACGTGGCCCAGAGTACACCTGGGAACGCGAAGATAGGATGACAGAAAAGTACCCCCAGTTATTCGAAACCAATGCAACCACTACTGAGGCTGAAGCTACTACTTCGGAATTTCCGGACGAAATTCCAGATCAACGGGGGGAGGATGTGACACCCCAGGAAAACCAGTAAACAGTACAGTTACCTAGCTTCCTCAGTGAGTGCATACCAAATTTCGGGACGAAATTTCCAATTAGTTGGGGATAATGTGACAACTCGTATTTTTAAACCCGTTCTTGTAATAAATAGGTGAGCATGTGAACTTGACTGATCGATTGAATGTTATGACATTACAATGTATAATTATGTAAACGTTACTAATTAAGTGATTACGTGAATTATGTGAACTCTATGACTTTTGAATGTGCGAATACGTGTATGTTTGAATAACCCGAACCACACAACACTCACACTCGTACAAGCCCTTTTGGGCCGTTCTGTTTATAATCGGACTTCAAGGGCAGCCCATCAAGGGCCGGCCCATTCTTTCTCCTTTTGGTCGTGTAACACAACCTTGGGGGTTGTTGTTTTCTCTCACTTGTTACAAACATATCACACATACAAGAAACCCTAGCTCTCTCTCTCTCTCTCTCTCTTTTGCAAACCGAAGGCAGCCAAGGACTCCTCTTCATCGAAGATCATTGTGCACGGATCCATTCCACCCTTCTTCCAATCGGTTAGTGTTTGTATAAGTGATGATATATGATCTTGTATGATAAACTAGGGATTGTTGATATGATAATCAATATGTGTGTTGATATTTTTATGTATTAGAGATGTATGAGATTAACCTAAAAACCGATTGGATATTATGCTTAAACCGAATGTATGTCAATTGTGATGTGTTTATGGCTGCTATAACAATGATCATAGTATTGTTTGATGATTTAGATTGACGAGTTATGAATATGTTATGGTTCATATGAATGTTGTTCATGATTTTCGGTTAGGGTTCTTGAGAATGAACATATGAAATATGCTTGTTTGATCGGCTGTATGTTAATCGAGAAATTGGAAACCTGTTGATTGATAATTGTTATGTTTGGAAACTATTGAATGTGTAACCGAAAGCATGAAATCCGGAAAGTTGTTAATCGGTCGCACAAGATCACACGCACAACAGGTCCACTCGCACAAGTGAACCTGCTCGCACAAGACTTGATCCAGTCATACAAGGACCAGTCGTACAATGTGACCTCAGTCGCACAAGAGTTGACAGATCGCACAAGTTGTGGGGTTAGCCTAACTGTTGGGCCGGACAGCCCAAAGTGTCTTGCACAACCCAGCTGAATCGTACAAGATCAGCTGGATCGCACAACGTCTTTCCATGTTGTTTTGGGCCGTAATGTGTTACTTGATAGTTTGGGCCGGATAAACTGTTGGGCTGGGTAAATAGCTGATCGCACAAGTCCATTGTAAACGCACAAGATTGACTGTTATGTTAATTGGACCGTATACGTCATGTTTATTACTTGTTTTATTTTGGGCCGCTTGCTATTGGATCACAATCAACATTGTTTGGGCTGACATTATAATTGATTTGTTATTTCATTGGGCCAGGTAAGGTTTGGGCCTAGACTCACATCGCACAAGATGGTTGGGCTCGCACAAGTTCTTTGGCCCAACCATCCGAATAGCACAAGTAGTGTACTTAATGTGTTACGTGCATACGTGATTGCCATGTTGTATATGTGCATCATTGAACCAAACCTGACTTGTATTACAACCATGCTAGGACGTGATTGACCATTTACTAGCTTATCTATACTCTTTGTGTATCTGCCGAGCAAACCAAGGTGAGTTCACACAGCCAAGGCATGGGATTCCCGGGTTGGGAATTGGGTTGGATATGTTATTGAAAAAGGTGTTACTCGTACTTACGCATATACCAGACTATAGACCATCGTCCTCAGGTTAGTCAGGACACGTTACGTAAAGCCTACGTAACCCAGTATATTTGCCATATGTCTCCCGGGTCGGGAGGACACGTTACGTAAAGCCTACGTAACCCAATACCATTCACTGGCTTCCAGGTCGGAAGGCCACGCTGCGTAAAGCCTACGTAGCCCCCACGCGTACCACTGTCCTCGGGGAAGGGCACGTCACGTAAAGCCTACGTGACCCTGTACGTTTTCCTGTTCTCGGTAAAGAAGAACACATGGTCGGAGGTTAGTCTAGTAAGTACCGTTAATGAGAAGCCCTCATTAGCCAGGATAAACATGGGAAGCCCCCACTAGCTAAACTTATGCAGTATGTTATGAATCTACCTTCTGTGAACTCGCTCAACTAGTTTGTTGATTATTTGCTGCATGCCTTGCAGGGCCTTAGGTATACTTGGAGCTTGCACCAGAGGAGAGGCGGGTCGTTGTGGACAAGAACATGTGAATGCTTATTGAACGCTTTTACATTCACACATTGATACTTATGTTTTGGGTTTTACATTTAATGCTTCCGCTACATATACAACGTTTGGTTTTGAACATCAGTCGTATCCACTATTATTATTTAATGCTATGTTTGATATGATTGATGGCTTGATCCTGGTCGGTCACGCTCCCAAGCGGTGGTACTCCGCGGGTGGATTTTGGGGGTGTGACACGATCGACTTAGGGTAACGACATGAAACCTTGAGGCGATGAACAGACTGTCGATAACGGTTTAGGGTTTAACTTTTAGTTTTGATTTTAATTTTTTATTGGCGTGGTTGAGCTAGTACGTACAGATATAGTTGTAAATTTGTATATAGTTGACCAACATCTAATAGTTTGGTACATATAAAACTATAAAGGAAAAATTACACTTTTCGTCCTTTATGTTTGTACCTAGTTGCAATGGATGACCTTTACCTTTAATAATTACAGCCACAGTCCTTTATTTTGAAAACCTGTTACATCTTTCGTCCTTTAGCACTAACTTGGTTAAAATTTTCAGTTAAATTTATTTACTTAAGGGCAGTTTAGTCTTTCTACTTAATTATTTATAGTATAAATAAAAAAATAAAATCAAATATAAATACCCTTTTTTCTCTTTCACTCTCTCTCTCATTCCCTCCCTCTCTTAATTGTCTGCAGCAAAAAAAAAAAAAAACAGGGGTGGGGTGATGACGGTGGCTGGTGGTGGTGGCAGGAGGTGACGGCGGCTAGAGGTGGTGGCAGGAGATGATGGTGGTGGCTCTCTCTCTAAGCCCTATGTCCCTCTCTTCCTCACCATCACACAGACCTCTGACTGCCACTCCTTGATCTGAATCGCCCCTACCAACCATCCACTTTTGTTTCGAATCTGAATCACTCGCCCCTCACACCGCATCACCGACTCCATCTGAATCACTCACCCCTAACCTCTTGATATACATCTCTGAGTTTGTTTGTTTACCTATGCATTTATAAATTGTAGGGGGCCAGATAACAAATTAAGTGAAGAACATGGACAATGAAAAACTCTGTCCTACTTCCGATGAACAGCCATTGATGACATCAGCAGTCTCAAGTCTCCTGTTCGTCATCATCATCGAAGCAGCCATTGATGACATCGAGTAAACCGCCGCATTAAATCACTAGGGCTTCCACCCATTAAATCACTGCTTATTGAAAAACAATAACAAAAAATTAAAATTCACTCCCTGATTCACTAGGGCTTCCACCCATTAAATCACTGCCAATTACTTTTAGAACTCATCTTAAAACATGGTGTTGATTCAATTTAAAACCCAACTCGCCACTGAAAATCCCAAATCAGTAACATCAGCACAGATCCGTGAGGGAGATAGCAAGAAACAGAGTGAGAGCGAGAAACAAAGAAAATCTTTCTTCAGATCTGAACCAGCAACTTCAGATCTAGCCGTCGGCGAAAGGATCTATGTAATGTTCGTTGCCGGAAAAAAACGTGAAGGAAGGTTGAGAGAGAAAGGGGTGGCGGTGGTCGGTTGGTTCTGGTGGTGGTGGTCGGATTGCCGGAAAAAACGTGAAGGAAGGTTGATAGTGGTTGTTGCAGAGACGGTGGTGGCAGTGGGAGTGAAGGTGGTTTCAATGGTGGCAGTGGTCGATTGTTGGTGGTGGTGGCAGTGGGAGTGAAGGTGGTTTCAATGGTAGTTTACAGAGAGAAAGGGGTGGCGATGGTGGCTATCTATGGTGGTGGGGTTTGGTTAGAGAGAGTGAGGGAGACAGATACCCCGTAGCGGGATCTTTTTTGACAATCGGGGGATTTGGACTTAACTCTGCGTCCGCCGGGACCAACATATATATCATATTATTTTTAATCTGATTTGTTTTAATTTTTGAATTTATTTTAGATAAATAAATGAGTAAAATTACTGATTTACCCTCTTGTGCAAAGCACTTGTCATATTTAACTGAAAATTTTAACCAGGTTAGGCCTAAAGGACGTAAAGTGTAACGAATTTTACAAATAAAGGACTGTGGCTGTAATTATTAAAGGTAAAGGTCATCCATTGCAACTAGGTACAAACATAAAGGACGAAAAGTGTAATTTATCCAACTATAAATTTAATTTATATTTAAGTATATATATATATGTTAAGTGTGTGTATATATATAGGTGTATGTGTGTATATATATGTATAATTTATATTTGTGTATATACATGTTTATAGATGTATGTGTATATGTATATGTATGTGTATATGTATATGTATATGTATATGTATATGTATATGTATATGTATATGTATATGTATATGTATATGTATATGTATATGTATATGTATATGTATATGTATACTAGTTAAAATAATAATTCGAGCCGAACTGAGCCGAGCGGACCTTTGCTCATACTTGGCTCGTTTACAAACCGAACCGAGCAGAGCGGCTCGTTTACAACCAAGCGTCAAATCGAACGAGCATTTTCTGAGCAATTTCCGAACGAGCGTCGAGCGAGCAACGAGCGGCGAGCGATCTGAACAGCCCTACAACAAATGCAAAAGAGATTCTTGTAATGTTCCTTTTATCTCATCTTATACTTTTTCCTTTATAATATATATTCTTAGGTTATAATAGATTCCCGAGTTAATTGCCAACATCGTCTCGTCTCTGAGGTTTGGGCAGGTTTGTCATTTTCGTCTAAAATGACACTTTTGTACCAAATTACCCTCAATGTTTGTAACTTTTTCCCATTTTCATCCAAACCACCAATTTAGTTTATTGTTTCTGTTAAGTTGAGGATATTTGGATGAAACTTGCAAATATAAAACCACAGGGACGATTTTGACAATTTACTCAAACTCTTTTAAATTTATTTTATTTAATTAATTTTGTTACATATATAATAAAAAGAATATACATGCAATTTTTGTATGAAAAAATTAATAGCTTTGTCACATAATTTTTATAAATTTTCATCCAACCACTAACTAAGTTATTTTTTCTATTAAGGGGAATGATGTTTATAAACTAAGACAGAAATTAATTTCTAATTTTTTATATAGACCAGTTTTATAAAAATAAAATCTACTTAAACCTCTAAATTTTATAAAACTAAAATGCTAGTGACCTTATTGAAAAAGGTCAAATAAAAAAAATCTTATCATATGTACCAAGTTTCTAATTCATCTTCTACTCTTTTAAATTCGCTCCTAAGGAAAAACAGAAGTCAGTGCCCCCCCCCCCCCCCGATCAAACAACAGATCGTTACCAAACTGTAATTATAATGCTAGAGTAAACTTCTGTTTTGCTCCCTGTGGTTTGGTCACTTTAACGGTTTTGCCTAAAACCTTTAAAAATAGCCATTTTCCTCCAATAGTTTGCTATGGTTTTTCCATTTTGCTCCTCATTTTGCTCCATGCGATGAGCAAAATGGAAAAAGAGACAATTTGGATGGAGTTAGAGGCGTGGAGCAAAATGGAAAAACTATAGCAAACTATTGGAGGAAAATGGCTATTTTTAAAGGTTTGGGACAAAACCATTAAAGTGACCAAACCACAAGGAGCAAAACGAAAGTTTACTCATAATGCTATGAACCAAAAGTTTCTTTACTCAAGCCACTCAGAATAAGTATTACTTAGTTACCCTCATAATCTTAATTAAATAAATATTTTATTTCTACCAACATATTTCCTACGTGCTCAACACATTTAAAAAATATGTAACGTTTTACAATTTTTTTCTATCTCTACAACTGATAAATACTAAAAGTTGTAATCGATTGTTATGTGTCACACCAATGACGTTTTCTCTTTATAAAACTTATTTATATAAAGAAGCTGTAAATTAATTTCTGACTTGATTTATAAAATTTAAAACATTTTTCACCTTAACAGAAAAAATAAACTGAGTTAGTGATTTGGATGAAAATTTATAAAAATTATGTGACAAAACTATTAATTTCTTTTTTTCTAAAAACTCCATGTATATTTTTTTATTATATTTGTAACAAAAAGAATTAAATAAAAGAAATTAAAAAGGGTTTGAGTAAATTGCGAAAATCGTCCCTGTGGTTTTATATTTATCAGTTTCATCCAAATATCCTCAACTTAACAGAAAAAATAAATTAAGTTAGTGGTTTGGATGAAAATTACAAGAAGTTACAAACGTTGGGGGCGATTTGGTACAAAAGTGTCATTTTGGACGAAAATGACAAACGTGCCCAAACCTCAGGGACGATTTTGGAAATTAACTCTAGATTCCCAATATTACTTGCAAGGAAAGAAAAGAACGTGATACTATTTTTACAACTTTGCATCTTCTTAGAGTTAACTGTGATTTTCGTCCCTGTAGTTTGGTGAAAAATGCCACTTCAGTCAAAAAAAAATTGCGCCAATTCCGTACTCAACATTTTTGAAACGTGTCACTTCAGTCCAAAAAGATAACGCGCCGTTAAAAACGTTGAGGATGGAACTGGCGCAAGGCGTTATCTTTTTGGACTGAAGTGACACGTTTCAAAAATGTTAAGAACGGAACTGGCACAAATTTTTTTGGACTGAAGTGGAATTTTCCACCAAACCATAGAGACGAAAATGACAGTTAAATCTTTTTATTTTCTTCCACACACTTCTTTTGACAGGGATATCAAAATGACAATACGTTCCGTCAGGTTATGTGTATCAGGAATCTATCTATGGGCCTAATAGCGCATATCAATCCATGTAGAACCCATTATGTATATGGACCTAAGCTAATTGTGTATGAGAAATATTAGACTTTTAAAGATCTAAACGTATCATGGATTTGCTTTACATAGATAGCAGTGTACAAGAAACGGGTTTGAGCCCGACAAACTGGCTCCCGACCCGAAATTGATCCACCAAAAAAACCGGTTTGGCTGGACCCAACCAGTAGGTTTGGTTTAGTTAGAGGTTGAGAATTCATCTTCATATTGGATTATAGGCCTGAAGGGATTTATTTTCATTAGCCCAATGGAACAGGGGTTGAGAATCAAAATAATGAAAGTAAACAAAGATGAATAACAAAAGTGAACACATGATATGATGGAGTTTGTTTATTACAACGTCTTTCACATATAAAGTAAAACAAAACATGATACACAAGTACAGGCCAATTTTATATATATCTACTACTCATACGTTCACAACACTCGTAATGAAGTACAAATTTATAATCTAAACACTTGAAAGATCATACTATACTGGAGATCTCTATCATCACAATCATGGCCGGCACATTCACCGTCGTCTGCAATCCCTTGAAAGAATGAAAGGGGGTGTGGATGCACTTTAGTATTCTCACATGTGCCCCCAAACTTCACATTCACAAATTTATGAATGGCATTGTCACGAGGGTACCCTCTCGTCGTATATGTTTCATACCGAAGTGTTGACGGAGCACAAGCTGTATGAATAGATTGCATACACTCATGACAATGATAGAATGCAAATTCAGGATCGAAACTCTCCTCACAAATTTCACAAAAATATTCACTCTTATGGTTTTCAATGGGAAAGTAACTCAGCTTCATAATGTGCTTGTCACACTTGTGCGTAGTTGTCTCCGGTATTAACAAAGCACAATTGAAGTGTATATGAAAATAATCACAAGTATGGCAACTAAATATAAGGCCATCCATCTCGCCCCTACACATACTACACGGGCCTATGTCAGTGTAATAAACTCTAGAAAGGAGGTGATTTGGGTGCGAAGTATGCGTGATTTCTTCAGGTAAGAAGGCACATTTAACATCAATGTTAGTATTTGCATTCCTCACAATAGTAGACAAATCCGTTGCAAGGTAATGCACAAATATGACAATTGAAAACCCCGAAAAACTTACCAGGGGTTTTTGAATGGAGAATCAGGGTATGTTGTGGGTGATGAAAGTGGCCTTTTAGTTCAGTAGGTAGTCGAGAGCACCACTCATGGAGGGCAAAGTTGCAATGCTCCTCCTCCTCATTGGCACACACATAAATAAGCCCACTCATTATTGGTCTCAAACACCCATCACACAAAAGTTCAATCCTCTTCATTGGGTCATGATAGGATATTGATTTTAATCTTGTAGAGGTGGAGATTGTGATATCCTCCAGAATTAGTGGGTGTTGATGAATAATACCATGTGTTTCGTAGGTGATCTTGTTAGAATTTTCTAACGTGGTTAATCCTTTCTCCTTGAAAAACAAGTGTCTTAGTATGCTATAAGATGGATCTAGAAACGGAAGATGAAGAAGATCTAGGATGTTCATCAGCTTTGTAGTTGATACTGGTTTTTCCTGTGCATGATGAAAACAACATTGTAATGCTCAATGATCATAAACCAATAACATATATAGAAAAAAACTATAAACATATTAGATAGGTAGATATACCTGCAGATGTAAGGATAGACATGAACGGTTCGTCTCTTGATGTTGCGCAATCTAGATGGGTATAGTATCTGCATTTCTCACATTTATAGAGTTAATTACTGTTTTCGTCCCTGTGGTTTGTCAAAAATCACTATTTCAATCCATTAGTTTAAAAATTGCGATGTCAGTCCCTGTGGTTTCACTTACGTAACCATTTCAGTCCACCTCGTAACCATTTCAGTCCCTGTACTTACAAAATAAATGGATTGAAATGGTTACGAAAGTGAAAGCACAGGGACTGAAATGGTTACGAAAGTGAAACCACAGGGTCTGAAATCGCAATTTTTAAACTAAAGGACTGAAATAGTGATTTTTGACAAACCACAGGGACGAAAACAGCAATTAACTCCACATTTATATATCCAAAGATTTGGATCATCAAAAAATTGACGACATACCCTACACCGTCGCCAGTCTTTAGATTCTTGATCAGCATCCGGAAAGGAATAAGCAAGGGTGAGATGATGGATATGGGAGAAGACATCATTTGTGGTATGTTGGATTTGCAACTTTTGCGGTAGAAGAGCACAATGACTATGAATGAATTTAGAACGAACACACATGGGACAATAATAGAAGATACCTTTATGTTCCTTCCCACATGCATCGCACATGTCTAAAACTTGTTTTGGGAAGGAAATTAGTAGGTGTTTGTGGCTAGGAACATGAATGCTCTTTTTTTGTAACCTTGTCATAAAACAGTTTAACTCAACATGAAAGTAACAACTATGACAATGATAACAAAACTCTCTAGGCTTATGAGATCTGCCACAAACATCACACTTCCCATCCCAATCATAGGGCCATTGGGTCAAATCAAGAGTATGGCCAACCACACAAACGTCTTCCAGTCTTTCAGAAAGCTCTGCACAAAATTTATGAATATAGTAATCACTACATTGAAAACAGGTGTAGTAATACCTATGAAGCCAATTAATCTCTTCCCCACATCAGAAACACAAACATTGGAAGTCTTGTTTTGCAATTAAATCCTCAACATTCTCCCCATCGCCTTCTTCATACTCTTCTTCGAGTTGCAGTTGTTCCGACATAGGTCTGCGAGATTCAATGGATGTTTGTGTTCACACATTACACTCTTTTCTTTCAGAAATGGAGTTGTATTAGAAGAAGAAATAGACATTGAAGCAACAGAACAAATAAAAATGTGATGAAAACTGATTGAAGCAACAAAATAAATAAAAATGTGATGAAAACTGGAAGTATATTACAATCCAAGATGAGAAGGGCAAGTTTTTAAAATAAATTATACATATGAGCTAGCATTTACAAGCACAGTGGATGGTTTGCAAGTACAAAACTTCGTGGAATCATAATTATGCAACATATATATTCTTATCTTCATTCTCAAGTTTACAAGCCTCTTCTTTCTTTGGGAGAAATGGAAACTTTGTGATGTAATTGAGTTGTTGTAACGTCATTTTGTTTTGTTTTTCTGCTTCCCTTTTTACTGTATTCTCTCTAATTTTTTTGTTATAGATAACCCATAAGATAACTAAACATACAAACTTAATGCATATATATGTGCATTAACATGAATTCTCTCATTACCGTATAAACTATGCACATGTGCATCAATATGAATGACCTTAATTAGTGATTTTATAAAAATATTTAGAGTTAAATGCCATTTTAGTCCCTGTGGTTTGGGCCATTTTGCCAGTTTAGTCCAAAGGTTTCATTTTTAACATGTGGGTCCAAAAAGGTTTCACAGTTGCCATTTTAGTCCACTTGGTTAACTTCATCTATTTTTTCTGTTAACGAGAAGGCCAATTCGGTCATTTTGTATGTAATTTTGTTAACTAAAAGGGCAATTCAGCCATATAAAATGACCGAATTGGCCTTCTCGTTAACAGAAAAAATGGATGAAGTTAACCCAGTGGACTAAAATGGCAACTGTGAAACCTTTTTGGACCCACAGGTTAAAAATGAAACATTTGGACTAAACTGGCAAAATGGCCCAAACCATAGGGGACTAAAATGGCATTCAACTCAAATATTTATAAAAGAATTTATAAGGGTTTTTATTTTATAAATTGTAGTGTAGACAGAAGGGAAACTAATTGTATAATATTGGTAATATGTTACGGATGGTAGTGTAGATGGTGAATCAGTAATTGTTATTCGGATTAAAAAAGATTTCGAAAAAAAATTATAAATAAAATGTTGCGATTTTTAATGGAAAATTAAAAAAATTTTGTGTGTTTTTAGGTAGTTTTAGCTGTTTTCACACGGGTTCTCGTAGTTCTCTCAATAAAAGGTGGTCGTGGCGGAGTGTTGGTGAGGATCAGTGGCGGAGTGTTTTTTAGGTAGTTTTACGGTTTTACCATACATCTAAAGGCGACATGATACAATACAACAACATACATGTAGAAAAATGTAATAAAGAAGCATCATGATAGTAAAAATTGGTTCAGATGACTAATCAAGGTTCAACAGAAGCGAAGCTACTTGACATCAAACACAAAACCAAAGTTGAGATCTAAGAAGCAAATCTAAAGTAACACTAACATCATATAAACTACATAAAGCAAAAATCAATAATTTTCCTTACAAAGTGATATAAAACATACGTTGGGAAATATAAGACGTTTGCGGCTTTTGTTCCACGCTACGGATATCTGGCCCCTTCTATTACGCACATATCTTACATCGCTTTCACCATACAAACAAATAATCTGATATATTAAAGTCACTCAATTTTCTAAAAAAGGACAATAACAAAAAAATACAGACCAATAAACATTGAATTAACTTTCCCAAAAAATCCTTTGTATCACCTGTAATTAACAAGAAGTATCAAATCTTTTATTTGGTCACGGGACTTTCATAGCATAAAAATGAAAATCATCATTTTTTTAATACCATTGTGAAAAATCATAACTTTTAATAAGAGTTCTACGTTAATAAACCTTTGTATACAACCTTTTTATAACAATTATAGCAATAAATACAAATTATAATCATTAACTTTCCCCAAAATCCTTCGTATAAGAATCATGTATCAGTATCCCATAAATTGATATGATTAAGAAATCATTTTTCGGTTAACTCGCAACACATAAAATTAACCGATGATACAAAACAAACTCAACATGGTTCTCATGACTCTTTCAAGAATCAATACCGAAACCCTAGAAACCGATGGTTACACTGTGTCACAATCCAGGGTTCCGACGAAAAATACAAAGAAGTGAAACATAAATAAACATAAGAAACTTACATTAGTCAGGTTACAAACTGAGAAAACAAAGTTACCAGGATACTTTTGATCGAAGAGAGATGAGATTTAGGGTTCTTTCAATTGAAAAAGAAAAACTGATTGCAGGCAGTAATCGGTGAATCAGCAGCAATGAAATCGAAAACAAAATTGGGGTTTTCTTCATATACGTTCATCTTCCCAACCGTTCTTGCTCCTCTTCATACTAACAATAAGATCCTAATCATCACAGCAGTAGAATTGGGGTTGATGAAACAATGGTTAACCGGGCAGGGTTAACACACTGGTCTCGTCAAGAAGGGTTAATCCCTCCCTCTCGAGGATCGCTGGCTGGATCACCGGTGGTTGATCTCCTGCACAAGGAAACAATCCGTGACTCGTAACAAGGAGGATGGGGTGGGGGGTGCTCCTTGTTACCACTCTCCGGCGTGAGAATCAGTAGTTTGCTTGGGAAGCAAAGTAAGATAGTAGAGAGAGTTGTGAAGAGATACCTGAAACCTGGTTTGGGGTTGGTATTTATAGCCGAGGAGTGAAGGAGGATGATGATGGATGGACTGACGACGTGCTGCACCTTTGCAGGTGTGTCAGGCTTGTCGGTTGTGGAGGTTATGCCACGTCAGTCCATTGCTTACGTAGCTCTGACAGGTAACTGCCATTGGTGCCACTTGCACTGTGGTGTCAGTCCCACTTGTTTGAGTGCATAGGATGCGGTGCAAGCCGCATCGCTACGTGCGGTAAAATCTGAAGTTACCGCGTCTCCTACTTGTGATCAAGGAATACGCGAGATGCGGTGCTAGCCGCATCGTCGTCTTGCCTGCATCCCTTGTCGTGACGAAAATGCCCGTATGGTGCGGTGTCAGCCGCACCGTTACGTTCATCTTCTTCTATGCCTAAGGTAAGGCTTTCTTGTATTGATAGAAGTGTTCACTGGATGCGGTGCGATGCCGCATCGCTGTGAATACTTCCGTTTTCATACACCAGATGTGATGCTATGTCGCATCACTCTACCGTTCTCATGTTCCATGTAAGTCCTCCTTCGTTACTAGATAGATTGGATTCAACCCTTGTGCCGACGCGTTCCCGCATGGGCACAAGTAGGTTGTTAGCTAGTGGGGGTTTTGATAAGGGTAATGGTCACTCGCGGTACCCTTTAGACGGGGTTTGGTCGTTTCTTGAACAAATTTTGAACAATATTTATCTCACTTTTTGATGACGTTTTTTTTTTACCGTGTCTAAAAAAACGTTGACCGCATCTGATGTTTCATTCTATAGTAGTGGTAATCATAACATGTAAAATGAGAACTGGTACCGATATGGTGCAGCTTGGTACCAATACCAAAGAAGTATGGTATCGTTGCTCGTTAAAAAGAATATTATACCTAATTTACAATACAAAAATCTTCATAATTGTATTTAGATTTCTTTTGAAATTTAATAAATAAAGATCCTGTATTAATTTATAAAATTAATAGAAAAAAATTAATTTATAAAATTTAAAACATTTTTCGCCATAATAGAAAAAAATTAACTTAGTTAGTGAATGGATGAAAATTGATAAAAAATATGTGACAAAACTATTATTTTTTTCATATAAAAATTGCATGTATATTCTTTTTTATTATATATGTGACAAAATTAACTAAATAAAAGAAATTAAAAAGAGTTTGAGCACATTTGCCATTTTCGTCCATGTGGTTTATATTTGCCATTTTCATCCAAATATCCTTTACCTTAACAGAAAAAATAAACTAAGTTAGTGGTTTGGATGAAAATGACAAAAAGTTACAAACGTGGGGGCAAAATGGTACAAAAGTGTCATTTTGGACGAAAATGACAAATGTGCCCAAACCTCAGGGGCGATTTTGGCAATTAACTCGGAATAATATGTATAAAGTGTTAGCGAACAGTATTGTGGATATATATATACAATAGGCCTCTAAAGAATTACCAATTGCTTTAGGATATGAAAGGTAAGAGTAAAGTAATATTTCATAATTGGCAGTTTAGCAATGAGGCTCATCATGGTAACACTACAAAATCAGCCACAGATCATATTCTTGAGTTAGATTAAATTTTAAAAAAACGAAGATGATTATTACTCAAATAATTTAATTAATTACAAATTTGAAGTTAATCTGATCAACATGCATCATAATTAATTTATTCTGTAATGATATAATAATGTTATTACAAAAGTATATCATAAATAAATATTTCTTTTCAAATGTGGGTAAAAATAGAAGATCATAAAAAATAACTTACAATATATGATGGTAATCGATGTATCCCAACAAATACCCCTCAAACAAAAAGAATATAAAACTAATGATCCTTCACTGCATTTATCCGGATTTATCCATCCTGAACTAAAATAGTATTTATCATCTTCTTTGTTTATTTGTCTAAGAATGCCCCGGTTGCTTTTTTACCAACCAAAGAGAACTTTATTTAACCAATAATAATAGGCTTTTTCCTGGAATACACCTTCAATGGTGGGACTTTATCATATCACCTTGAAACACATCATCTTTAGTGTGACAATGCTCATGCTGAAAACTAGGCCCAGCCATAACTACAAAACATCCCAAACGTGCATTAGCCTGTAAGGCTTGAATCGGTCCAAACCTTAAACAGAAAATTAACAGTAAAACAATGAAGAAATGGAACAAAATTACAAAGTTATAGACAACTTACTTATGAGCCTAAACTACTACAAGAAACAGATTAAAGGACAACGAAATTCATTTTAAAAAAAAGGACTTACTGAGTGTAGGATAGGCTTGGCGGCTTGGGTTGGGTAGATCCATGATCCTAACGTTATCTGAACAATCCCTAGCAACTTAAAAGACAAAACGAAAAAAGAATAAAACACAACTTTACAACATCTTACACGAGCATGTTTTTAATGATGCAGTTACCTAATATTTTCTTGTGTCAAAGTTTTCTTGAAACTTGCAGCAAGCCAATCTACTATTCTCTACATAAATATATAAAATATAAACGGATTTATAATAATTAGAATAATGGTAATAGTAAATAAACACTCATATTGGCTCAAAAAAATACTAACCTTGTCAAAATGGTAACAGTCTACCCAACTTCACCCAAACAAAGATGAGACCAATACATAAATCATACTTAAAACAAAGGCTATATGTGAGGCTCAGATCTGGACAAATTGAACTTTATCATCACAACCTTTTATTATTACACATATAAAAGAATGACTTAATTGTGCCAATAGAGATTTTCCTGTATAATTTGACCACCAAAAACGATCCAATGAGGCTCAGATCCATGAATAACTGAACAAAAAATGATGAGCCTACCATATGACTGCAAATTTAACTGTTGTAACACGAAAGATTTAATGTTCCTTTCACATAAACAGCCTGATTGCCCCGCCAAGAAAGGCTATAACAAATTTGTTCCAGATTAACTTAACCTGATCATCATAGCCATTTTACCTAAACCATATAAAGTTTTAAAAATCCGACACTCGAAGAAATCCTCGATAATCATAGAAAATTGAAGATTATAACAATTTGCTTCCATGAGTAAGAAATCAGGGGGTATTTAGCAATAATCGGGATGCACAGTCGTCGCATATGGCTGAATCGATCATCAACAAATTCAACTTCATTATCACAGGCCATAACCACTCCCGTAACCATAACATCATCACGAAGACATAACCGCAACCTAGGGTTCGATAAAAACTAAAACCATTCGACAAGGGCACCACCGCCACCTAGGGTACCGTAATCGAACCCGGCAACGATGGCCGATGATAGGGTTTCATCACCACTTACGGCAAGGGCACCACCGCCACCTAGGGATCCGTAATCGAACCCGGCAATGATGGTTGATGATAGCAGAAAGGAAGATATAACTTAAATCTGAAGAAGAGACAGAGACAACTAATCGTTGAATCGAAGAATGGTTCCGTCATCAGACAGTATCTCCGTCAACGCGATGAAAGCTTTAGTAACCACCACTTACGGCAAGGGCACCACCGCCACCTAGGGTTCCGTAATCGAACCCGGCAACGATGGCCGATGATAGCAGAAAGGGAGAAATAACTTAAATCGGAGCCCTAGGTGCCGGCGGAAAATCGACCACTTCCACCACCACCTACAGTTGAAAGGCGGTGGATTAGGGAAGAAGGAAGCATGCCAAGAAGATAAACAAAGTCACACATAGGTCACTGGCAGATGTAGGGCGGGAAAAATGGGGAATTGGGACTGTTCCTAAGAAGATACACTCGGAATCCCTCCTCCGGCGACCGGAGGTGTGAGAGAGCAGAGAGGAGATGGGGGAGAAGGCAGATGTTCATCAGGTTTGTTTTGAAGAGAACTAAGTTGTTGTGTAAACCTGTAAAAGGGGAAAACTAAGTGGCCAAAACCTAAAAGTCAAGAAGGAACTGGCGCATTCATGCGATGTTAATTGATATATAATAATAAGAGTTAATTACTGTTTTTGTCCCTGTGGTTTGTAAAAAATCACTATTTCAGTCCATTAGTTTAAAAATTGCGATTTCAGTCCCTGTGGTTTCACTTTCGTAACCATTTCAGTCCACCTCGTGACCATTTCAGTCCCTGTACTTACAGAATAAATGGATTGAAATGGTTATGAAAGTGAAACAACAGGGACTGAAATGGTTACGAAAGTGAAACCACAGGGACTGAAATCGCAATTTTTAAACTAATGGACTGAAATAGTGATTTTTGACAAACCACAGGGACGAAAACAGTAATTAACTCTAATAAGAGTTAATATAATAATAATAATAATAATAATAATAATAATAATAATAAATAATAATAATAATAATAATAATAATAATAATAAAAGTAAATTACAAAAACCGTCCTTTATGTTTACACCAGATTGCAAATCATGTCATTTCTCTTCAAAAATTACAAATAGCGTACTCTATGTTTACAAATCCTTACGCGTTACGTCCTTTAACCTTAACCCAGTTAATTTTTATTGTTAAATTAGGAAACACAAGGGTATTTGGGTCCCTTTACCCATTTATTTAAAAACTTTTTAATAAATAAAAGAAACTTAAACCTAAAGTGTGTGTGTATATATATATATATATATTACATATACTTCTCTCTCTCTCTCTCTCTCTCTCTCTTATGAGGTCTCCACCATCGCCACCCTTAGCTACACCAAACTAACCAACCTCCTGCACATATCACCATCTCCATTCCCTAACACCAAAACATTATCACACCAAATCACAACCCCATCTACAGTATTAAGTCTTTGGGAGTGAAGAAACACTAGATAAATGGTCGGAACCGAAATATCTAGGGGGTTTGAATCCGCATAAAAGGGTTAGCTCTCTCTCGGTTGATTCAGTTGCTACCGAACTTCTTCTCCGGTGGTTCTACAAAAAAGAGCACCGTTAGCCTCGCCAAGGGGAGAAGAGGGTTCTCTCCTTGACCCGACTCCGGTGTGAGAATAAGTATTGGTAATGGAGAAGAGATAGTATTTGAGAAGTGAGTGTGATCTGAGTTTATACCTGAATAGTTCTTGTATTTATAACCGGGAGTTAGGGAGGGAAAACCTGTTATTGAAAAGATGACGGAAGATGCTAACGCCGTAGCGGTTATATTTTCTTCCGTTAAATTCTTTGATCCCACGTCAAGTTGCCTCGATCCGATGTGAATGCACACGGATCGTGGTTTGATCTAAGGCTGGGGGATTGCCACGTGGAAAGTGATTAAGTGGAGATCATTCTCCAATTGCATGCTTTCGTTGTGGTTTCAGGGATGCCTGTGGTAATGACACGTGTCCAGACGGTTGTAACCATCTGGGTTGTGTACGATCATATTCTTTCTAGAAGATTACTGTTGTAATCTAGTGTGGCACCTTACCGTGTGGACACAGATGTGTAAATCCCAAGTCTGGGCAAAATAATATCCAAGTTTGGATATTTGGGCGGAAGTATTGATCTTCATGATTTCAATCCTTTGCTAATGGAAGAAGGCGCAAGGATTTTATGCTTTCCTTTGGGCGCGCGACTATAAATTGTTGATTACTTTCTCCCTTTTGTAAGACCAATGTGCGGCCGCGCAAGGTTGAAAGGCCAGTTTGTGGTATGGTCTCAAATCCTTTTTATGAGGTTTTTGGGACCTTACCCCTTCAAGTCCCCCCAGTCTAGTGTTGTACTTATGCAAATAAGTGGAGCACTGGACTTATGAGAGGGAAATGCTTTTTGGGCGCGAGACGTAAGAAATCTTCTCTTGGAAGCTTTATTTTGTTGGAAAAGGAAAAAACGTGACTTTGTAATCATGCTCTGACATGTGATGACGTCAGCTGGCAGTAAGAGTGGGTATTTTTCTCTTTGGTCTTGAGATTTGTAGTGACGCTTGTCAGACTTCTTTAATGAGGAAATGACCCTGGTTCCTGTAGCGCCGTTTGTAATTCTGACAGTTAATAATGGGTAAGTTTCTCCTTTCCCGAGGTTGAGTTCTCCTTATATATATGTATTTTCGAGATACCTTGTCTCTTAGTTGATTCTTATCAAAGAAGATGAAACGTTCTTTCCATACTCGTCTTTTGCTGGATGTTTTTAGGGTGTACGAAGCTGCTGAAGGTCTTATACTTCTTTCTTGTTCACCGCCACTTACTACTATTCCGGTAAAGAATCTGGTCAAACCTGTTTCTCCAGCCGTTGTTGATTCTGACTGCAAGGCTCTTCAGCATACGGATGTTACTGCTGGTGCTAGTATTGTGTTGGATGCCGATGGGTTGATGGCTCGGTTCCCGATGCTTCAAAAAGGAGAGTGCCGGTTAGTATATCGACGCCGAAAAATTCGTCGGAGTGAGCAGGTATCTGTTGTTGATGATGATTCCGATGCTGGTTAGGTGTTTAACCTTAGGACCAGTTTTCGTCTTTTGTTAATGCTTTTTGTAAGTTTTTTGGTACTGGACAATTTTTTGAAGATCATTGCCATGATCTTGTTAAGTGTTTATGTTACACTTTTTTGTATATTGTGATATACTTCTACTCCCGTAGGGTTTAATTCTTGTATGTGTGGATTACAATATGTTGCATGTGTATAATTGCTTTTGGATAGGTAAGGCGAATGAGGGATGGTATTGTGCTCATGTGTGAACGTTTGTCTAAAAGGCACAACAGTTTGCCTGTTTTAGACTGTTCATGAGGTGTACAATGTTTGACCATATCGTTTTCGCGCAAACCAAAGAAATTACATGCAATTTGTAATAAACAGTGATATAAGTAAAACTGATGTTTGTATTGATAAGAGCGCAAGGCTTGTGATGCAAGACATAATAAAGAAATACATTGCCTGTATGTTCTTTCCACTTTTGTAGACTTGGTTCATATGTAACACCTGCGCAACTGTTGTGCGTTCCAGGTGCGGGGGACTAGGGTCCCATCGATCCTTTTTAGGGTATATGCCCCCTTGCCTAGGACCTCGTTAATGACATATGGTCCTTCCCATCTTGGCGCTAATTTGCCGGGCTTTTCAGCGTTTGAAGCCTCATTGTCGCGCAAGACAAAATCGCCGGGGAGAAAGGTGCAAACACGAACGCGCGCATTGTAATATTTTTCGAGCTTGGATTTGTACCTTGCTTCCATTATGGCGGCGTTCTCGCGCCTCTCTTCCAGAAGATCCAAATCCATTCTTCGCTCTTGTTCATTGTTCTGTTTTTCCATGGCTATCATGCGTGGTGATGGTAAACCTAACTCAGCTGGAATGACGGCCTCAGACCCATAGACTAGACTGAACGGAGTTTCGCCGGTGCTAGTCTTTGGCATTGTTTGATGCGCCCAGAGGATGCTGGGAAGTTCGTCAACCCACCCTCTGCGCGCTGTCCCAAGTCGCGCTTTTATGTCGTCAACGATATGTTTGTTTACGCTTTCTACCTGACCGTTCGCTTGAGGATGCGCAACGGAGGCAAAGTTGTGCTCGATCTTCATGTCTTTGAACCATTTTTGAAGATCTTCTGCGGCGAAGTTTGTACCATTGTCGGAAATAATGCGCAATGGTTGTCCAAATCTGCAAATGATATGTTCCCATATAAATTTGCGGATTACCATTGCTGTTGTTGAGGCCAAAGCTTTAGCTTCTACCCATTTTGTGAAGTAATCCACCGCGACGATGATGAATTTTACTGCACCTGGCGCGTCAGGAAATGGGCCAACAAGATCGATGCCCCACTGTTGGAATAGCCAGGCGGAAGTAACGGGAATTAGCGGATTTTTGGGTCGGAATGTCTTTGGTGCGTGGCGTTGGCATGCCTCGCATCTTCTTAATAGATCAACTGCGTCTACGTGCATTCCTGGCCAGTATCCCGCATAATCCCTCGTGGATTTCTCTGACTAGGTATTGGACGTCTGTTTTATCAACACAGCGTAGTAATGGGCCCATGAATGATTTTCGATAAAGGACGCCATCCGCCATCTCGTAATTTAGTGCTTTGTGTTGTATTTTTCGAGCTTCTGCCTTTCCTTCCGGAAGTTTTCCGTGTTGAAGGTACAAGATAATTGGAGACATCCAGGATGGATCTCCCATTTCTATGACGCTTACTTGCTTGAAATGAATGGAAGGGTTGGATAATACCTCTATGTGTACCTCCTTTGCTAAGTGCTTAAAGCTGGTAGCAGCTAACTTGCTTAGCGCGTCAGCGTGCTTGTTCTCGCTTCTGTTTATGTGATTAACTTTGAATGTTTGAAATTGGTTGATTAACATCCGCGCTTGTTCAAGGTATAACGCCATAGCTTCCCCTTTCGCATCATAACGACCGTTAACTTGTTCGGCTACTAGCTTTGAGTCAACGTTGGCTTCAAGGTTTCTTGCCCCCATTTTAAGTGCTAGACGGAGACCTGCTAAAAATGCTTCGTATTCTGCTTCATTGTTGGTACTTTGGAAATCTAAGCGTATGGCATATGTAAGTTCGTGATTATCCGGACTGACTAATCGGAGGCCTGCTCCTGCTCCATCATCATTGGAAGCACCATCTGTGTGTAAGGTCCAGACTCTGTCATCGAAAACAGGTGTTGGGTTCTGGATTGCCTCACATTCTTGTATTTTATCGATGGGAACTTCAGTGGCGAAGTCTGCTAGAACTTGCCCTTTGATTGCTGGTCTTGGTCTGTAAAAAATGTTGTAGCCTCCCAGCTCAATGGCCCATTTAGCTAATCTTCCCGCCACATCGGGTTTTGACAAGATTTGGCCTAAATGATAATTCGTGAGAACTGTGATGACATGGCCTGAGAAGTACCTGCGCAAGCGTCTGGATGCGTGTATTAGTGCTAGAACCAATTTTTCTATCATTGAGTAACGAGTTTCGGGGCCAGTGAGCATTTTGCTGATATAGTAGATTGGAGTCTGGATATTTTCCCGTTCTACCATTAATACTGCCCCTACCGCTACTTCTGCGGCTGACAGATATAAGATTAACGGTTCTTTTTCTTTTGGCGCAGTCAGTGTTGGCAGCTGAATTAAACATTCTTTCATTTGCTTAAATGCTGCTTCTGCTTCAGGCGTCCATTGAAAAGGAGTTTTCTTTCCGCAGTTTCGCAGCGTACTGATAAATGGATAAGATTTTGCCGCATGATTAGCCAAGAATCTGTTCAGAGCTGCTAATCGTCCGGCGAGCCTTTGCATTTCTTTGACTGTTGTAGGTGATGGCATTAGCTGGATGGCCTGCACTTTTTCTGGATTAACCTTAAAGCCGTCTCTTGTAACTATGAAACCCAAAAATTTTCCTTCTTCCATGCCGAAGGAGCATTTTGTCGGGTTAAGTTTTAAGTTCACGCTACATAAGGAATCGAACGTGCGTTGGATATTGTTGAGCATTGTCTCCTCTTCATGGCTCATGATGACGAGGTCATCCATGTATACTTCGACAGTTTTGCCAATATCCTCGCTGAAGACTGTGTCCATTAGGCGTTGATAAGTTGCGCTTGCGTTGCGCAAGCCAAACGGCATTTTCGTGTAGCAATAGATGCCTTTATCTGTGCGGAACGCGGTCTTGTCTTCGTCTTCTTTTTTCATCTGGACCTGGTGATAACCCTTATAACAGTCGAGAAAGCATTTCCATCTGAATGAAGCTAGAGAGTCGACTTTTTTGTCTATCTCTGGGAGCGCGTAGCAATCTTTGGGGCATGCTTTGTTTAGGTCCTTGAAGTCGACACACATTCTCCACCCGCTGCTATGTTTTTGTACCATCACTGGGTTGGCAACCCATGTATAGTATTTCACTTCGCGCAAGATTCCCGCATTAAGTAACTCTGTTACTTGCTCGTCCATTGCTTTTGCTTTTTCTTTACTGAAGCTGCGCCTCCCCTGAGCAACAGGTTCTACTGATGGTTTGATGTTTAGACAATGTTGCGCGATGTCGCGTGGAACTCCAGTCACGTCTGCTGGGCCCCAGGCAAATATATCTTTGTTGTTGGACAACAACTCTTTCAGTTGTATGCGTGTTGCTGGTGAAATGGCTTGTCCTAGCAGAATGGTCTGCTCTGGGTATTCGTTGTTCAGAACCCATTTCTCTGGTTCGTTTGGTGCCGAAGATTTGACTACCTTTGCTAGTGGTTCATCATCCACGGACATGACTTCTTTGCTTGAATAGAGAATTGCAACTCCGGTTTCTGTCGGAAATCCACAAGCAGCATGTGGAATGGAAGTGATCATGCTGAATTCTCTTTGTGACCTACTCCAGAGCAAAACATCATGACGTGATGTTGCTGGCATGACCATGAAATTGACTGTAACTGTTCGTGAATGTTTGCCATCTGATAAAGTCACCGGGAAAGCGATTTGCCCTAATGGGAATACAACTTCATTACAGGATCCGGTGAGGGGAAAATCGACCGGTTCTAAACGTGCTTTATCTTCTAAATCGAGCTGTTTAAAGCACTGTTCGTATATGATGTCCATCGAGCTTCCTGGATCTATGAACATATAGTCCGTTCGGTAATGACCGAAAATACCAGTGATAATCACTGGTCGTTCTTCCTGAGGGCCCCCAGGAACAACAGGGAACACGACTTGCTGTTCTCTCCAATGTTGATCATAGTTTCGTTTATTTGGTCTTCGTGACGGACCTCCTTGAACCATGTGTATTTGTTTCTGATAACTGCTATTTCTGGATTGGCTGGATTGGATGTCCCCCCAACGTGGTGTTGGTGGGTCCGATTCTGTAGTATTGATTTCTTTTCCAGATCTGATGTTTGGGAAATCAGATCTGGCGATTTGGATAACGATTGTGTCTAACGCAGCTTGGCATCTGTTAACCCAATGTTCTAGGGATCCTTCTATTTGGAAATTGTTTCCGACTTTTGGTCGAGGACCAGGTTGCCGGTGAGAAGACGAATTTTCTGCCATGTGCAAAAACAGAAAAATGGAATGAACTGAATCGAAACGAGGTAGAAACTAGAAAAACTGAGAAAACGGTGGGCGCCAATGAAGAAACACTAGATAAATGGTCGGAACCGAAATATCTAGGGGGTTTGAATCCGCATAAAAGGGTTAGCTCTCTCTCGGTTGATTCAGTTGCTACCGAACTTCTTCTCCGGTGGTTCTGCAAAAAAGAGCACCGTTAGCCTCGCCAAGGGGAGAAGAGGGTTCTCTCCTTGACCCAACTCCGGTGTGAGAATAAGTATTGGTAATGGAGAAGAGATAGTATTTGAGAAGTGAGTGTGATCTGAGTTTATACCTGAATAGTTCTTGTATTTATAACCGGGAGTTAGGGAGGGAAAACATGTTATTGAAAAGATGACGGAAGATGCTAACGCCGTAGCGGTTATATTTTCTTCTGTTAAATTCTTTGTCCCACGTCAAGTTGCCTCGATCCGATGTGAATGCACACGGATCGTGGTTTGATCTAAGGCTGGGGGATTGCCACGTGGAAAGTGATTAAGTGGAGATCATTCTCCAATTGCATGCTTTCGTTGTGGTTTCAGGGATGCCTGTGGTAATGACACGTGTCCAGACGGTTGTAACCGTCTGGGTGGTGTACGATCATATTCTTTCTAGAAGATTACTGCTATAATCTAGTGTGGCACCTTACCGTGTGGACACAGATGTGTAAATCCCAAGTCTGGGCAAAATAATATCCAAGTTTGGATATTTGGGTGGAAGTATTGATCTTCAGGATTTCAATCCTTTGCTAATGGAAGAAGGCGCAAGGATTTTATGCTTTCCTTTGGGCGCGCGACTATAATTGTTGATTACTTTCTCCCTTTTGTAAGACCAATGTGCGGCCGCGCAAGGTTAAAAGGTTGAAAGGCCAGTTTGTGGTATGGTCTCAAATCCTTTTTATGAGGTTTTTGGGACCTTACCCCTTCAGGGAGGTAGAGGCTTATGTAACAGAGGAGAAGGTGAGTTCATTAGACCAAATCACAAACCCATCTGACCAGATCTGGCTCAGATCTTGGATGGCGGTTAGTTCAGATCTTGTAACGGAGAAGAATGTGAGTTCAGATCTTTTCGGAAGTGCAGGTGCAGTGTGACGGCGATAGTCAGGGGGTGGTGGGTGGTAGTTCACAAGAACAGATGGTGGGGGTGGTGCTTCACCATAGAAGAACACTGGTGGTGGAGATACGACGGTGGTCGTTGGCCAAATCTAGGGTTTCGATGAGGAGTTTTCAGATTTGGGTTGCGGTGTTGACCGGTGACGGTGCAGTGGTTGCGGTGGTGGTTGAGGTGTTGGTTGCGTGGTGGTGGGTATCGATGAGATAGATGGTTATATCATGAAATTAACTGATTTTTTTCAGTTTCTAAAGATGAATGATCTTACAAATTTTGATAATGTTTGTTAGTGTTTCTTGGATTTAGAGTGAGAGAGAGAGTGTGTGTGGAGGTGAAAGGCTTTTATGGATTTACACAGAGAGAGAGAGAGAGAGAGAGATGTGTGTATTTCTGATTTAGAAAGAGAGTGAGAAAGGGATGGTGGCAGGTGTGATGGTGATGGTGGCGGCGGTTGGTGGTGGTAGGTGGTGGCTAAGGGTCGCAGTGGTGGTTGAATGATGGTGGCGTTTGGAACTTATAAGAGAGATGAGTGGTGGATATGTAATATTAATACAGATAAAGGGTAAAAAGACCAAAATACCCTGGTGTTTCCTAATTTAACAATAAAAATTAACTAGTTTAGGGTTAAAGGATGTAACGTGTAAGGATTTGTAAACATAGAGTACGTTTTTTGTAATTTTTGAAGACAAAGGACATGATTTGCAGTCCAATGTAAACATAAATGACGATTTTTGTAATTTACTCTAATAACATGCATACACAAATTCAAAACTCACACACATTTTATGGTTAATCCATACACAACACACACATCATATGGACACATGTATACATACATAAACCTTATACCTAATAACAACACTCACACATTCTTACTCCATGGCAAGACTCTCACACAAGCGGATATCATGGAATGCCTGCTATGATGCTTGAAGCTGTTGCATCACAAGATCTTTGGATCTGGCATCCATTCTTTGGTATATCCAGTTCACATAACGATATAAACATTATACATCACTCGCCCCTTTTCAATGATCTAATAAATGGTGTTGGACCAAAAGAGACATTGTTTTAAATGAGGTTGAATACAAGTATAGGTACTATCTTGTTAATGGAATTTACCCTGATTGGGCTGTTTTTGTGAAATCATTTTCAAAAGATGGAACCCTAGATCCTAAAAAATAAAGTTTAACAACGTTTAGATGGCGGCACGCAAAGACGTCGAGCGAGCATTTGGTGTTTTGCAGAAAAGGTGGCGCATTTTGAGCATGCCTTGTCGTTTGTATGAAAAAGATCAAATTAGAAATGTGATGTACGCGTGCATCTAACTACACAACATGATTTTAGATGATGAATGACGTGCAATAGTTGAGTATGGCGAGGAGACCGAATCAAATAACAAAGCCATTAGTGACGAAGAGAGAACGCAAACCCAAAATCTAATTGAGTTAAGACAAATAAATCCAGTTGATGAGGTATGCCCTGTTTGTCATAAGGCGTGTTTGGATTCTTTTGGGGAGCATGCAGTTCATTGTAGAGAGCTCCCGGGGTTCAAATACCGACATGATTTGGTTAGGGATGTCCTTTTTGACATATTCAGGTGTGCTGTGCTGGAATTTCTGCTAAGAAAGAGGCACCCGTTAATTTCTTAACAGACCCGTTGGAAGGGAGATCTACCCTTCGACCAGCCGACATTCTGGTCTTTGGATGGGTAGGAGGAAAACATGCCTGTGTGGATCTAACAGGGGTTTCCCCGCTTGTGGGCTTAGGGGGTAGTGCTTTCACGGTGGGTCAGGCTGCTTTAAAGGCTGCTTTGGGTAAAGTGACCAAACATGAGAAAGCGTGCCTTGACAACCAACACGTGTTTATCCCATTTGCTTTTGATACTTTTGGTTTTCTGGCGCCAGAGGCTGTGGACCTACTTAGTCGAGTTCAAAGGGTCATGCATAGTAATGTTATGACCCCGAGATCTATGGACGTAGTTTTTAAAAGGCTTAGTTTTGCTATTCAGAAAGGGGTAGCGACACAACTTGTTGCCCGTTTACCAACTATCTCGATGTAAATTCAAAAGTAGTGTCATATAATATTTTTAATAGTTTTATTAAAAAAAAGAAAGAAGCACAACTATATTTTATTAAAATCTGTGATTAATATAAACAAAAAAGAAAAAAAAATTGGTCCAACATGGCACCCCAACGCCGCCTGATCACGCCCCTTTCACACAACACTTTTTTGGAGGTGGACCGATAGAACCCGCAACTGTCACGTGTTGCGCAATGCCCCAACTAAAACCCCCACACTCCATAGTCTACAGGGAAAACGAAGTACGATTGAAGTCATGAACCATTCCCACCGAAACATATCTATTAGTGACTATTACAATTGTATTATGTTGAATAAAAAGGTTGTAATTAATTGAGATTAATTTTGATGCTTTCTTTTTTTCTTTTCTTTTATTTTTAGTTTGAAAAAAAAAAGAACTTCTCTTTTCTCCCTAAGAGACGTTTAGTATAAGTGATAAACTTTCATTTAAATTTCACCTGCTCACGTTCAAATTAATGAATATGAGAAACAACATTAATTAATCGTGCAATAGCATAAATAAAAACAAGAATTTATGTGGTTCACACGATGATGGATTCAACATAGCTAGAAATATACCATCATTGTTCATAGAAGAATTGATGGTGTACCCAAATTATTTTCTCAAAACCTGGTTACATTTGTAATTTTATTTAGCAAGAAGAGTTAAATACGGTTTATTTTCATGTGGTTTGACCAAATAAAAGGTCTCTATCCTTTTATTTCGTTTTGGAGCATTCTATTGTTTTAGGGTTTTTAAATTTAAATCTGTTCTTAACCATTTTGGAGAAATAAGTTAGTAGCATTTCGCCATAACCGTGCATAGCTGATGTGGGCCCAAGTGTGGAGGAACGGGCTATTTTGTATTTGGAGGACCAAGACCGCGTAACAAAAGGGGCCTCACTAAAATGGCTCTAACTTGGGCTACGGGGGTCCATCAAGCATTGCACTCTAAGTGAATAGATTTTTATCAGGGCTAGCTTCGAATATCCCCAGAGCGGTTTCTATGCGCCCAGATTTAGCATATAAGTCCACTAATGCAGTACACAAAAACGAGTCTATTTGAATTCTACTACGCGTGATAAGATCATGCACTTGTATCCCCTTTTCTAGTTCCCCCATTCATGCACAAGCCGAGAGAACAGAAACTAATGACATGTTGTCATGAGGAACACTTAGAACAAGCATCTGACCATATAGACTCAATCATTGGTTGTAGTGTTTCGTTTGTGCATAACCAGCAAACATCGTACCCCAAGTTGCCGCATCCCTGACACTTGACGCGCACGTTCAATCTCCCGAGCCTTAATAAACCCATCCAATATTACATTGTAGGAAACAACATCTCTCTCAAGACTTTAATTGAACACCTTATACGCATCATCAATACGCCCACAGTTACAATAGATATGAACAAAAAGTTCATTCAACTATGCGCATGCTTTCATGATTTATTACTTTTGTTATTATCTTCTAAGCATAAGTATACTTAACTTAATGAACTCCATCAGTGCATATATTATGATTATATGACCAAAGCTAACAGAAACATGTGTATACTTCTTTCATTTTTATTTTGAGCCATTGGATTGCTCAATGCTCAATGCTCATCTTTATTTTAGAACTCACACAGACATTTTGTTGAGCATGTGGTATGCATATGTTGAATACAATTTAAAAATGTCAAAATTCGTTCAATTCTGCCAATAAAATCAAGTTGTTTATATTACGGAATGATTCAATACTCCAGGGTTATGCACGTGACAATTTGAGCACATGTTAGATTGAATCAATCTCCTTATTTCTTGGCTTTCAGTTTATCTTTTAACGTCATTATTTAGAATTAGAATAAGTCCTAGTTTTCTGCTTTTCAGTTTGTTACCGTTGTTATGCTGGCTATTTAAGTGCAGCACTTGTTCTTGTTTATGTATTCACAAACAGCAATAATAAAAGCCTTGAGATTGATTCATTTATTCTTCGTGAGTTTTCTATTGTATTCTGATATCAACAGTGGTATCAGAGCCTGAGAGTGATCCCTATCAATTCTTTTCTTCGAGTGTTACCCTTCAATGGCTGAACAAACAAGTACCTTACCAACTGCTCCTACTCCGATCCCTGTCTTCAAAGGAGAAGGGTATGAATATTGGAGTATTCGGTTGAAAACTATTTTAAAATCAAGAGAGCTCTGGGAATTGGTTGAGGAAGGAGTAAATCCGGCTGAAACTGATGTCAACAAACTGAAGAATCTCAAGAAAAGAGATGCTCATGCTATGGCCATCATCCAGCAGGCTGTACATGATCAACTTTTTTCTCGAATTGCTGCTGCTGAATCCGCTAAAGAAAGTTGGGAAATTCTGAAAATGGAGTATGAAGGTGATACTCAAGTGAAGGCTGTCAAACTGCAAGGACATCGTAGGGAGTTTGAGAACTTGTCTATGAAAGAAGGAGAGTCTGTGGGAGAATACTTCTCACGAGTGATGGGAATAGTCAGTCAAAAGAGGGCATATGGTGAAGTGATTTCAGATCAAACTGTGGTAGAAAAGATTCTGAGGAGCTTGACTCCCAAGTTTGATTTTATTGTGCCATCCATTGAGGTATCTTTTGATTTGACTAAACTCTCACCAGTAAAATTGATGGGATCCTTGCAATCACAGGAAGAAAGACTCAATAGCAGATCTGCTGAAAAAAATGGAAAAAATGAAGAGCATGCCTTGCAGGTGATACAAGAAAGCAATCGACCAGGAAATTCACGTGGTAGAGGACGTGGAGGATTTAGAGGTCGTGGGAGAGGAAGATCATTTGATCGAAGCAAGGTGCCCCAATGCTATGTCTGTAAGAAATATGGTCATATGTCAAAAGAGTGCTGGTATAATGAAGATGCCCAGGTGAATGTGGCTGCTGACCCAGATGAACACAAGGAAGAGATCAACAATGAAGAGCAACATCTCTTCATGGCGGTTACAGGTCACTTTAATGAATCTTTTTCATTAATGTCTAAACCATGCTCGTCTCATGAGTCAAATAACCTATGGTTTCTTGACTCGGGTTGCTCTAATCACATGACTGGGTCTAGAACTAGTTTTGTAGAACTAGATGAAACATTCAAGTTGAATGTTCAATTAGGAAATAAGAAGATTTTGGCAATTGAAGGAAAGGGAACTGTGAGGATCAATACAGGTTCAAACAGTCACAAACTCCTAAGTGATGTGTATTATGCTCCAACCCTAGAGTACAATTTGCTGAGTGTAGGGCAGCTTATGAGAAAGGGTTATTCGCTTCACTTTGAAGATGGAAACTGCACTATCAAAAATCATGGTATTGAGTTAATAAAAATCCCTATTGCCACTAATAATATGTTTGTTCTAGATGCTACAAAAACTGTGTCAAGCACTTCCAACTGCAACACTTCAAACTCAGTACAACTGTGGCACAAGAGATATGGGCACATCAATTGGGATAACTTGAAGACTCTGTGTGATAAAGATATGGTGATTGGTATGCCAAGAATCAGAGGTTCTGGTGTTTGTGAAGGCTGTATTCTGGGCAAACAGATTCGTCAACCATTCAAGTCCACATCATGGAGAGCCTCTAAGAAGTTGGAGCTTGTTCATGCTGATCTGTGCGGACCTATGCAGGTACCTAGTCTTGGCCGAAGTTTGTATTATTTCCTGCTCATAGATGATGCGTCAAGAATGTGTTGGGTTTATTTCATTGAAAAAAAATCTGATGCCTTTGAAAAGTTCAAGATATTTAAAGCTTTAGTTGAAAAACAAAGTGAGTGTTCTATTAAGGTGTTAAGAACCGATCGAGGTGGATAGTTTTGTTCAAAAGAATTTAATTCATTTTGTGAAGTGCACGGTATTAAAAGAGAGCTTACTGAACCACACACTCCTCAACACAATGGAGTGGTGGAAAGAAAGAATAGAACGATGATGGGAATGGCCAGGAGTATGTTGAAAGAAAGAAGTCTGCCAAACTACCTATGGGCTGAGGCTGTTGCCACCTCAGTTTATCTCATTAACAGATCCCCTACAACTGCTGTGCAAGATAAAACTCCCTACCAGGTATGGTACAACTCTAAACCAGATGTTACTAATTTGAAGATATTCGGTTGTGTTGCATATGGGCATGTTTTTGCACATGGAAGAAGGAAGCTGGATGACAGGTCAAATAAGATGATTTTTATTGGCTATTCATCAAATGGCACTGGTACTAGGCTGTTCAATCCAGTGACAAAGAAATTTGAAACGAGAAGGTTTGGTGACACTACTATAGTGGAAGATGCATCATGGAACTGGCAGGAGGTGCACAAGTCTGACAAACAAGTGTATGACAGAATGTATGCTGATCCGTTTCCAGAAGAAGTGGGTGTTGATACTCAAACTATTAACCATAATGCTGAAGTCCCAGCTGACGCTCAAGGTCCAGCCACACCTCAAGTAACAACGCCTCAAGCAGAAACAAGTGAAGATCAATCCAGGGAAGGTTCAAGTGCAAGTTCATCAGCTCCGCTAAGACTCAGAACAGTTGAAGACCTGTATGCTAACACTCAAGAGATGGATCCTGTGGGCCCTGATCATCTAACATGCCAATTTGCACTTAATGTAGTGGATCCAGTTTGTTTCTCAGAAGCAGTAAAGAAGGAAGAGTGGCAGGTGGCTATGAAGGAGGAACTTGAGGCAATTATCAAGAACAATACATGGCAGCTCGTTACACTCCCTGAGGGTAAGAATGTTGTTGGTCTCAAGTGGTTATTCAAAACAAAGATTGGAGCTGATGGAGAGTTGATCAAGCACAAAGCCAGGCTGGTTGCTAAGGGATATTCTCAGAAATATGGTATAGACTATGAGGAAACGTTTGCTCCTGTGGC
This sequence comes from Helianthus annuus, assembly GCF_002127325.2. Taxonomy (NCBI): domain Eukaryota; kingdom Viridiplantae; phylum Streptophyta; class Magnoliopsida; order Asterales; family Asteraceae; genus Helianthus; species Helianthus annuus. The sequence continues at coordinate 3,322,248 of NC_035448.2, read as the reverse complement.
AAGATTTGAAACAATCAGGCTTGTTATCGCTATTGCTGCTCTTAGAGGGTGGATTTTGCATCAATTGGTGTTGGTGCACTTGTGTCTGTACTTTGTCTGTATTCGGTCTGTATGTAAACGATGTCCAAAGTTAGTCTGTAAGTTGACCAAGTCAACTATCCTCCTAGTTTGACTTGGCCAATCTGTTTGTAATATGTTTGTCTGAATCGAAGGATAGCCTCGAAGGATACTGTTGATCCTTCGAGGTGCTCGAAAGATATGCTTCGACTGTTGAACCTCGAAGGATGATCCTTCGAGGTCACTGCTGATCATTCGAATGACATGTATTCGATAGATGATCCTTCGGACCATCTATCGGATCCTTCGTGATAGACAACTTGGGCTGGGTATAAATACCCATGCAGTGTGTTGATTTCAGTAGACACTAGACACTTAGAGAAGATACACATCCGAGAGATAGAGAGGATTCTCTGCTGAAAACACACACACACTTTGAGAGTTTGCAAACTGATTGTAAACATTGTGCTTGTAACCGGAACCTTTCATACGCATTAATACAAGTGGTGTTAATCGTTGAGTCTTGTGTGTTCTTGTGTTTATTCTTGCATCATCCCGGTTTGCTTGCTAGCTTGGATTCCGCACTCGCTAGTGAGTTAGTATAACAAGGTTTAGGTTTGTTCTCGATCCTCCGAGAGGGACCTACAAGTGGTATCAGAGCCTGGCTCTTTACCTTGTTTAAACCGGGTTGTTCGAGTTCTTTGGTGTGTTTGGACACTTGGTTTAGCACTCGTTTTTGGTAGTTTTCTTGCATTTTGAAACTGAAAAACGTGTTCTAAACCTTTCGGGAGTGTTCAAGGTCGGTTTGGGTAACATAAAATTTGTTTTTGTGAAACTTTGTATTTTCCGGCCATTTTTCGACCATATCTCCGGCGACTGGTTGAGGATAAGGTTTGCTTATTTGGGTAAACTTTTTGAAAGTCAAAAAGTTGGTGGGAAAGGCAAGGGCAGACCATATCCTTTCTGCCGAAGTACTTCACCAACCCATCACCTTTTCACCAACCTGTCACGTCAGTGTCAGTGTGTCAGTGAGCTTCCGAAAGATATCTTTCGACTTCGAAAGATCATCTTTCGATTAGAGACAGCTCGAAAGATTAGCATCCTTCGAGTAGTCTTTCGAAGTCTAAGAAGTATCCTTCGTTGTTGGAATCTTTTCGAAAGATAGTGTCCGAAAGATAAGGATTCATCTCGAAAGATAAGGATCTTTCATTGTGAATCTTTCGAGATCAGTATTCGAAAGATAATTATCTTTCGAACTGTGAATCTTTCGTGATAATTGGTCGAAAGATAAGGATCATTCATTGTGAATCTTTCGAAGACTTTGCTCGAAACTCAACAGTAATCCTTCGATCACTGTTGATCCTTCGAACTAGTCTTGATCTTTCGAACAGGTTTATATCTTTCAATTCTTGTCTGTTTGCAGTTAACAGTTTGTGTTTATGTAGGTTATATATTTGTCTTTGATCAAGATGAGTTGTACAAGTCCTTGGGATTGGAGTTTAAACTCACAATCTAGTCAAGAACTAACTACTGCTGATGCTTGGGCTAAGAGCATGTTTCCATCGCCATCAATCAGTCCAAGTCAATGGGCTTTGGTATCAAATCAAAGTCAAAGTATTCAGAATCTTCTTATTAGTGAAAGTGAAACGGGCAGCAACAATCGTCCTCCAAAGCTAAATCATATGAACGATTTTCCTTCATGGAAAAACCGCTTTCACACGTACGTTCAAGGGCAAAGCACTGATCTTTGGACGTGCTTCATCAATCCATTCAATGCTGCTCTTGAGGTTGCTGCGTCCACTTCAGAAGGATATGCAAACATGCTTGAACCTGACAAGAAATCATATGAATTGGAGAAGAAGGCGTTTGCAACTCTTACACAAGCGCTCAATAAAGATATTTATCATCAGTTCTCCTACTGCAAGAACACGAAAACATTGTGGGATGCCTTGGTTGCTAGAGGAGAAGGCAATGCAGCTACAAGAAAGTCTCGTCATGACTTGTTGAAGAAAGAGTTTGATTCGTTTCAGTTTTTGGAAAACGAGACTCTAAATGATATGACAACACGTTTCTATCATCTGATCAGTGAAATGTGTGCTTATGGGGTTATTGCTACTCAACAAGACATGGTGAACAAGTTTGCTGACGCTTTACCTCCAAAGTGGAGTTCTTTCATTGAGTTGTTGAAGCACACTGGAACTCTAGACACAGTAAACATCTATGAGTTCATTCAGAAACTGGAACATAAGAATGAGGAAGAAATCAGGAAAGCTAAGCGAGCTCCAGTTCCTCAAAATACGGAAATGTATCTTCCAGGCTTCGACATCTTAGCAAAATCCGCTGCTGCTCAGCAACCGAAACTGCAAACTGCTTTCGTGTCCAACACAAGTTCTCTTCCTTTTCCTCAGACCAATCCTGCTCCGGGTTTTGATCCAAGATCTTATATTCCAGTTCCATCACAGCCACCAGTTCAACCACAACAGCAAGCTCATTTCACAAGCAATTCTCAACCTCCAAACACTAACACTGTTCGTGTTGACACTTCAAATCTTTCCCAAGTTAGTATTGAAGTTGCTAAGGAGCATGTGGAACTGATCAATACTATGGTCAGTGCCTACTGCGGTTTAGTTGCGGGTCAGATTGGAAACATCAACATGACACATGAAGATTATCAACAGATCGACAAAGATGAAATGGAGTTGATGGATATTAAGTGGGCGTTTGCTAGTGCAGTTAGAAGGGCCAAAGACTTTATGGCTCGCACTGGTAGGACTTCGTTGGAAAGGAAGAAAGATACGAAGTATGGGTTTGATATTAATGCTGTCACGTGCTTTAATTGTGGCGAGAAAGGGCACTTCAAACGTGAGTGCACTCGGCCAACAAAACAAGGCAATCACAACCCATTCAGAAACCAAGACAGAAGGATTGTGGCAGTCAACAACAATCAGAACCAGTCTGGACCATCAAATACCAATCGGGCTTTGACAGTTCAAGGTGATGAGGGATGTGACTGGTCTGTGCAGTTTGGTGACGGTGATCAAAGAAGTGGAACAGCTCTCTATGCAAAGATCATCAATCAAAAGTCATCTGAAAGTGATGACAGTTCTGGTTATTCTGGAAGTTCTGATGAAGAAGGATCTGTGTCTGGAGATAATCAATCAGAGTCTGAGTCTGATGTGAGGGAGGAAGCAGGTTCTGGTATTCAGGAGTTATTAAATGAAGCTGATGAGCTGAAATGTCAGAAATCAATTCTGATTAGAAGGGCTGCTACTGCATCAAAGGAAATGGAGAAGTTCTTTTCTGAAGATGGAACTTTTTCTTATCAAACTGCCCTTATGGCAAATGTCTCAGCCTCTTCGAGTCAGGTAACTTCCGAACCTCCTGCTCCTAGTGTTTGTAAGTCTTGTGCTGACATGAAGCTTGAATCAGAAAAGCTTCATAGTCATAATCAAAGTTTAGTTATTGAACTATCGAAATGCAAAGAGGCAAATATGGCCTTAACTCGGAACGAAAAAGATTTTAAAGAAGTAATTGAAACTTTGAAGAAAAATGTGTCCGAAGTTAACAAAGTAGTTTACCACAAGCAAGTAAGTATAAATGAATATATTAATATTGTGGAAGAAACTAAGAAGCAATTAGCCATTGTCAAATCTGAGCATGATGCGATCAAACAGAAATTGGAAAGTTATTCTAACTCCCGATTTGTGCTTGATCACATCATCGATGTTCAACAACTGAAGGGAAATCAGAAAGGCATAGGGTACAAGAAATGTCCGCCCCCTTTGATGAACAATTATACCAAGATGCCTGATGAGGAAGAAATGCCTCGGTATGAACCCAGTGTGCCTCTTGATGTTGAGGAATTTGCTACTGGCCTAGGGTTCAAACCGAACAGTTCCTCAAACACATCCGAAAAGCAGCTAGAAACTTCAACATCCATGAATCAAAGTCCTCCAAACATCGAGGACTGTGAGACATCGGATGATGAATCAGAAGTGGATGTGAGTGAACAGGATAAATCACTTAACCAGATGAAAGGAGTAGTCATTCCCATTGAGAATCACATCCTGTGTGATCCTGACACTCCCGCTGTTTCATCAGTTGAGAAACAAGTGATAGATCCTGTCAAGGTTGAAAAGAAGTCGGTGTCTACTGTTAAAAGCAGTAACGTGTTGTATACATTGGTTGGAGATAATAAAATCTACTCAGATCACGTTTTTCCAATTAAAAATGTAAATCAATCTTTGATTGATAAGGTCTTTGAAGACAACACAAACAAGTTTTTGGGAAAAACACTTCCAGGAATTGTGGTAACACAATGTGATCCAATTCCTAAATCTGAAATTAGAAAACAGTTTAGGAATCAAAAATCTCCAATCACTCAACAACCTAGTGCTTCTAACGGTAAACATCCAGTCAAACGAGCTCAAAAGCCTAATGTTTCTCAGATAAAGTCTGAAACAAAAGGAGCTTGATTTCAAAAGAAAGCAAAAGATGTCAAGTTCGTGTCATCCAAGGGTACTGATAAGATTGAAACTTTTGAGAACAAATCTAACACAGATTTTGTAAAACAAGTCACAATCTTAAAACGTAATAGTGATAACAATTACACTCAACATACAAATGGGTGTGATGAAAAGGCGAGTACCTCTGGGTCCACGACTTCGACATCTTGTGGTCGATCAAGTTCTCCTAAGCTTGTTGAAAGGAGAAAATGTTTTAAATGTGGAGCAATTGGGCACATCATCAGAAATTGCCCAAATGCTCCAAAGCAGAAATTTGTTGAGAAAGCTCCACCTGAAACAACTCATCCCCAACATCGTTCAGTTTCACCTAAACATGATAAACGAACTGTGAAAGAACAAGAAACTAAACAACGACGTAAGAACATGAAAATTGTTGAAAAAGCTTTAAAATCTGAAGTTAAGCCAGCTCAAAGGGAACCAAGTGTGTCACAACTTGCGAAACCAGAATCTTCAAAATCTGGTAGGCAAAAACAACCTTGGTTACCTAAGAAGGGTGACAATTCAGGGGGAGCAGTTGTTCTTAAAAACCATCAAGAGATTGATATCACGTTTCGTGATGCTCAGGGACGACCCAAGACCACTAAGGCTTGGGTCCCCATTCTCAACTGATGTTTTAAATGATATGTGCAGGGTGTTCCAGGAGGAACTATGAACAGTCATTGGATTGTTGATAGTGGAGCATCTAGGCACATGACTGGCGACTTACGGCTTCTACACGACGTTAGAAATATTAGAGGAGGCTATGTCGCATTTGCGGGAGATAAAGGTGGATATATCACTGGAGAGGGAAGTGTCTCCAATGGTATTGTTTGTTTCGACAAGATCAACTATGTGAAGCAGATTGATCATAATCTTCTGAGCGTGTCGCAAATCTGCGATAAAAAGTTCACCGTGCATTTTGATGATGCCGGCTGCTATGTGCTAAAACCCGGATTCAAAATTCCACAAGAATGGATTCTCTTATCGGCTCCGAGAGTTAATGATCTTTATATTCTCGACATGAGCCAGGCGATTACAACATCTGCACAAGTCACATGCTTTGTCTCAAAAGCCACGGAAAAGGAGTCAATATCATAGCACAGAAGAATGGGACACATTCACTTGAGAAAGATGAATCATTTGGTGAAAAACAATCTTGTGAATGGTGTGCCTGTTAGAAGTTTTCATTTGCAAGATATCTGTGTCTCGTGCCAAAAGGGGAAGCAAACGAAGAAATCCCATCCTTTGAAGAAAATCAACACTGTCAGCTTGCCGCTTGAACGTCTTCATATGGACCTCTTTGGACCTATGAAGCACAAAACAATGTTCGGTGATGCATATTGTCTAGTAGTTACTGATGACTACTCTAGATTTTCTTGGGTATCCTTTATGGCACACAAGAGTGAAACTCCTGGCATCCTCAAGGACCTTCTCACTATGTTGGAAAATCTCTATTCGTCGAAAGTGAAAAGGATCCGAAGCGACAATGGTACCGAATTCAAGAATCAAGTTATGGATGAGTTTTGTACTTCTAAAGGCATTCTTCATGAGTACAGTTCTCGTTATACTCCACAACAAAACGGTGTCGCGGAGAGGAAGAATCGAACGATTATAGAAACTGCGAGAACAATGTTAGTTGAGTCGGAACTCCCTATTCAATTCTGGGGAGAGGCTGTGTCAACTGCGTGCTACACACTAAACAGAGTTCTTACAGTAAAGAGACATGGCAAGACTTGTTTCGAACTCCTTCAGAAAAGGAAACCGGATCTTTCTTACCTAGAACCCTTTGGTGGTCCTTGTACCATGATTGAACCAGATGGCAAATTTGGTGCTAAAGCTATCGAGGGCTATTTTCTGGGATACCAAACTCCGAACTTTCGTGTCTGGAATTTGACTACCAAAAAGGTAGAGCTATGGAATGAGGTGAGGGTTCAAAGGTATACGAGTCCTGTTAGGGCTCCGGGTGATCCGTGGATGTTCGATTATGATGGACTGTTTGACTCCTTCAATCTGCCAACCTTTGACGAAGAATCAGCAGCGGCTCGAATGTTGTTGGAAAGTGACAACGCTGCTGTATCACCTTTGGTTAGACCTATTGTTGTTAACCCTCAAGGTTCTTCATCAGTTAACAATACGGTTCAAAATGAGGTTTATGAAGATGTTGCTGACTATAATGAGTCTTCTGAAGATGATGAATATCATGATGCAGCTGAAGGATCTTCTGCTCCAGTTGCTCCTGTTCAAGGTGCTTCTGTTGATACACCTCATGTGCAGAATGTGGATACTGCTGAAGGGAATGCATCCACCTCTACACACATCCCTGGTGTGGAGTTGGTTGTTGATCTTAATTTTAACAATTTGGGTATCAATGCTCGTGTGCCAGATAATCCTGAAATGAGGATTCATGATACCCATCCCCAGCAGAACATAATAGGAGACGTCCATCGCGGTGTGAAGACGCGTAATCAGCTGAGAAACAACCGGAATGCTGGTTTGTATTCAGCTATAAGAGAATCTGGTCAACAGAATGACTGGTCCTTCGCGTGTTACGTGTCACAAGAAGAACCAAAATCGTGGAAAGAAGCGATGAAAGACAGCTCATGGGTTGAAGCTATGCAGGAAGAATTGGTGCAATTTCAAAAGCTTGGTGTTTGGAAGCTTGTTGAGAAGCCTGAAAACTACAAGAAGATTGGTACTCGATGGGTTTTCAAATGCAAGAAAGACGACCGTGGAGTGGTTATTCGAAACAAAGCGCGTTTAGTCGTTCAAGGTTTTCGTCAGATAGAAGGCATCGACTACAACGAAGTATATGCACCAGTGGCACGTCTTGAAGCGATTCGGATTTTTCTAGCCTACGCGTCCTTCAAAGGATTCAAGGTTTATCAAATGGACGTGAAGAGTGCATTCTTACATGGTGTGGTAGAAGAAGAGGTATATGTCGAACAGCCTCCAGGTTTTGAAGATCCAATCCATCCCGATCGGGTTTGGTTGCTCAACAAAGCTCTCTATGGTCTTCATCAAGCACCGCGAGCTTGGTACGCAACCTTATCAAACTATCTGATGGAGAACGGTTTTCGACGGGGTCTTATCGACTGTACTCTCTTCATCAAAGAACAAGATGGAGACCTCCTTCTGGTACAGGTATACGTTGACGATATTATTTTTGGTTCGACTAATGATGTTTTGTGTAGGAATTTCGAGCGCATAATGCAGGATAAATTCGAGATGAGTGCAATGGGGGAAATGAACTTCTTCTTGGGCTTACAAGTGCAACAAACGGAGTCTGGGATATTCATCCATCAGACTAAATATGTTGGTGACATCCTGAATCGGTTTCAGATGTCTGATGCAACGCCCATTGGTACCCCATTGGCAGTAAATCACGGAATTACTCCAGATCTGAAGGGAGAAGCTGTTAGCCCTTCATATTACCGCGCTATGATCGGATCTCTTATGTACCTCACAGCATCAAGACCAGACATAATGTACCCAACATGCCTGCTTGCCAGATATCAAGTCAATCCAAAGGACTCTCATCTTGCAGCTGTAAAAAGGATCTTTCGTTATTTGAAGGCTTACCCAGACACTGGTCTGTGGTACCCTAGGGATAATAACTTTGAACTGATCGCATTCAGTGACTCTGATTTTGGCGGATGTAAAATCGACGGCAAATCCACATCGGCTGGATGTCAGTTTTTAGGGAATCGCCTAGTCACATGGCAGTGCAAGAAGCAGACGTGTGTCGCTACATCAACATGCGAAGCTGAATACATTGCCGCCTCAAGTTGCTGCTCCCAAGTTCTGTGGATACAACAACAATTGCGGGACTACGGTTTTGAATTCCTAACTACACCTATTTACGTTGATAATTCTGCTGCATTACAGATCACTAGAAATCCTGTGCAGCATTCAAAGACCAAACACATCGAAATCAAATATCACTTCATACGTGATTGCTTTGAGAAAAGATTAATCGATGTTGTTAAGGTCCACACCGATGACCAACGTGCCGACTTATTTACCAAAGCGTTTGACAAATCAAGATTTGACTTTTTATTATTGGTAAACGGCATTAAGGTCAAGCAAGAGTAAACCAACATCGGAAAATCATTTTTGTAAATACCTTTGTGTTTTAAATTTATCTTAGTTTATTGATTTTAGGGGGAGTAAATCCAAAAATCAGAAAATCCAAAAACATCGAAAAATTTCAAAAACACAAAAACAATAGAAAATCAAAAATGAGTTTCCTGGCGAGCAAAAGAGAAAATGATAGTACATCAGTGGTCTATCCAAACCCCTTTAAACCTTAAATGAAAAACGATAAGCAGCTCTATATAAGATGTATCGGTAGGCTCACTATCATTTTAAAGTGTACAGGGTGATATAAATCTTAAACTGACTGAAGACCAGGTGGGAACCATTCATTGGCATATGGTCTTAGTACCGAAATTTCGTTTGATAGATTGCCGAGGTTCTGAGATATTCGGTCTTTATGCTGCTTATCATCTGGGTATCATGGTTGCTTCTATAAATAGACTAAGTCTAAGATCTTCCATGATACTATACATACGTGTACATAATACATACTGCATTCGACCTCAATAAGTGATCAACAATCACATGTCCAAACAAATAAGTGATAAAATATCACATTTATCCGGGAGTCAAGTTCGTCTCTCTGCTGTACGGAAGTACTGACCTGTTCACGGACTTGCTCCTGTGCCCTCATGCATATGAAAATCAAGTTCCTCATCAATAAGTGACTCTATCACATAGGGCTTGTTTTCAAATCAAAAATAAGTGAAAATCTCACATCATATACGGTCAAACAGATGATAATCGGTATACTCACCGGTAAGATGAACCCTCGTGCATACCTTGATACGGGAATGTGTCGTGATGTGGATGAACACCGGTCGGTAAGTATAAATCATACCTTAACGTATCCCCTCGCCATGATTACATCTGATAAGTTGAGTTTAAGTGGACAACAATACCGATGATTGTTATAGGATGCTTAACTTAATGTTAATTAATTGAACAACAGGAGTGCTTTGGCATGACCGTACACTGATATGATTCTTTTACCCTCGAAACTCGCAAAAAGAATGTCTGTATATATTTATTTACTACTTTTAGTCTTTACTTTCAAAATATTCAAAAATATCAAAAAGATTTTAGGTGTGTTTTAATATAAACTTTATAAAAGCCAAAAAGATTTTATTTCTTTCTTATTTTCGATCGTACGATGTTGGAACTCGAGTCTTCGTTGCCTGAAGTCTGAACGAAAACTGAAAGTGACTAAACCTTCATAAACGGTCGAAATTTGCAAGTTTTTGAAAGTTAAAGGATGAAATTGTTGAATTTATTAAACTTTCAAACTGTCGGACGGTGTTTGATTGTGACATGGTCATCCGTGTGTCATTTGTTTATGATTAACTATATTCCAAGCAGTTGTTCTCATTACGCGTTTAGATTTCTTGCATGTGCAGATTCTAAAGACTAGGAGAACATGGTTGATGACAAGTTTTGGAATGAAGACACTACGTGAAGGCACTCAAGTGATGAAGATGAACGAGTTGCCGCTGGCCATCATCAACACCTCAAGGATCTCACTTCATAAAGATAAAGTATCTCACGAGCATAACTCAAAGGGGAGCTTATGTTAAGGGGGAGTTTGTCAACACACTTCCTACATGATACGGGTAGTTTGTTGATACACTCTCTGCTTTCAAGACGTGAAGACTTTGAAGATCCTTCGACAATGAAGACTTGAAAGGACATCAGAGTTTTGGGAACTCGAAGACCAAAGACCGTCGAAGTTCGAAACGTGTCTACAGTTATAGAAGATAAAGACAAAGCTACAGCCAAGGGGGAGTTTGTTGGTGCACTTGTGTCTGTACTTTGTCTGTATTCGGTCTGTATGTAAACGATGTCCAAAGTTAGTCTGTAAGTTGACCAAGTCAACTATCCTCCTAGTTTGACTTGGCCAATCTGTTTGTAATATGTTTGTCTGAATCGAAGGATAGCCTCGAAGGATACTGTTGATCCTTCGAGGTGCTCGAAAGATATGCTTCGACTGTTGAACCTCGAAGGATGATCCTTCGAGGTCACTGCTGATCATTCGAATGACATGTATTCGATAGATGATCCTTCGGACCATCTATCGGATCCTTCGTGATAGACAACTTGGGCTGGGTATAAATACCCATGCAGTGTGTTGATTTCAGTAGACACTAGACACTTAGAGAAGATACACATCCGAGAGATAGAGAGGATTCTCTGCTGAAAACACACACACACTTTGAGAGTTTGCAAACTGATTGTAAACATTGTGCTTGTAACCGGAACCTTTCATACGCATTAATACAAGTGGTGTTAATCGTTGAGTCTTGTGTGTTCTTGTGTTTATTCTTGCATCATCCCGGTTTGCTTGCTAGCTTGGATTCCGCACTCGCTAGTGAGTTAGTATAACAAGGTTTAGGTTTGTTCTCGATCCTCCGAGAGGGACCTACAATTGGATGTGAAGTCTGCCTTTCTAAACGGTGACTTGGAAGAAGAGATATATGTTGAACAGCCTGAAGGGTTTCAAGTTAAAGGCGAGGAAAGTAAAGTATACAGATTGTACAAGGCATTATACGGGTTGAAGCAGGCTCCCAGGTCTTGGTACTCAAAGATAGATGGTTATTTCAATAGCAACGGTTATGTTAGAAGTCCAAATGAGCCAACACTCTATGTTAAAACAAATGCTCTTGGTATCATCTATGTATGCCTTTATGTAGATGACATCATATGCACAAGTTCAAGTGGGATGATGATTGCTGAATTCAAGGCTGGAATGAAGAAAGTGTTCGAGATGACTGACTTGGGGAAACTACAATACTTTCTGGGCTTAGAGATCAAACAAACTCACGAGGGTGTATTTATCTCACAAGAAAAATATGCTCTCAATCTAATCTCTAAGTTTGGAATGACAGGTTGCAAGTTAGATGATATCCCAATGAGTGCATATGAGAAATTTCAAGTTGATGATGGTGAAGACAAGGTTGAGGAAACAAGGTATAGAAGTTTAGTGGGAGGTCTGATGTATCTGACTCACACCCGTCCAGATTTGTCCTATGCAGTGGGAGTATTATCTCGGTTCATGCAGTCTCCATCAAAAACTCATGCTGGTGCAGCCAAGAAAATCTTAAGATACATTGCTGGAACTTGTCAGTTTGGAATTTGGTATAAAAGAGGAACTAAAGTGGAGTTGTTTGGGTATACGGATAGTGATTGGGCAGCATGCATCGATGATAGGAAAAGTGTGAGCGGTTATGTGTTCTCAATTGGGAATGGAGCCATTTCCTGGTGCTCAAAGAAGCAGGCCACAGTTGCTTTGTCAAGCACTGAGGCAGAATATATTTCAGCAACCAGTGCAGCATGTCAATGTATTTGGCTTAGTAGAATCTTGGAAGACTTGGGCATAAAGCAAGAAAATGCTACTACAATATGGTGTGACAGTCAATCAGCAATCAATTTGTCCAGAAATCCAGTTACACATAGCAAGGCCAAGCATATTGAATTGAAATATCACTTCATAAGAGACATGGTAAATCAAGAGAAAGTGATACTGAGGTTTTGCAACACAAGAGAACAAATTGCAGATTGTATGACCAAAGCCTTGGCACGTGAAAAGTTTGTGAGTCTTCGATTTCAGTTGGGAGTGCAGGAGTTTGAATCAAGGGGAGGTATTACGGAATGATTCAATACTCCAGGGTTATGCACGTGACAATTTGAGCACATGTTAGATTGAATCAATCTCCTTATTTCTTGGCTTTCAGTTTATCTTTTAACGTCATTATTTAGAATTAGAATAAGTCCTAGTTTTCTGCTTTTCAGTTTGTTACCGTTGTTATGCTGGCTATTTAAGTGCAGCACTTGTTCTTGTTTATGTATTCACAAACAGCAATAATAAAAGCCTTGAGATTGATTCATTTATTCTTCGTGAGTTTTCTATTGTATTCTGATATCAACAGTTTACCCATTTATTACCATCAAATTCCATCAATTATGGTTACATATAATCTTTGCTATGCAAAATCAATTATGAAGTACCTAAAAATGCAATCAAGAACACTGAATCTTGATATTGAATTGTAGGCCATCAGGTATGTTTTTCATTTAATTACCCACCCAGCACACCCCAAAGGAACTGGGATAATTAACTTCAAACAAAAATGAATTACATTACAAAAGTGAACACACAAAATAGAACAAACATATTATATATATATCAGTTACTCATACGCTCACAACAATCGTAATGAACTGCAAATTTACAATTTAAACACTTAAAGATCATTCTAAATTGGAGACGATTGTCATAGTAGTGACAATCATTGCTGGCACAATGACCGTCGTCTTCAATCCCTTGAACGAATGAAAGGGGGTGTGGATGCACTTTAGTATTCTCATATCTGCCCCCAAACTTCACATTTACAAACTCATAAACGCCTGTGGGATATTCGTCATATGTTTCATACTGAAGTATTGAGGGAGCACAAGCTGTATGCATAGACTGCATACATTCATGACAGTGATAGAATGGCTTCTCAGGATTAAGTTCTCTCTCGCAAACTTCACAAAAATAGTCACTCTTATGGTTCTCAATCGGAAAGTAACTCAGCTTCATAGGATGCTTGTCGCACTTGTTCCTAGTTGTCTCCGGTATAAACAAAGCACACTTGACGTGTAGACGAAAATCATTACAAGTACGGCAATCAAATGAAAGATTCGGATAAAAATACCCGCACATACGACATGTATCATGCAAAGATTCGTGATTAACCAAAGAAAGTAGGTGATTTGGGTGAGAAGTATGAGTGATTTCTTTAGGTAAGAAGGCGCAGTGAATGTCAATGATGCAGTTGTTGCAATCCATACAACAGTAGGCAAATCCATTACAATGTAACTTACAAATATCACATTCGAACACCCCAAAAAACTTACGAGGAGGGGCTTTTGAATGGAGAATCAGGGTGTGCTGTTGGTGAGCAAAGTGGCCATTCAGTTTAGCAGGTAGCCGGGAGCACCACTCGTGGAGCACAAAGTTGCATTGCCCCTCACTGTCACACACGTAAATTGGGCCACTCGTAATTGGCCTCACACACCCATCACACAAAAGTTGAATCCTCTTCATTGGGTCATGATAGGATATTGGTTTTATTCTAGAAAAGGTGGGGTTTGTGATATCCTCTAGAATTAGTGGGTGCTGATGAATAATACCTTGTGCTTTGTAGGTGTTCTTGTTAGAAACTTCTAACGTACTTAATCCTTTTTCCATGGAAAACAAGTGTTTTAGTATGCTATAAGATGGATCTGGAAACGGAAGATGAAGTAGATCAAGATGTTCATCATCTTTGTAGTTTTTACTGCTTGTACCTGATGAAAACAACATTGTAATGTTAAATGAGCATAAACCAATAGCATATATAGAAAAAAAAAACTATAACCATATTAGGTAGGTAGTTAGGTCTACCTGGAGACTTGAGGATTGACAAGAATGGCTCGTCTCTTGATGTTACGCAATCTAGATGGGTATAGTATCTGCATTTCTCGCATTTATACATCCAAAAATTTGATTGACCAATAAACTCATTATGACATACTCTACACCGTGGCCAGTTTTTAGAACTTTGATCATCGATTGGAAAGGAATAAGCAAGGGTGAGATGATGGATATGGGAGAAGACATCATTTGTAGTATCTTGGATTTGCAACTTTTGTGGTAGAAAAGCACAATCACTATGAATCATTTTAGACCAGAGACAAATGGAACAATGATAGAAGTTCCCCTTATGTTCCTTCCCACATGCATCACACTTGGCTAAAAGTTGTTTTGAGATGCAACTTAGTGGGTGTTTGTGGATAGGATGATGGATGACATTTTTTTGTAGCACTTTCGTACCACAATTTACATCAAAATAAAAATAACAACGATCACAACAATAACACAAATCTCCAGACTTATGATACCTACCACAAATTTTACAGTTCCAGTTGCCCATCCAGAACGTCGATTGGGTGAGGTCAAGAGCATGACCAACCTCACAAACGTCTTCCAATCTTTGTGGAAGCTCTGCACAAAATTTATGAACAGAGTAATCACTACAATGACAACAAGAGTAGTAATACCTATGATACCAGTTGATTTCTTCCCCACATCTGGAACACAAACATTGAAAGTCTTGGTTTGCAATTAAAACATCATCATTCTCCTCCTCGTCTTCTTCAGACTCTTCTTCACGTCGCAGTTGCTCCGACCACAAGTCTATAAGACTAAATGGATGTTCATGTTCAAATATCATATTTTCTTTCATCATTTTCTAATAAAGATAAAGTAGTATGAGAAGAAGAAATAGACACAAAATAAGAGAGAAAATCAAAGGAGAGTTTAATAGTTTGAAAGATAGTACAATGGAAGATGAAAATATGATCTAGCATTTATAGGCATAATACCTCTGATGATGATAATTAAAGAAATTGTAAAAATGCTAAAGCAAGGTATCTTATAAAGGGAAAATGAAGTTTGACTGAAGTCATGAATCATTCCAATTGAAACATGTCTATTACACTTGTATTACGTGGAAAGAAAAGGTTGTAATTAATTGATATTAATTTTGATGCTTTCTTCTTTTCTTTTCTTTTCTTTTCTTTTTTTTTTTTCTTTTCTTTTCTTTTCTTTTATTGTTAGTTTGAAAAAAAAAAACATAAGAATTTCTCTTTTCTCTTTAGAGAAACGTTTCCTACAAGTGATACGTTTAATATCACATTAATTCTATTGTTTTGGGGTTTTTAAATTTAATTTATTTTTGTAGCTTGCCATTATAAGATTTGTATTTTATGAATATGTTTCTTCTTCTATAAAGATTCAGGATTTTTGTACATTGTTAATTTCTAGTTCAGGATTTTATAGTTATATGGTGTCCTTGCATTTCAATTAAATATGTTAGCTTTAGGGTTGGTTGATGAGTTGATGTTGTCTTATATAATTGTTATTCTCGTTATATTATGTAGAATTCATAAAAGCTAGTTTCACACCCATATTGCAACCGAAAGCCAAAACCCAACATTATGAAGTTGTTATACACTCAAAAGAGTATCGACATGTGTTTTAAATCGATCAAAAACGATATAAACTAATACTGGTAACCTCACGATTGTACCAATACTGTTACTGTTGTTGTTCAATACAACTTCATTTTAAACATTATTCGGTCGGAATCAAAACGAAATTTGTATTGACAACCATAAAAACGAATATTGGTACAGTTACCAAAGTTGTTCAGACGATATCAGTTCAGTTCGTCGTGATAATAAATAAAAGAGTAAATTACAAAAATCGTCCTTTATGTATGTCACTTATTGCAAACAGTGTCCTTTGTCTTCAATAATTACAGAAAACGTACTCAATGTTTACAAAACCTTACACATTATGTCTTTTAGCCTTACCTCAGTTAATTTTCATGGTTAAGTCTGACCAATTGGACCCCACATAAGGGCATCTTAGTCATTTTATCCTAAATATTAAAATAAATAATCAGAAAAATAAAAATAATAAATAATAAATACATTAACCTGGGTTGCGAGAGAACATAGGGCATAACATCAGGTTTATCATGGAAGATTACCCCCTTCGTTATGGACACAGAGTTCGCCGGCGTGCCCTAACCACCACCACCACCACAGCCCCTAACCACCGTCACATTTGGGAATTCAACCTCAACGACATCGATTCAAAACCCTGGATACCAAATTGAAGCCCTAGATCTGTAATTGAAGCATGAGATCTGTGGGTGGAACGAGATTCGGATTCGATCTCGATTATGATGAGAAAGATAGCAGTTACAGCCGAATTAAAAGCTTAGTTACGGAAGAATTTAAACAGTATTTCAGGCCGGAGTTTTTAAACCGATTGGATGATATGATAGTGTTTGGACGGTTGACTAAACTGGAAGTCAAAGAAATAGCTGATATAATGTTGAAGGAAGTATTTGAACGGTTAAAGGGTAAAGAAATACAACTTCAGGTGACTGATAGATTTAGGGATAGAGTGGTGGATGTTGATTCTGACAGTAACGTGACGGTTTTGAATGCTAGCGGTGGAGCTCCGCCAGAGTTGTTATCGGAACCGATTGTAGTGTAAGTTTAGATGCTTTATGTTCGTTGTGTCATTGGGTTTTGATTTGATTACTTTTGTTGAGTTTATTTCCGGCAGGCGGTTGTGGACGACGATGGCTGGAGGTTGGCAGAGATTGCAGGCGAGATGGTGGTGATTCCGATGATGGTGTCTAAGGGAAGCGGTGGACGGTGGTTGGGGTGGGAATGGTGGTTGGAGTAAAGGGTGTGGTGGTGGCGGCTAGGTGAGTAAGTGTGTTGTCTGTGTATGCATGTATATATAAAATATTTTTTAACATAATTATTTATCTAGGGTAAAATGTCTAATATACCCTCATGTGGAGTCCAATTGCTCAAATTTAACTATGAAAATGATGTAGAGCGTGATACGGAAACGAAGATCAAACACGTTGATTCTACGAATACCCGTGTAGTTCTTCTCCAACCCCCAAATTGCAACCCAAAGGGCACAGAATTTGAAGTGAAAATGAGTTATGTCAAAATTCAAGTCTGATTGATCACATTACTAGAGCAACATATAAATAGGAACAGAAATTTGAAATGGGCCTAAAAAAGACAACGGGCCAAACACACGCCCAAAAACAAAATGCCCAAAACTGTTCAAAAAACATAAAAAAGTAAATAATTAATAAAAACGTAGGCGGTTTGCAGCAAGATGGAGCTCGTTCACACGTTCGTTTCGCCTGGTCACACGCCCAAAACGGACCCCCGTAGCCCAAGTTAGAGCCATTTTAATGAAGCCCCTTTTGTTACACGGTCTTGGGCCTCCAAATACAAAATAGCCATCTCTTCCACACTTGGGCCCGCATCAGAAAATTAACTGAGTTAAGGCTAAAGGACATAATGTGTAAGGTTTTGTAAACATAGAGTACGCTTTTTGTAATTCTTAAAGACAAATGACACAGTTTGCAATAAGTGACATACATAAAGAATGATTTTTGTAATTTACTCTAAATAAAAAAATCAATTATATTTGACCCGTTCGATTTTGACCAAAATTTTTATCAAAACGTAAAAGAAAAAAAAGTAAACACACCACAACGGTATAACTGGAACTTGTTTGAGTGTCTCGCATAGGAAGAATGTGAAATCTCACAAAGATATATAAGTGTCGATTTATACTTCTAAAGGTGTTGACCGCTCGGTTCAGAGGCTCTATTTAGAAACAACTCGTGTGAGTGTTACCAGAGCTAAACACAAATTATGGTCTATGAAAACAAAATCCAAACCAAAACACCTCAAATGTTTAAAATACAAGTGAATAAAGCATTAACACTACGCACAAAAAATTAAACTTGGGTCTTCATATGCAGCTTGATTCTTCCATGGTTGAGTTTTTGTCAAAGTCAACGTTTTTTTTAAGTGGAATGTAAATAGAATAGCGAAACTATAAACCCTATATAATACAAGTTAGAGGAGGAAAACTTAGAACAAATTAGAAAATACAAATCTCTAATCACACGTAATGGGCATTATAGAGGCATGAAAAAGTTTGATAACGCCCTCATCACCATTCCCATGGACATTATATGAGCATGAAGGGGGAGGAACATTTCTAGAATAATGCCCAAAAAGAAGAAAAAAATGGAAAATTATTGAATGAAATGGACATTAAGGGGCATTAACCGTTACACGTTTTATGAAGGGGTGTTATGATTTTGATGTGACGAAAAATGCCTCTTAAAGGGCATTAACCATTACCCATATTCTAATAATTACACAATATTTAATATTTACCAAAATACATGCCTAATTGTATGTGAGTCAGAGGGAAGAGAGAGGAGAAAGAAATGATGTTTTTATGTTTGTGAATGGGTAAAGAGAGAGAAAGCAGCTCAGGCGAAGGGGTCTAGGCGAAGGGGTCTGGGAGCGGGGACAACATCAGGGAGGTGAGGTGGCACCCTCCCCCGTTGGGGAACACCGCTCCCCCGTTCGAATATCGGTGCACACAACAACTCATCTTCACTCTCCATTTTCGACCATTGGAATGTTGTAGCCGTTGAACGGTCACAAAAAAAAAAAAAAATAATAAATTAATTATTAAAAACCTATTTAAACCATTTCTCCATTTAAAAATATCACACAACTCAAATGCTTTTCTAATCTCTTTAACCAGTCTTCATTTTATACCAAAAATCATGGATCCGAGCCGACCGAACCCGCCATCATCTTTCCCAGCACATCCGCTACTCCCTCAACCCAACTCCTACTCATATGCCCCACGACACCGATGGATCCGTATTCGTTTGGAGGTTTTAGTCAAGACCAAAACACGTGGCTAACGCAATACCAACACCACCATGTTGCCAATAGGAAATGTAATCACAAGCAATCCAAATGCCACCGTCCTAATCGTTGACTCAAACCGAACCCGAGCACGATTTCGTTTCTTTAGGCATAGACGATGATGTTATACCCGAAACGCAACCACAAACCACGAAGGCTAAGAAAGGGAAAAACTAACACAGTGAGGAAACCAAACACAAGCACAAGAAGTGGGAAGCGGGAAGGAGCAAAAAAACACACTAACACATATCTCGAACCGTGAACTGGTCGGACTAGGGTGGTTCCTGTTCGTTCAGATCACTCGGGCCGAGATGGGGTTTCTTTCGTTTAGCACGTTATCATAACGTCTCGGTCAAAACTGCAAAACTTTCAAAACAATCAAGTGTCAAAGACGATCAGGCCGTTTGGGACGGATTGTCGTCCAATCGGATTGCCATCCGATCGGACAACCATCCGATCGACTTGCACTTGGTTCCACACTTGAACTTTTACTTCAACTTTCCAAGGATCTGAATGTCGAAAGGATTGTCGTGCGATCGGATTGCCATCGCCGATTGAATGACCATCCGATCATGTGACATTTGGGACTTTGGTACTTGATCAATTTCAAAGAACAGTAGTTCTAACGGATTGCTATCCGGTCGGATTGCCATCCGATCGAGCGACAATCCTGCTGTGAACTTGTTCTCACTAAGTGTCCTGCCAATCGGATCGCTATCCGATCGGACGACAAATGAGGGGTAGAGATACTTCTCTGTTTTCAAAATGCTACAACGAAAACTTCAAAGCCATCATACACAAACACATCCTTACCAAACAAGGTGTCAATTCAATCGAATGGCCATCCGATCGGATGACCATCTGAATGGATGACATCCAATCGACTGGCCATCCGGTCGGATTGCCATCCGATCAGATTACCATCCGACACTTGGTACCTTTGCATCGTTTCACACGCCGTTCTTCGCTTATGCTATCGTTAACTGTTCAGGCTAATCTCTCAAGCGCTCCCTTCAATCCAAGGCAACGTTTATTAAGTTAAACGCTATCTGTGAGTATACTCGATCCCTTTTTGCTTTGTGCACTTTTGGGTGTTACATACGTTACTTATTCTAAATCACATCGAACACAAAATGCAAACACTATTTAAACGCTAACCAATATTGCATGTTATACGTGACTCGATGAATGTCTGTTTGTTATGTTTACACATTGCTTGCTGTCTACCTGCCTTAGCAACGATAGTACTATAGTTTGGACTCAGCACCTGTTCACTCAGGGGTTGTTAAGGACAATACTTCACGTGTTCGCAGTGGTGAACATGTGATGCGCACTCGCTACTCGCAGTCATTGGTATTGATAGGATCTTTGTCGATAACTTACATGCTTCACATTATACGTTGTACATGCTGGTTATGCGTAAACAATTTCGAACTCTACTATACTATTAAACTTGTATGCTCACCTTTACACAATGTGTATTGACCTCTATTTTAACGTACGTGACATGTGCTTAGGATGTTTGGTTGCTGCTTGATGAATCGAGCTAGGATGGAGTCTAGAAACAAACTAAATAAAATCTGAGTTGTCGGAATGGATATATGTCTTTGAGAACAATGTCTGTAATAACTGTTTTCATCTTATATATTTGTGGCATGGGACATGAACCTTAATATATTATAACGAATATTTGTTATGGATTCTCCTAGACAATTTGTTTCGCTCAGTGCCATGCCCCGATGTTTCCGTCATCCGTTGGGGTGTGACATTGACGCCTATTTTGGTAAAGTCGTCTCGTTTATGTTATGAGTGTCTTCAAAGAATGAAAAGTGTATTTATGTTAGCCTTAGGGAAGGCATGTAAATTTTACAAATAAGAATTATTGCTAGGAAGCATGTAAGGTAGAATGCATAAGTTTTAAACAACACATAAGAGGCAAAGTTCCTAAAACTATAGACTAGGGCAAAGCATTCCTACTTATTCCTAGTTCCCTGCAGTTATGGCTCTGACACCAATATGTCATACCGATGGCGGAAACATCGGGATGAGACGAAAACGAGATTGCAAGAGACTTCATAACACTATGTGAAAATAATTAATAAAATCCGAATTTCATTTCAAAAACTAGATTGTCATACAAGATTCAAATACAAGAAATAACATTGTCTCACAACAAACATAGCATCAAAATAGATAAATTAATCTAGGTGTGTATCTAAGTCCACCTAAATCTTGTTTCATCTTGATTCATCATCTCATCAATTCAACCTGCAACTTATATTAAAATAGAGTTCAATGCAAAAGCAAAGGCGAGTATACAAGTTTTGTTATATAGCATAATATAGCATAAAATAGTTTAAAGTGCTCATATCCAACATGAATCATATTAAGCAAGTTTACTAGCATGCCGAAACGGTGTACTTATATGTTCAAACCCAAGATTCCAATGCGTTAAAATAGCCTATCCCAAATAGAATAAAAGGAGGTTAACGTGTTTGACTTGATAATACCCCAAGAATCATGGGCGGTGTATTACTCCTATAGCGCTATAATTGTTAAGGTAGGCTAGCAAAGTTAATGAAGCATATATCGACACAAATAGTTTACATTAGCATAACAAGTCTAACAAGCATCATATAGTTTCATGTTAAGCATGGATAGAGTTTAACATAGTTTCATGTGTTGTGTAATTTTGTATAACATACATGTTGCATCCCAAAGTGATAAAAAGGAAAACGGGATCGAGTATACTCACGGTTTTTGCAAGCTTTCCTACTTGTTATCCCGTGAGCGTTGGTGGTTGATGGACTAGTTTGGAGCACCTTGTCCTTCTACACGAAGAAAACATAGGTGTGTGAGTTTGGGGAAATTGGAAGATTATAGATTCGGAGTCTAAAATGTATGGAAAATAACATAAGTGAAAATAATCATCTTGTACAAATAACACTTGTTCTTGACACTATTGAAACTCAAAAGAGTTTGTATGATTTCATGGATTCAAAGGTCCATTAGAGTCATAACAAGTGCATGGTCATAGATGATGTAACATATTCTTGACAACTAACTACTAAGTTATCATCAGGTTTAGTTACTTAGGTATATATATGGAATAAATAGATAATATAAAGATTACAAAGTCCTATGGTTCAAGCATGAGGTAGGAGATTAAAGTCTCTATTTAGGCACCTCTCTGTGTCATAGAATTCATACATGAGGTAGGAAGAACAAAGCTTCCATTTAGGTATCTCTATTGTTCACCACTACACTTGTTGTTATAAACAACAAAGAGGGTCATGAACTTACAAGTAATAATGAAATAACAACAACTAATCAATGGAAAAACATCAAGTAGTGAGTGGATTTCTATGAAGGATAGTCCAAGCTAGTCCAACTATCACACATCTATCAAGCTTCATGCTTGAACACTACTTGTGGGTAAAACCCTAACTAAAGCAGAATGTTTGTGAGGTTTTAACCTCTAATTTAACATTTCTCAGCCTTGTTTTTAAACCCAACTAACCATTCGATTGATTATGAGCATTAGGACATAGGTTTGAGATGAGATTAACTCAAGTTTAATAAGTTTAGCAAAGTTTTAGAAGAAAACAGAAAAATCAGTCAACTTTGGAGCCTTTTTGGTGACGTTCCAGGGCCTGATTTTCCATGGAAAAACCAATGGAAACGTAGCTAAGGTCAAACCAAAGAAGTAGGAAAAAGAATGGAGTGAATTGGACAAGAAATGAGAAAGTTATGCATACTTTTGTAACTTGGTATGATTCTGCTCGAACTTGATATTTGCAGCTGATTAAGGATGAATTTAGGAGAGTTTGGAGTGTTTAGAAAAGTATAAGAAGCTTGGATTATATGTGGTATTTATAGGGAAGGTTTAGGTTAGTTGGTGGTTGTGTATTTAATGTTGAAAGTAAGTTTAAAGCTCCAAAACAACTCAAAATCGCGCTCAAATTCGAGCTGTTAAAGGGTTCTGCGCGCTGGTCTGGTTAACGAGCGATTGTTTAAGGGATTAGCGGGTTGGGTTATGAACAATGTGAAGACCCAGCTCAACTGGTTTGGCGCGCGTGTGAAGAAGCTGTAGACCCGGGTTCGATCCCCGCGGTCTGCGGTTTTGGTTTATTATATTTTTTTAGATTTAATTTAACCAGCTTTTAAATAAAAAGTGGTATGAGATTCATTCAATGTCAAGACCCAGCTTAGCTGGTTATGTGTGTCTTTGGTTACGCTGGTGACCCGGGTTTGAGTCCCACGGTCACTGATTTTTGACGGTTTAATTCTCTTTTTTTTTGTTTCCTGGTTAACGGGCGAGTGTTTAAGGGATTAGCGGGTTGGGTTATGAACAATGTTTAAACCCAGCTCAACTGGTTTGGCGCTCGTGTGGAGAAGCTGTAGTCTCGTGTTTGATCCCCGCGGTCTGCGGTTTTGGTTTATTATAATTTTTTTTGATTTAATTGAGCCAGCTTTTAAATAAAAGGTGGGATGAGATTTATTCAATGTCAAGACCCAGCTTAGGGTGTCAGGAGTAGGGATGAGATTGGTACGATACCGTTACCGTACCGGTACCGATACCGTAAATACCGTTACCGAATTTGAGGAAATATGAATACCGATTACCGTACCGTATTTATAGATTCGGTACCGGTATCGGTACCGATATTTCGGTACTTTACCACATTAGTACCGCTTTGGTGTCATCCATTGTTTTACCTAAAAAAATTTCATGTGCAACATATTCATCCATTATTAACTAAACTAGAGTACCTCTTTAAATCAGTATCTATTGCAACCGGGTTATTACGCATTTCTTGAGGTGCCGAGTTATTAACAACCTTATCGAACCTTTCTTTGTATGTTTTAAACAAACGTGTAACCTATTCTCAATATCTAGCACCATACCAGACACCTTTTTTTCAATTGCTTCTTCGGCCATAGGATTTTTTATGTTATGTGATACCTAATCAACTTTGTAAAACAATGTTCAAGAAAATATAACATCATAGTGGGATTTAAGATAATAGCAAAATACATAAAGTCATTATTAAATTATGTATTAATATCGGTATTTACCGAAAAATACCGGTACCAATACCGTTTTTTATCGATACCGAATTTCAAAAAATCTATTACCGATACCGGTACCGTTTATAATCGGTACGGTATGGCATCGGTACGGTATCGGTATGGTACCGGTACGGTACCAGTATTTTGGTAAAAAAATCTCATCCCTAGTCCGGAGTGGGGGCGGCAAACCCACCCGACACCGATCTTTCATCAATCGGCAACCAATGCCGAGCCCTTTGCCGCATGAAGGTTTGATGAAATGGGGTTTGATTCGGTGGGTGCATGCCGACGCGGGGAAGGGAGGATGGAGAGAGAGAGGGTAGTGTGGGATGGGTTCATTTCAATCTCAACCAATCACAACTTTTTCCTTTTTTTTAAGGTTTACCACTTCACCAAATGTCTAAACCATTGCCAACACTTTTCACCACAGTTTAAACACTTTTCACTGAATGACGTGGCGCACTCTGATTGGTCGATTTTTTAGTTTGCCACTCTCAAATGTTTAACCACTCCTAACACCCTTAGCTGGTTATGTGTGTGTTCGGTTACGCTAGTAACCTGGGTTCGAGTCCCGCGGTCTGCGATTTTTGAGGGTTTAATTCCCTTTTTTTTGTTTCCCTTATAACCTTAAACTTTTAGCCATTTATACAAATAGTCCCCAAGTTTAAAGTTTTAGTAATTACTCTAACACTCCTAGACTTTAATTAAAACCCATGTTATGTTATTTTGTTTTAAAAGAAAACTAACTTTATAATACAAACTAACTAGGTTAGTTTACTAACTTTAAAATCTAACGAGTTTAACTAGATTATTATAAAAATAAACTTTTTAAATTGCAAAACTAATTAATTTTATAAATAACTAAATTTATAATGAAATAAGGATAAAAGGTTTTCGACGATTAATCACTTCGCGAAAATTTCGAGTTTCATTATTTTACGAGTTTTAACCAGTTTAACGAGTATCAAGTGTCGACAAATATAGAATCAAGAATCCTTGCATAATATTTTGCTTAAGTGAGAAATTGATTAACAGTTGCACGTAAGACTAACCTTAAATATACGAATATGATTAAAATAGCTTCGATTTCATTATGATCAATAGTCTTGAATTACAAGTGAAACGAAAGTAGATTACAAAGAGAGTACACGTGTCTAAATATGGAAAGTACCACACATCTTGCTAAAATAAGAAAGTTGAAGATGTGGAGCGTTACAATTGATTTATAAAACATTTGACCATTATATCAAAATAAATGCATACTGTAACTATTTAATGTTTGAAAGCACCAAATACTAAATTACAGATCGAACCCACTGTCTAGCAAATTTAAGTCCTATCTTATCTGCATGCTCCTCATGTCTTTCTAGAGAAATAGGTTTAGTGAATGGTTCTGCTAGCTTTTGATCCATTTGAACTTTGTTTGTCATGATGCCTCCTCTTTCCAATATTTCTCTTATTTAATGGAACTTTCTTAGTATGTGTTTCGTGTTGTGGTGTGAGTGTGACCATGGTTACGTTGCCTGAGACATGGAACCAGTGTTGGCGCACAATATCTTGATAGGTTTCAATATGCTAGGTACCACATCAAGATCAGCAATGAACTACTTCATCCAAGCAACCTCCTTTGCAACATCTAATGCAACAATATATTATGATTCGGTGGTGGACTGAGCGATGAAGCTCTCCTTGGAACTCTTCCAAGTAATAATTCCACCATTCAGAACAAATATGTATCCCATCTATGAACGAGAATAATCTCAATATTTCTAGCCACGAACATCAGTATAACACTTAACTTGTAGCTCCATTTTCAGTCCTCTATATATCATAAACATAGTCTTTCTTAAGTACTTAAAAATGTTCTTTATAGCATTCAAGTGATCATTTCTAGGATTCTGTTGGTATCTACTTGTCATGCTTATAGCATACAACAAATCTGGCCTAGTATATAGCATGGCATACATGATGAATCCGATAATAGAAGCATATGGAACTAATTCCATTTTTTTTCTTTCCTTATCTAATTGGGGGAACTGTTTGTTATTCGGTATCGTTGCATGTGTCATAGGCAATGATCCCCACTTGAAATCTTGCATTGAAAAATGTCGAAGAACTTTATCAATGTAAGTACTTTGAAAACCTATAAGCCGCTTCGATCCATCCCTATAAATCTTTATTCCTACAGTATAAGCGGCTTTTCTAAGATCTTTCATAGTAAAATATTTTCCAAGCCAAGATTTTACTTCCTGTAGCATAGGAACATTGTTTTCAATAAGTAGTATGTCATCTACATACAAAACAAGATATCAATGAAGCTCCCACTTACCTTTTTGTACACATAGCGCATTTTTGTTTTTGACAAACCAACCTCATTGATTTTATAGTCAAAGAGAAGATTCCAACTTCAAGATGCAGTTTAGGTATAACCGTAAGGTTGATTTGTTCAATTTTGTCTTTATTTATATAAGAAATCAAATTACAGTTAACACCTTTCCTAACTTGCATGCACCTACACCTAGTGATTATTTATCATATAAACTAGGTTATCACCCGGGATTGCTTCCCGGGCTCGAGAAAGTTACTTTTATTAAAAACTATTTATGATTAATACACACTTAAAATCATAAAAAATATATAACATATTAATGTCTTCGCTATAAGAAGAGAGAAAGTTTTCATAAACTTAATCATGAAATGTGAAGTTGTAGTTAAACTTATAAAATGATTCGGTCCTAAAAGAAGGGAAACATGAACAAAAGAATATAACAATTTTCACGCCTTTTGTTGAAAGAATAAAAAAACTTCTACTTGAATGAAAACAAAGATATTTTAATGAGAGTGTAGCCCATTATTATATACAACTAAATGTGTATGAGGTTGTTTCCGGTCCATGGACACCAAATTTCTCCTTTGTATGATTTGTTGGTTGGACTGAGATTGCATCTAACTCGGTCTTTAAAAGATTGCTTGTTAGGTCCAAGAACGCGACTCCACAAACACAAGAACAATCTGCAACAAGCACACACACTCACACACTCTAAATCACAAGAACAAGAACACAAGATTTATAGTGGTTCGGTCTAATCTGACCTACATCCACTCCCACAACTAGTTCTTTTCTTTATTAGGTGCTCAAGAAGTTACAGACATGAATAAGAAGTATATATAGGGGTTACAATTAGGGTTGTTGACTTAGTCATACTAACAGAGAATACTCCTGCTAGCTGCAGGAGGAGTGTAACGCATAACACCCCTGCTAGATGCAGAAGGAGTGTAACAACACCCCTACTAGTCAAATCCTCCACAACCCAACAATCTCCCACTTGGAGGCTTTGACAACTTCAAACTGCACTCCATGCAACTTCATATTCATAAGTACCTCTGTAAACATTTCATCTTCACTAGTTGTGGGCGGCCTTCTCATCGGTTAACCTGAAGGCCCGTTGAAGCTCCCACTGAGCTTCAACTCATCAGTCACTAGTCGTGACTCGTTCTCTGTTCCTATCGGCTCCCACTGACACAAACTGCCTGATCCTGGAACATCCTGAGAACAAACACTCTCCGAATAAAGCAGGTAATCAACTGGAGAGACTTTTACCGCTGGAATACTGGTTCTCTTAACCCACTGTCATCTGGGAGTTCTGACTGAAGCACTACTTGTGCTCCCACTGCCACGAATACTCTTGACTGGTTTCTCTGAACCTTTCCTAGCACGTTTAACCTGAATCTGGCCTGTGGCTCTGGGTTTGTCTCCTGCAAAACAAACCTTCTTCTGCCCACGAGATTCTGTGAACCGGATCTTGGTCTTCTTCTGAGCTGGGACGGTTACTCCCTCAGATGGTAAACTGACCATATACAACGAACCCCGTTTCTTTCCTCGAGCTACGACTAGATTTCCCTTTAGAACCTTCCACTGCCCGTTCCTGAACTTAACCTCGTGCCCCTGTTCATCCAACTGCCCAACAGAAATCAACTGTTTCTTCAGACTTGGAATTACCCGGACATCCTTCAAAGTCCATGAACCGACTGGAGTCTTCAGATCTAAGTCACCCATGCTCGTCACATCAAGAATCTCATCGTTCGCTAGTCTTACCTTACCAAAATCTCCTTCTTTCAGATTTCGCAGTGCTTCACTGTTATGGGTAGCGTGAAATGAAGCACCCGAATCCATAACCCAGGAATCCACACTGCTCTCCACATTACAGATCAAAATTTCATCATCTAAGTGGTCTACTGCAGCGTTAACTTCTTTCTTTTCATTTGGACATTGATTCCTAAAATGTCCAACCTCTTTACAGTTCCAACAGGTCACATCATTTCGAGCCCTAGACTGACTCCTCTTTCTGTTCTTGCTGCCACTACATCTGTTATTCTTCCTTCCTCTCAACATGCATTAAATCACCCGATGATCCACCTGAATTTCTTCTTCGGACATCTTCGCCCAGAATAAGATCCCGCATCTTCACAAACGTAAACTTGCTCGTATCTGAAGAGCTCATAACAGCAGTTACGGTTCCGGACCAACTATCGGGTAACGAGGACAATAACAATAGGGCTTGAACCTCATCATCAAACTTGATGTTCACAGACACCAACCGAGACAATATCGAGTTTAAGTTACTGATGTGCGCTGTGACTGAATCACCTTCCCTCATCCTAGTATTCACAAGCTCTCGAATAAGATAAACCTTGTTCGCTGCAGAAGGCTTCTCATACATATTCGATAATGCTGCCATCATTCCTCTAGCTGAGGTCTCCTTCTGGATATTGAATGCAACATTCTCCGATAGAGAAAGCGTTATCACTGCCCTGGCTTTCTTATCCATCCTATCCCAATCTGCTTGTGGCATCTTTTCTGGCCTTTCATCCTCGAGCACTACATCTAAGTCTTTCTGACAAAGTAATGCTTCAATCTGCATCTTCCACCAACCAAACTTCTTCCCGTCAAACTTTTCGATTTGCACCTTCCCGTCTTCTGCCATGATAACACAAGCACGACTAAAATGAAACTGAAATCGAAACAGATAGAAAACCAACACTGAAACAAATAGAAACAGAAAACACCTGATTCAAGTTTCTTTGATCTTCAAACGGACAGTTTAGCACTTGTATCTCAGTACTTATCTCTTTGGTCAAAGTTGAGGGGCATTTTTGCAAATAAGAGAAAGCTGATTTTCTCTTAAAGAAACAAAGAAAAAAAAGAACGCCCTGTTCTTTCTTCTTCCTACAACCTGCTCCCACAAACTTCACAAAATCAAGCAACTCAAGTGCAGAATTGAAACCCTAGGTCTTCAATTTTGGAACCCTAGATGCGATATCTAGCAAGGATGGCCTTCAATTTTGTAACCCTAGGCGGCGGCTACTGGGTTATCGAAACCCTAGTCGCAATCTGCTGAAGATGTCTTCAAATCGGAGCCCTAATCGGAGTTAGGAACTGACGGCGGTGGCGGCTGTGCTAGCGGCGGCTGGTTCAGAAACCCTAGACGCTATGCCTGCGACTGTGACTGAAACCCGAGACCACGGCTTGTTCTTCAACAGGTAAGTGTTCTTCTTCTTCACCTCTAACCTAGTTTGTGTGAATCGATCAAGAGCCTGAGCTCTGATACCAGTTGTTAGGTCCAAGAACACGATTCCACAAACACAAGAACAATCTGCAACACGACACACACTCACACACTCTAAATCACAAGAACAAGAACACAAGATTTATAGCGGTTCGGTCTAATCTGACCTACATCCACTCCCACAACTAGTTCTTTTCTTTATTAGGTGCTCAAGAAGTTACAGACATGAATAAGAAGTATATATAGGGGTTACAATTAGGGTTGTTGACTTAGTCATACTAACAGAGAATACTCCTGCTAGCTGCAGGAGGAGTGTAACGCATAACACCCCTGCTAGATGCAGAAGGAGTGTAACAACACCCCTACTAGTCAAATCCTCCACAACCCAACATTGCTTATATTCCATAGTCGTGCCCCATTGTTCCATTTTGTTATATTTTATTTAGTAGCTTATGCACCAGTATTCCTTTTTGTGATTGTTGATTGAACTTCCTGTTCATAGTGTCTTAAATATCAGCATGCATGTTGCTTGTTCATTCCATGATTCCCATCATAAATGTAGAAATTTTATCCATATCGTAGCAGTTTTCCGATAAACTTGTTGCCACATGAATACACTTTTATACACATTTTGTCATAGGTTACCGAGATGCAGAATTCAAGTGCTTATATACTCTGTCGTAATCTGCCCCAACCAGAATAAAAAACACACTCTACCCATATAAGTATTACACCAACTAAAGTATCATTTCACAAGACAAAAAACTAACACTGCAGCCACAAAAAATGACCCTTAATCTGTAATTGTATGTTTTTGTAGTCAGAATTTACGCGTTGAATATTTATGTAAATGAGAAAAAAAATGGTTGAAGGTGGCCCATTTCGACCCATACTCATGATAACGCGGTTCAACTCGAACTCATTTTGACCCATATCCGTCCATTTTGCCTAAAGTGGAAACTGCTCGGCATATCAACTTTTGACCCATTAACCATGTTTACATTTTTGTTAACACTAACATAAGTACATAACCCTTACTTTTGTAACTATATTGTTTTTGTAGTTACAATTAAGGCTTAAATATTTATGAAAATAAAAAGATAAAACATGGTTGAAAGTCAGACTGGCTCATTTCAACCTACACTCAAGATGACCCGGTTCAAAACAAACCTATTTTGACCCATTACCATCTATCTTGCCCACAGTGAAAACTGCTCTTTGTACCAAGTTTTGACCCATTCAGCCAATCTGCCATGTTTTCATTTTAGCTAGCCCTGTGATAATCCAACACTATTGGTTTTTATAGTCACAATCTACGCCTTAAGTACTTATGATAATGAAAAGAAAAGGTAGTTGAAGCTGAGTCTGAGACTTTTGGCCCAGACTAATGATGACTCGTTCAACCCAAACCCGTTTTGACTCGTTACCAACCCGAGAATCTTGTCGACAGTCCATAATTAGAACATGCATGTAAAATGTACCTGGTCAAGGAGGGCTTCTATGTGATCCTCTCGTTTTTGGTCGAGCAGTCTTTCTTCTTGCGACTGTCACAACAATAGAACTTTGGAATTAATATTTGACCAACAAATTACCGTTATTATAGCCTAGTGGTATTGGGGGTGGGATAAGGCTTATGACCATTAGGTCATGGGTTCGATTCCCACAAAGGGGGTTTTCCCAGATTTATTGGGTTTCCTCCTGAATTGGTGTTTAGGCATTATTGCCTAGTGGAGATGGATATGATCGGGTGGTTCTGCTGGTGGCACGATGATACTCCAGTGGTCCGTCAGTGATCCAAATTTGCCGTTCAAAAAAAAATTACAATTTGGGTGTAAACGGGATTCGTAGTTAGGTGATGTTTTTCGTTTAATTGTATGTCTTTCTAGCTCCTGGCTAGAGAAACTATATGTAACCGTTTAAAGTAATGAATTGATCCTCTTTTCCGTTAAAAAAAAACAAATTACCGTTAATTATCAAAATATTAGCAATATAGAGTGACAAATAAATTGTGTTGCTGCCAATAAAAGATGATATGCAATACCTTAGAACTATCCAAGATATCTTGAATAACTTTTTGCTTCACTCATCTTTCTTCTTTCAGATTTACAGCTCCCTACAACACCAAATACAGTCATAATCAGTACCGATTGTTACATAAGACACGAGTACAATAACCTACAATTAAAAAAATAATAATTTTACCAATAATAGTACCAGAATTTATACCTCATTATCTTCATCTTCTTGGGTTTCACTATTTTTTTCTAAAGTTGTTTACCTTTTTATTGGTCTTTTTAGACTTAACAGAGCTGCCAAGTTCACCACTATCATCATCATCATCCAGTAGATTGTGCGTGGTATGTCCTAACCCAACCCAAGCCGGCCGTTTCTAATCACACTGATGCACCTCATACTTTGGATAACTTAAGAAAATACTATTTTTTATACAAAAAGTACACCATAATTTCTTTGTAAAGCTTTGAGATCGATTATATAGTTCTTTTACGCATAAAAAAACTTTAATTAATGAATGTATTAGCTTTAGCCTTTGCTTAAGGCTCATTAATTACACGTAAATAGCAAGTACATGCACATACATAATTAACATGTATTAAGCTTTAATTAGAAATCCATAGAGAAATAAAAGTACACTATGGCGGAAAATCCCCAAATCTAATTTTTAGTCCACAATTAAGAAAAAAAAACCTACTTGTTCATCTACGAATTCATGTTCATTTATTGGGAGTGTAACTTACATAAAAAAAACTGATTAATGAAGCCTCGTGCCATCCACATCTCTTCTCCTTCATAAAAATCCGGATGTTGAGGATCGTTAATGGACTCTCTTCCTGAACCAATGAAATAGAAAATCAACCATTTCGACCAATCCATCTACTTGTACGGAGGCTCCAGCAACTTAAGTTCAGTTATATTTGAGCTCTAACTATCAAACCAAAAATAACACAATAAAACGACTAATATAACAACTACAACCTCTAACTTCTTTTCTAGTAACTTGTAACTAATCCGTAATCAATTAGGAAGGTAGGTTGTTAGGGTTTTAGTTACCTGGTAGTATCGAATAAAGTACCGCCAGAGAGCACGACGGAGAAGGACCCATTGATTTGGCAGACAGATCGGCGATGTACTTAGCAATAGCAACGACGACCACTTCTTCTCTACTTACTGATTGCGTATCCTTCTTGCAGAAAATCAAGGATCCAATATAGAATAAAAATATGAAAAGGAAAAGGATTAAGATTAGCACTTACAATTGATCGATAAATATTATTCAAGGATTCCTTTGCATCTTGCCTTGCATCTTCAGATATGTCATTAACATCAAACCGTAACATCCATGGCACCAATTTTTAGTATTATTACTTAAAGGTTTATAATACATAACGATCTGTGTTGAATCTGAATTAGAATCGAATAAATGATGCGTCTAACAGAGAAAATTAGATTAACAATAAAAATCATAGAGGAATGAAGCTAAAAACATACCTTCTATTAGATGATTGTAGAGTCTAAATCATTGAACAATGAAGACGAAGAAGAGTAGAGCATCGAGAAATCTACAAGAAAAACCTAAATCCAAGTTAGCCAGCACCTAATTTGTTATTTATATAAGAAATCTACAATAAAAACCTAAATCCAACATATAACATGTTAAGACCATTATTAAAAACATTAGAACTTAAACTTACAACACTAATGATAGAAGGAAGCCATCCTTTGTATAATGCATGCAAGCCTTCCTCACGGAGTACTGTAGCAAGAGCATGTGCAATTCATCCATACTGGCTAGTGGCTAGGAGATTTATAAGTCTGCAAGTAAAAAATATAGTGAAAAAACTTAATCTAACCTATGTTGTCAAAGGCGCAAGGCGGACTCAAGGCGAATAGGCCTTGCCTGGAGCCTAGACACAAGATGCAAAAAAAGCGCATGCACGAGATAAGTAAGGTGCAATAATATATGTGTATATATATATTACGTATATAAAACTGTTATTACTCCCTAAGCATATTTAAAAAAACTAATATAATTAGAAATTATAGTCATCTAACCTATATCAAAAACTTTAGAACCTGTTTAAAATATCTGATTCGAAGAACCACCTTGCATTATATTTTATATTCGTCATATCTCTAGTCTTAAATCCATTGTCCATATTCAAACCAACATCTTCAATCCAACTAAAGTTTGCAATGTAATTAATAAAAAACATACAAAATATGTAAATTAAAATAAAGTCTTTAATCGGAAAAACTGATTTACTAACAAAAAGGGTATATAACTGATACAAACGATGGTTTTAGCAAAAGGTATATAACAACAATTCAACCCAATAACCTAAAATAAAGGAAACATGAGCATACATCGTAAAGAAAAATAGAAGACTCAACGACAACCATAATGGAGAATCAACATATACTTTTTATTAAAAAAAACCCCGACCTGTTAATAGAACTGGCTCCAGATCAACTTGTTGGAACCCTAGCCGTGAATGCCGGGGGTGGCGGCTAGCGCATTCTGTCGTCGAACCAATTAACCAAAGCATGGATACAGTAGATAAAGAAAAGGATTAACAATCCGAAAAAGAAATTCTTACCTGATGCTTGAATCCGTGGATGTTTTTGTAAAGTTGGATGTTTAAACGGCATGCGACATCTGTTAGCAAGCAAGAGTAAATGCATATAATTCAAATCAGTTATCGTAATGAAATTTAATTTGAAATGTATTGGCATTTGTACATAATGTACCTTCACTTCATCCATCTTCAAATTAGATTTCATGGCATTGTGCAACATCCTAGTTTTAGGGGATCGTTATAATTAGTTTCCCCTTTGTACAACATACCAATTCCACATCCAGATCATCAATCAGCTATTCTGCACAAATTTTCTATAAATTTCAGGCCATATTTTCTTTAATTTCATAACATTGTTCTAAAATTGAAAGTTGAATCTTTGGATAAACATTTTTAATTCTTCAATTTAAGCGCTTAGGTAGAATAATGGTGAAACATGATTACCATTATGCGACATTTGACCCACTTGAAATGAACTACAAAATTTGAAATGGAAAAAAAAGAAAGCTAAACGTGGGAGCCAAGGAGCCATATACCTTTTTTGGAACTTTCTCATAAACTCCATAAGAAGCTTCCAACAAACCTTCTCTGTTGCTCGCGCTTACGCTGCAAGAGCTCATGGATCAGTAATTTAAAGAAAATCATGTATATTTTTTCTCACGGCAATAAAAAGGTTTAGAGAGTAAATGATCAGTCATTATCTTTCCATCATTCCAAAATCATATGATATACCAGCCTTCCACCATCATGTCATCAACAACTATATTACCAGGATGCTAAATCAAAAATGGAGATTATTTTAATCATTTTCTACATGTTAACTGTATATACACATAGAATTTAATATATGTAACTTTAAAATAGATTTATTTTGAGTTCTTATGATTTCACACAATCAGGGTTCAAAGACTATGAAGTATCTAGTATGAAGAAGCACGTAAAATTGATCCATAATCAAAGAAAGAGACAGAGAGAATAATAAAACATTTTACTGGTGGCTCCCTTATTTCACTCTAAATCGTAAAAATTATTGCAGCACTGAATCACCGATGCCTCCATAGCACTTCCAGCATTTTGACCCATCTAATGACCTGCATAAAAATACATATGATGCAAAGACAATTCCGCCAAAACAAAAACATGACTCCACCAATCAAACACTTATAATAAATCGATTAGACCGAAAACATCGACTTAAATGAAACACGAATGATAATTATCTAGAAAAATTCACAATCGATTACGAACAAACTCTAGAAAGCATCGATGTTGATGAACAAAAACCCTCAAGCGACTCATGTTGTGGATTTTGACCATCACATACGAGAGGATTAGGAATGAATATGAAGAGTTTAAAAATCCAGTACCTGTTTGATTGAATATAATGAATATTAACGATGCTTGACAAGAAGGTGATGATGAAAATAAACGAAGATCACACGACTGAAATTGAGGAGCACCAGATGAACATCACATGTTGAACTTAGCAACATCGATTGTAATTTGTGAGAGAAGATGGATATTCGGTTAGTAGCTTCTCAAGGAAGAATAAAAAGGAATTAGGGTTACATATATATATGACCCGAAATCAATGGGTCGGGTTAGAAAAAAGAAAGATCCGCGTGATTTTTTTGGCTGCGTATTGAGTTTCCCGCCAAAACCCAATCCTAGAGGCTCTAATCTAATGCCACATCAGCCCAAATCTTCTTGTTTATTATATACTAGGTTATAACCCGTGAATACTCACGGGTTGTTAATCTATCTTTCTAAACAAAAAACATATATACAAATATACAAATATATATATATACGAAAAACTTTTTGATGAATAAGGTGTATAAATAAATGACATGTGTATACTTCTGATATAACTGATTTATATTAGTTATGAATAACGGATTGTAGGGATAAAATTATAACGGCAATCTGAATTTAAAATACTAAAAAAACAAAAGCATTCTACCACAAACGTAAATCAAGGGGGATAGAAAAGTAAATTTAAAATATATGTTTTTCCTGGTTTTAAATAAAAACTGAAAGTCTATTACTGTAGCACTCATGCTTGGTGGAGTTTCGTAACCAATAACTTGGAATTCGTTTTAGACCAGTTGAAAAAACAATCGTCTCCCAAGGAAATATGTTCAGCTTCAAGTATATCATGCCATCCAACAACACCGTACCTATGGTTGATAAAATATGAAAAATTTTGTTAGCAATACATATAGAAATAGGGTAAAAGATACATAATAAATAAGATAATAAATTGATTGACAAACCTTATTTGACCATCAATATTGTGTGTATGAAGATTCTTAACCCAAGTATTTCCTTTAACAACTTTGATCTTTACTTCAGAAAACTCATTTAAACAACTTATGTCAGTAATCAATTTGGGAAGGATCTACATTTTGTAAGCATATTAAAAATATGTTAATGTTATTAAATGAAAAAAACTAAAAATTAACAAAAAAAAATTACACATAAAACAGCATAGTATAATACCAATTCATTAGATACTGTCATTGCGAAAAAAGGATAGTTAGGATCGTCACTAAGTTGTCGATAACCTTCCACATTGCTAATATGTTCATATTCTTGCTCAATCAAAGGAGTGTTCTTTAACAAAATTTGACGACCGTGCTTATTGAATATGGTAATATTAAAATGTTTCACGTGGTTTATTTTAAAACATAAAATATCGCCAGGATTTAACCTTAGATCTTCAATAAATTTAAACCAACCATCAACAAAACAATAATTTGGACCAATCTTTCTAATATGGACTTCCCATTTATGATTTTCGGATACGTTAAGTATAACTTTGTTATCCGGTAAAGGATAATCATAATGTTCTGAAAGAAACGTATCTGGTATAACCTGTAAAGAATTTAATTATTATAAAGTTTATGAGTATTATGTTTTTAATAAATCGAGACAAAAAAAACGTATAATAAAAGTACGTACCATTGGACTTTGTAAAGGATTTTGAAGAATTTTACAAGACGGTTTCCCCCACTCTTTATTTGGATCATGACAGAAAAGCTTGAACTTGAAAGTACGATCACCAAGATAGTTGAAAATAATGAAGAAATATCCATGCCCAAAGTAATTTAAAACATCAGGCCATCCATCCGTAAAGTAGAATACATCTTCTATTAATTTGATGCTAACACGCCATGAATGCTTTTCATCAAATTTAAGACTAACAGTTGAGGATTGTAACTTATTCGTCCATATAAATCTACTCATACATATAGGTATAGCCTGAAAACCAAAAAAATAAATGGCAAATTTCTTTCGAATAAAATATCAAACAATACTAATAATTAGTTTATAAAAACAATAAGAAAGTTATGTACCTGTTGAAGGGATAGTGAATCAAGTACACTTATGATAAAATATGGACCATGACGATACATGTTCACCCAAACACGACAGTTTAGAAAGAAGACTAACAATCTAATAGTAATGGCAACACATAGAATGAAAGAAAAAAAATATCAGTATGTATTTATATGAGAAAATTGGAAAGTATAATTAAAAATATTATAGAATCAAAAGTTGTTATAACTATTTATGTAAATAATTACTCAACTCAATATTGTAAAAAATATAGAAATTAATGTAATTATTGTAAATGTGTAATAAAAATTTAATAGATTTATAAAATATTGATAGTAATAAAAATTTAGCAGATTTAAAGGATTTACGACATCTTGGTAGTAATTAGTGAATCGCTATTTTTGTATAATATTCAAAAACATAATGGGGTAAATAAAGAACGTGAATGTAATATTATGACATAAATGGATATATACAAAATAATAAAATCAATACTTAAATATTAAAATTAAAATACCAACTACAATCATCACATATCATATCAAAACTGCTTCAACACTCCATCATCTTCAATCAATAATCCCTTCCCTCATGAAAAGTAAAACGACGGTGAAGAAGAAATTGGTAAAGTAAGTTTAGCGGCATATTTCCCAATCATTTTAACGACAATCTTCTCTTTGATTTACACACTTATTATCAACTCACTTGAACGGCAATTTCCGCTTTGAGTGACTTCACCGAACTGTTTCCGGCGATTATTGATAAATTACACGTGAAATCAGGTTTTAATTTTTTATGAAATTAAATGTTGTGTATCTTATGTGTATCTAACAGAAATTAGATCCTATTGCATGTGTTTGAAAATATATAATTTCTGTTAATTAGATGATTTGGTTGATATATTTTGTTGATCTTGTTGTGAAAATTAATAAATGTTGATTAACTTTGTTATTTGGATGATTGAATAGGTTATAACATAAAAATACTTGATTAACATTGTTATTTATTGTGTACCTTATGTTTCTCTAAAACGGATTACATTGTATTGTTTGTCTTTCAAGGTATAAAATTTAGGTTACTAAACTTATTTGGTTGATATAGTTTGTGAATGTTCTTGTCAAAAAACTTATGGTTCTTTTGTTTAACATTCTTATTTGAATGATTGAATAGTTTATCAGGATTACATAAAATTTAATATTGAAAATATATTTTTACACTTATATTGAAATAGGTTTAAATTGATGTCATATACTATTATTTTTCATTATATATGAGAATATATGTATAGATTAAGATTATAGACTAAAAAAAGAGGTATGTTGTTATTTTTCAAAGGACTAAATACATTGAATAGATAACAGTTCCTTTCTTATTGTTTATATGTATATTGTATATTGTATCATTGTATATTGTAATCAAATATATACATGATATGTTACAGGTATATAAAGATGACCTCGTCATGCATAACTGTGTTAGATGAGGATTACTCGATGAAAGTGGTATGTTACAATTGTTACACAAAAAAGTATATCTAATTTGTGTTAGATAATATCTATAACATAAATTTAACAACAGGTGCTGCCAATTGACTTTGTTAAGAGTGTATATGGTGATTATTGGCAAAGTACTAAACTAATGATACATCATCAAAGTGAAAGAAGTTGGACAGTTTATTTAAGAAGTATAAGCGGGGAATCGGTTATAACTGAAGGTTGGAAAAATGTCGTATGGGATCTTCAGTTGACAAATCAGACATTCTTGCGCTTAAGGATAATCAAAGATAAAGATATTTACATGGACTGTTTCGTCAACAACATATGTGGTGAATCTTTCTTAACAGTAAACCGTTACGGCGTGTTAAAGATAATAGTAAGTATACGACTATGTTTGAATCTATTTTTTTTATTATAGTTGTACAATAAATGATATACATGTATATTTGAGAGTAAAATGGTACATAACTTTTCAGGTGATTCCCGAAGCTTATGTGACAAAATGTTACTCTTACACGCCAGTCAACGATTATTATAACATATGTGCAGCAGGTCAGATTTGGAAAGTTGAGACGGACAAAATAAATGATAATTATGTTTTTACAAAAGGTTGTCCGAAGTTATTTGATGATCTTGGGATAGAAGATGATGATATAATGTTGTTGATGAAGACGGACAGCAAAACATTTGAGATAAAGATTTATCGTCGAGGAGTTGAGGTTGTTTTGACGAAAAAAGAAGAAAGTGAAAATGAGTCTCTACTGGAGATACCTAAAGACACATACTACAAAAACGTCCAGTTTGTAAGTATTATCAACTTCAACTATAACAGTTTAGTAATAAATACGCCTCTTTTGCTAATATATTATTTTATAACAGACCTTCTGTGATGATGATGATGACTCCATACATGATATGATTTCTGAAGTACTAAGCTTATATTTATGTAGATAAAAATACATTACAATCCGATTTGGTAATTTTATTAACTATGATACACAGATTCATGAAAGTAGTAAAAAACAGGAGGTGAATAAGAGCATTGCTGGAAAAGAAAAGTCAAACGTAGAAACAAAGCTTCTGATGACAGAAGAGACAAAGAAACCAACAAAATATGATGTAATTATTTAAAACATAAAAATAAATTATTAGTTTCATTAATATATGTAGACATATTTAATTAGGCGTCAATGGTTTTTGTTATCTAAATTTAGCGGTTATCTTAACATGTTAAGAAGAAAGGAAAACATGTAGAGGCATATTGTCATGCGGAGGTCAGTAAGGAGAGCTGATATGCGGGACAGAAGTTGAAATGCAAAAGGTATCAACAGATGGAGAGATAACTCGGAAACGGATGGTACGTTTATCATAAAATAACAAGATGTAGTGATCAACATTTGTTATAAATTTAGATATTATTCTAAATATAATGTATGTGTTGAAAATTAAGGTAAAGGAAAAAAGAAAGAGGGATGATAATGCATTGAAGATATGGGATGTTGAAGGAAAAGTTGTTGCAAGAAAAACTACTGTTGAGAAAATTGGAAAATATGATTTCACAATGAAAGGAGAAAATCGCATGGTACGTATTTTTTACATAGTAAATCATATACTGAAATAGTATAACATGAATATGGCTGATTGACTTGTTACATACGGATTTGCATGCAGAGAATGCCTGCTAATGTTGTAAGAGCAGCCGGATTCAGAAATAAATGTCATGAGTTAAACGTGAGGAACATGAATGGAAAAACCATGAAAATGAATGTTAGGCGCCAAAAGAATGGAAATGCTGTAAGGTATGCAATCGAAGGTTGGCCGATGTTCATGAAGGAGAATGGCCTCTCTTTGGGTGAGACACTGCATTTCACATTTGTAAGTTCAACAAATCTCCTGATCTTAGCACACGTGGATGGAGTTAATGCATGTTAACAGGTAATCTAATGATGAAGGTGTTTCTGTAGAACAAATGATGACTGTTTTGTGATCATGTTTTTATGTTTACTGTTTTTTGGACAAAGTTTCTATGGTTATGATGTTTTATTTTGTTCCTAAGTAGTTTAAGGTTAAAGGCCATTATATTATATCATCCAACCACGTACCATCTTTTTGAATGTAATTAACAGTTGGTATTGTGTATAAATAATTGTTGGTTAGCAATGTTTAAATATATCTATTTACAAAGTAACTTGTGTTTGTTTATATGTGCTTCAGATTGTTTATATAAATTTTATGTAATATATATTAAAAATGAAATGTACAAAAAAAATATAAAGTAAAATGTAAAGATAAATTTCGGAATAAAGCAATAAATAATATGAAAGTTGGATATTAAGATTAAAATAATGAAACTATAAATCAAAATATAAATTTGAGAATATCTCTTTGTACACAACATTTGTAGTCTCGTAAAGTAATTAAGTAAAATACGGAATATAACCAAACAAATACGGAAAGTTATTAAGTAATCAATGTAGTCTCGTAAATTACGGAATATAACCAAACAAATGGTTAATGTTCAAATCATGATAAGTAATTAAGTAATCAACGTAGGTTATATCCCGTGAATAGTCACGGGTTGTTAATCTATCTTTCTAAACAAATAAATATATACCTACATTTTAATAAAAATAATACTTTTATAACGAATAAGGAGTATTAATAAACATTTAAAAATTATTGAAAATCACAAAGTGAATGTATCTCATACGAAAACAAAATATCCAAGACCTAATTGTAAAAAATCTAATCCCTACTCTTTTTTTGGTGAGGTACAACCAAGTCAACATTCAAGACTTGATGAGTTTCATCAAAAGAAAAGTAAACCGTATCACCCTCGTTAATGCGCGCACGTTTCATGAATCTGGACCATTTGCATAAAGCATAACGCCAATCTTCTCCTCTCTTTTCACGTCTGGTGGGATTGGTAAACTCATCTTGTTCAGGCAGATGCAAAAGTCTGACGGTCATAGGTTTTAAATCAGCACCAAGTTTAGCCATACTTGAAACCTTATCAGGCAATCGCTGTAATTTTTTTTAAACAAATAATAAGAATAAGAATATAAAAATAATAATGTATTTATATGTGAATGAAAAAATATGTAATTTTGTTATATAGTACTTCATAAAATAATATTAAAACTTACAAAATCTTTAGAAGCCATATGATGAAACTTATAAACACGAACATTATGTTGTTCATCAATATCTGGCTCGTCAACTACATCAATAGGTGCAACTATAGTCTGAAAAAAAACATACAACATTTATTAGAATAACAATATAGTATTTAAATATAGAGTAAATTACAAGTTTTGTCCTTTATGTTTGTCCCAAATTTCAGGCGCTGTCCTTTACCTTTAAAATTGACGAGTTTTGTCCTTAACGTTTCAAAATCCTGCACGTTATGTCCTTTAGGCCAAACCCAGTTAATTTTTTTTGTTAAAACTGGTCATGTGCAAGGCATGTGAGGGTACATTTGTCTTTTCACCATTATAGGGACTATTGTGTAAAAGAACTTATCTTTAGGGACTATTGGGTAAGTATAAAAAAGATATTTAAAATAAAAAAATATATATAAAAACAAAATAAAACTCTGCCTTCTCTCTCTCTTATCTTCCTCTCACTCTCTCTAACCCTTGTCTCTCTCTACCCTACTGAACATCGCCGACACCTGCATCAATGGCCCGTTCCAAGATAGGTTTATGGTTTGGTGATGGGGGTGGAAACACTTCTCCGGAGATGCAGCTGACGGAGATGCTGGCCACCGGAGATGCAGGTCACGGAGATGCAGGCCGCCGGAGATGCAGGTCACGGCGAAAACACTTCTCCGTTCCAAATCGAGAAGGTGAGTTATGATTTGACGAGGTGACGGAGAAGCAGGTGGTGGTGGCCGGAGTGGTGGGGTGTGGTCTGTGGACCGGTGGTGGAGGTGGTTTTAGGGGCGGTTGCAGGTGGTGGTGGCCGAAGTGGTGGTGGCTGCCTTGTGGATGGTGACAGATGATACTATGATTGAAGGTAAAAAAATCTTTTGTGAATTTGGGCTTGAATAATTTGGTGATTCAACTGAAGAAAGGGATCAAAGAACTTGGGGTTAGTGGGTTGGATGATTGGTTGTTGAGTGTAAGGGAGTCTGCAAACAATTTGGGCAGATCGTTTTATCAGA
The DNA here is from genome assembly GCF_002127325.2 of Helianthus annuus. Classification (NCBI taxonomy): domain Eukaryota; kingdom Viridiplantae; phylum Streptophyta; class Magnoliopsida; order Asterales; family Asteraceae; genus Helianthus; species Helianthus annuus. The sequence continues at coordinate 3,278,982 of NC_035448.2, read as the reverse complement.
TGAATTTTGGGTTGGGAAATCCAATATGGGGAACCATTGCAGATGTGTTGGTTAAGAACGCTGATGTTAAGAGCAATTGGAATTCTTTGAATTGAATAATACTTTTTTTTGTATATTTTACAATGAAGGGATGGCTTTATTTTAAAGCCTTTTACCATGAATCTAAACAAGGAAAAAAAAATAAAACCAAATTATGGGTTGTCAAAAAATACGAGCTGCTGACCATCTAAATTTGGAGACGATGCAAATGCTCCGTAAATCATGTCGATCCCATATCTTCCAAATCATACTAAAAAATTCGTTGTTTTAACAAACACTTTCATTTTTATGATACACTAGATGGATATGGAGTTGAAGCTGTGGTGAGTCTTGAAGAAGATCATATGAGATTATTCAATGAAGAAGTTATGGATTATGTATCCAGTAAACAAAACTCACAATCTGCATCAATGGCCCGTTCTCGAATTTGATTTATAAAACAATTACAATTGGTAGTGGTTGATTTGAAAATGGTGGTTGTAGATGATGAAGGGTGGTAGAGGTAGTGGTGGCGGTGAAGGGGGGTGGTGGTGGAGGTGCAGGATGGTGGTGATAGGTGGTTGCTAATTTCAGAAAAAAAAATAATATTTTAAATTATTTTGTTTTATTTATACATATTAGCCCTTGATATAATTTATCTTACACAATAGTCCTTGGACAATGAAATTACAATAGTGCCCTCACATGCCTTGCACATGACCAGTTTTAACAAAAAAAATTAACTGGGTTTGGCCTAAAGGACATAACGTGCAGGATTTTGAAACGTTAAGGACAAAACTCGTCAATTTTAAAGGTAAAGGACAGCGCCTGAAATTTGGGACAAACGTAAAGGACAAAACTTGTAATTTACTCTTAAATATATAAAAAAGCAAGCAAATGTATACTTACCTCTTCAAGTTGTACATCAGAATAATTAATTTCAACACCATTCTTTCCAAGAATTCTTAAACGGAAATAATTTCCAAAACCTCTTGTGAATATTAAATAACAACCAGCCTCCAAGTGAAACAAACTAACAATAACATCAAAACCAATGCAGAAACCGACTTTACCAAACAGCGTTTCAATCTTTACGTGAAAGATTTTGTTGCCTACATCTATAATGGAAATTATATCATCGGCCGTATAATCATAGTAATTTGCCAGTATAGACTCAGGAATGTCCTATATAAATATTAACAAATAATAATACAAATGTTACTTTTCTAATGAGTTCATAAAACATAAATTTAATAACATCAATAATATGAAATAATAAGTAATCTTACAATAAAGTTAGATTTGGTAGATAACAGCGATGTCCAAAAAGAGCTTTGAAACACACAATCAATGAAATCTGTTACTTTGAATATAGATAAATCAACAGGATTGAACAACACCAAACATCCTTTTTGAGTTGTAAATGTTTCACCACATTTGACCAACCATGGAAAAAGAAATGTTTTCCTTTGGCTTCGCTTAAAGAAACATTAAATTTTCGGCCATCATGACTTTGTATGATAACATTTTTGGGTGAATTATCGTTATCCCACATTTTGGATGCAGCATCTGAAGGAATTGCCTGATAAATCAATAAATCCAAACTAAGTTATAATTATAATTCAAATTTATAAACCATACAATAATTTTAAATTGTATTTCAGGATAAGAACAATAACAAAGTATAATAAATCTCGATATTTAGAAAATACCAGTAAAACTTCGTCCGCTCCATTCATGTGTCTACAAAAGAAAGGTTCTCTAATACTGATTGAAAAAACATAAGATGTTAATAAAACATAAATTGTTAATGGGTATTATGTGCAAAAAAGTATAACATCAAAAATAAAAAATTACCTGGAACAACTTTGAGCCATATTTAAAACCTACACAGACATGTAACATACACATATCAAATAACAATATATATAATATAAATTATCAAATTAATAAAATTAATGTTGAATACCATTCGTAATATATGATGATGACTTCTAAAACATAAATGCAATAAAATCTATTGTAATAATATTTTCTTAACAACCATGTGATAATATATGATTACTAAAAAAACATAAATGAAAACACATACCGAAATCTTATCAACCATGTAATAATACATGCTTATTAGTTTAAAAACATGTTACATAATATATGGTGATTAGTTACATAAACATCAATGAGATATGTTGTAAATGTTAAAAGAACTGTTTGTTATACATTAGTAGGTTTCATTAACATACATAATATAAGAAAAGTACCTTGAAGATTTGCTTCACGATGAACACCTGATTGCTTGAGTTGTATTGGGAAAAACTTAGAAAGATACACAAAGTGTTTTGTTATGATAGAGAATACCGAAATCAAGAATGTATATATAGATTGGTGACATATAGTAAATTAGTACAAATAATTGTTATTACAAATCTTTTACTAATTTAAATAATAATTCACGGTACATATTTCCAAATATGTATTAAGTGAAATCAATTTTAATTGAGTCCTTATAATTTGTTACAATTATGTGGAACATTCCAAATATATTGTACTCATATGAAAATACAAAGATTGCTGAAGAATCATGATAAAAGTCAAATGTAAAGGAATTTGAAAAAAAAAAAGATGTCTTCATAATCAACAATATATTTAGGTTTTATTTATTTATTTTCAATTTTATAGGTTATATATGGTAACAAAAAATGCATTTCACGCAAACCACATGATAAGCATATGAAGAACAAAATACATATTACCAAAACACTTGACTAACAAAACATTAATACTTTCCAAAAGTATCAAAACAAACGAACCATAAAACCACAGTTAATATTCATCCTTAACCAACTAACATAAACATAAGAACCAACATTCACGAGCGGCGTCTTTTCTTTGTGATGTTGTGTACGACTTTGGTCAACATCAAACGGTGAGAAGACTTGACGTACGTAAAGAACAGAGTAGATCCGAAGTCAATGTAACTCAATTTCAAGAAAGCTGGCCACTTTTTAAAACCATACCTGAAACCCTTCCCAGACTTCTCGCCTCTTGTGCCCAGCTTAAGCAGTTCACATTTTTGGTTCTGAACTGTAACATGGTGCAAGTTGTCAAGAGAAAGACACAGATGCCTTGAAACATCAGTCGGTAAACGCTGAGAAGAAAATAAAAGGATTAATTACATTATTGATTAATAAGTTATGTGTCTTGTATTATGTTGTGTTTGAAGGGGAAAAAAAAAGATTATAAAGTATACCAGTCTGCTTTCGGCTTTCTTAGTGAATTTAATTACATCATTTTTTTAAAGTTTGTTGATGTAGACCATTTACGTCCAACTAGACGGGCGGTTGATGTCGTGGATCTGAATGACTTATACTTTGGTTTATCCTACATAATTGAATAAGACACAAAAAGTGTTAAAATCATATACAAAATTTTGTACAACAATAAGATACAGGGTCCTTTAAATAATAAAAGTAAACATTCATGGTTAGGGTATCTTACTTGAGAGACAATGTGAGAAGACAGATTTTGATCAGAAACAAAAGCAGTTGATTTTCGTTTTCGTTCAACCTAAAGAAATTTAAAAAATAAACATAATGATATAGAATGAAATAATTAAATTATTATATACTAATTAAGCATGTTTTTATACATGTAATGTGTTGTTTGGTATGAAAAAAGTTTAAAAAAAAACTTAAAAGTGGGTTTTCACATTAAAAAAAAGTAAACTTCAAACTATTAATTGTTTTTTTAGAAAATAACATCAAAGTATAACATGGAATCATGAACCTTTGTCGAAAGCCCTTTATCTCCAACTAAAACCTTTGACTTCACCTTAGGATGAACCTACAAAACAATAAAAGATTTAACATATTACAATTAAAACATATAATCTTTAAAAGGATTACATAATTGAAAACAAATACACAGAATATAATAAAAAATTTATTATATCTATTGAAAATAATTATTAAACAATTAAACTAAATTAGTATATACGAAACAACCTTTGGAGATACCATCTCGTGACCAAATACAATTTTTGACTTTCCTTTTGGGTCATTCTACATACCAATGAATGATAGACATATAAGTATAGAAGAAAGTAATTAGATTCATTATATAATATATAACGCACATTGTGAAAAACTTACATGAGATCGATAGACATCAAAGGAAGATGAAATGCGGGTACATTCACCAACAATATCACCAGCAAGATCTTCATCAACATCACTTTCGTTGGTAATCACCTTTTCTTTGTGTTCATACTAAAAAAACATAATATACAAAAATACCAACAATGTTAACTTCAAGATTAGGTAATTACCTCGTATTATGAAAAAAAATATTGTAAGAATAAAAATACTAACCGCAAGCAGTAAATCAAATCCATCATCTCCGTAATAGGATCATCCAACACAACAACGTCAACCTTCTTGGAATACATTTGAGTACCAGTTTGATGATTAAAAATGGACAACTGAAAAGTATCATATCCAGCCATTGTAAAAATAAAAGTAGTCCGGGAATCTAATGCAAGATCCCTAATCAAATTAGACCATCCATCAGTGAAAGCATATTTGTCGGACAACGCTTCCATCTTCACATTCCAAAACCTATCACCGATATAAAGAGTTGCTGATCCACCTTTATAACTGCTGCCGTAAAACTGTCCCCAGAATTTGTCGGCCATGAGCTGTGAATTTGTTAACAATTATGTTAAACAAAATATGAACAAAACAAAATTTACATAAAAAAAGTACTTATTTTATACATAGAACTTACAATGAAATCATCATCAAGTCTAATGGAAGTGATAAAAGAGTTATCCAAAACACATGACTTAAAGACATCGAGATACCATGTAGATGGTCCAAGACTGGTGAACAACAGGTAATCATCTTTTTGTAAACCACTGTCCGTAACGACTTTACCAAACCCATCACCTAAAACAGGACCCAACCCATAATTTTCAATTTCAACAATCCATAAGTTGTCCGCAGCAAAAAGTTTAATACAATCACCATATGGGATTTGTTGTCCCCACAGTAAGTTGACAAAATCAGACGGTATTTCCTATAATTTGAAACAAAAGACATATAAGTATGAACATAATTTTTTGTAAACATGATAATAAACAATACATACCACTTTTGTAGGATGAAGAACATCGAATAATTTCAAGAAAGAACAACTATTGCTATTTGGATCCATATCTGTAAAAGTATTATGAATGTTTTCTTTCAGCAAACAATAAAATGATAGAATCACAAAATAAACACATTCAAAACATATAAATAAATTTGTTTTCTTCAAATTACCAATGTGTATACTTGAAAATTAATACTCATCATGAAAAATTTTGAGACATATATAACAAATCTACAAAGGGGAACCAAATTTCAGTAACCTAATTTCTTTGAAGCAAAATTTTAATCAGATTCTATTGTGTTAAAATAATAGTTTGAGATGATAAATGATGTTTAAAAACATAAAAAAATGGGTAACTATTGAAAAGATAACTTAAACATTAAGCTCGACAAGATATCACCATCAAAATTGGGTTTCAAAGTTGAATGTACAGTCGAACTTTGGTTCTTGATTTTTAATGCATAATAAAGAGAAAAAAAAGTATGAAACCAGGGATTAAAGATTAAAGCCATACCTTTCTCGGTTGATTGTAGTGTAGAAGATGCAATGAACTTGAAAACCCTACAAAAATGGCGGTGAGGTAGAGCCAACAGAGAGAAGAAGATTGATGGGTAATGATGTTCTGTGTGATATGATGGGTTTTTTTTCGGTTGAATCAAATTGAACGGAATATAAAACATTTACACATTGACCCCTTAATAAAATCTAATTGTTACACATACAGACTAACTAAAAGTGGAATATAATACGTAAAATAATAAGATACTTTAAAGTTAGAATTGGACGAAAGGTATATGAATTGTATCATTAGTATTTCAAAAATATTTTACAAATGGTTTAAACAAAAAATACGGTACGTATACTAAAATATCTTGATTTAAAATTACAACATTATAGTAAGGAATGAATATCTATAATAATATCAAGTATTTACGTTATAAATAAAGAACAAAAGTTACAATTTGAAAATAAACTTTAAAAAATCAACTACAACTTTCCAAATATTTCTTTGTAAACAACATTTGTAGTTTTATTCGTTGGCCTTCCATCTTTGTCAAATATTAAAAGCTTCATGCCATCTCTTGTCTTTACTCTCGACAACGCAACATAAAGCTGACCATGTGAGAAAACGGGGTCTCTTAGGTACAGACCCACTCTGGAAAGAGACTGTCCTTGACTTTTGTTAATAGTCATGGAAAAACAGACGGTTATGGGAAACTGCCTTCGTTAAAACTTGAAAGGTATTTTCTTGTCTGACGGTATCATGCTAATTCTGGGAATGTAAGTTCTTGAACCAACATTACCTCCCGATAGTATCTCAGCCTCGATAACACGTTTACCAAGACGCGTGATCTGAAGACGTGTACCATTGCATAACCCATTTTGCTGATCAATGTTCCTCAAAAGCATGACTGGGACACCCAACTTTAACACCAATCTATGATTGGGTAAGCCAGAAACAATCACACTATTTAACACATCAGGATTATACAAATCTTGGTGTAATGGATCATTAATTTCCTCAGTTGGGCATAGACTATCTGAGCTAAGATACTCTACTTCTTCACCGGGAAATAATGCAAGCAAACGATCATTGATACCATGTACAACTTCATTTTTTAGGAGCAAGTATGGCTCTTTCAGAAAAGTAGTCACGATCTTTAAAACGGTCAAGAACTGATGGATATACAAAGTCAATCAAGCTTTGAATTGGATCAGTTGAATCGGTGATTAGAAGATCGTTTGGTATTTCTATAGTTGAATCGCCATCGTTACCATCACCAAGATTGCCTTCACCAATTTCAAGAAGCCATTTCGCAAAATCGTTTATCTCATCAATGTCTGAACTACTGCTTCCAACAGATAAACACATGTTACGGGTCAATTTTAAAACCTTGCAAGTGGACCAAATGTAAGATAAACATAAAGAGGCGTGTACAATGTCTTGCCTTGTGCCGTTTTGTACAACCGGTAAGATGTGACTTTAGGTAAGATTTGCCTAAAGTCACCACCGAAAACAATAGTCTTTCCACCAAAGGGAAGTTCAGAATTACCTGAATCGGAGACACTCAAAACATCTTTCAATGTACGATCAAGAGCTTCAAAAGCATGTTTGTGTACCATCGGTGCTTCGTCCCAAATAATCAACTTGGCTTCGTCTAGAAGATTAGCGATTCCAGAATTAGGTTTGATATTACAAACGAAATCTTCAGTAAGATTAATCGGAATATGAAATCTTGAATGGGCGGTACGGCCTCGTGACAACAACAGTGATGCAATCCCGCTTGAAGCAACATTAACAACAATATGTCCATTGCATCTTATGGAAGCAGCTAAAGTTTTCCAAAGAAATGTCTTACCTGTACCACCATAACCGTACACAAAAAAACACCACCTTTCACACGTCTAACAGCAGTCATAATCTCATTATACACTGCTCTTTGATCATCATTTAAAGAATTATGAAGCTTATTAAATTCAGCCCTAACTTCATCCTTATCCCAAGAAAGCTCCTCATTTATTAGACGGTTAGCCTCATATATTGTAGAATCTTCATCTGGAACAGGCATTGGTGAGAATCTATGCAAGCTGGATCCATTACGGATAAGATAGTTTTCGATTTTAGACAACGTTATATTCTTTAAACGCTCGTCTGAGACAGCAAAACCTACAACAAAAACTTAAATTAATATATTTAAGAACAGACTTTATTAAAATAAGGAAAACTAAATAAAAAAAACTTTATGTGTTAAAAAAAATAGTAGAATTTTTTTTAAAAAAATGTACCACTAAACCCAGAATCCTTCCGCATATTGTATAAAATGTCCTCCGACAAAAACTCCCACGTCTTCTCCCAAACAACTTCTGGTCTTGATAGAGTATTAGACAAAAGAAGTGTACCGAACAATGAACGAAGATAATGACCATTTCCTGTAAAACTGGCCTCTTTAATACACTCAATGTATTCGTTGTCATCGTCTAATAGGCCACGCGCATAACATGCATCCCTAAAAGTAGGATAAACAACACCCTCATAGGTTCTAATTTCTTCAAAAGATCGTGGACCCTTGACCTTGGTTAGAAGAATTCTAAGGTAATAAGCTTCACCAAGGGAAGGAGAAACTGAATAAAGTCTTCCAACAACAACATAATTTTTTCGCGGCTGCCAACAACGATCCTTTAACTTCCAAACATACTTTGATGGAAACTCAACATAAGTAAGTTTCGTTGTTTCTGGTTTTTTGTTCATGTTCATCCACTCCAAAAAAATAGAAGAATTAACCTGAGGTTTGTTTAGCACATCTTCAATATCATCTTCACCACTGAAAACTACATTTTGCTGGCCTGGAAGATGAAATGGTAACCTCATAACAGACGGATACCGATAGTGAACTTCACATGCAAATATTCTCTAACTCGCTTCACATGCAGAAACATATCTTGCCTCGTAATATTCTTTTATTTCATCTTTCGGTATCTCCTCCTCAATCCCTCTGTCTGAATCTATAACAGCAACAGTGGCTCTATCTGGTCCTTTATTAATGTATTTAAATAAATACTTAATTGAACCTGCCTGATTGCACCACTCCACATTGATGTGCGCCTGATATCTTCTAAGAAGCCTTTTGTTGTATGGAACGATGCTCCTGTTGTCCAATGTGACACCCTTCTTAATAACTGTGTGACCATCGTCTCTTCGCCTATAAAGCGGAAATCCATCTGAATCAACAGAAGTAGCCTCCAAAAACTTCTTTGGAAAATTCTTAGAACAACGGTTGCCTACCATGCATGGACATTTCAAGTTAGCCTGTCCACATGGACCATGAATCATGAACTCACAGACCAGAGAATATAATTCAGGATCTTCATTTTTATCAGGAATCTCAGCTGAGATAAAAGGGTCAATATGTTCAACAGTAGGAACCTTATGATCAGCTTTCATAAAAACACATAAATGAGCATGTGGCAGACCACGCTTCTGAAATTCAACGGTGTAAACAACTGTAGAAAAAAAAAAATTTTAGCAAATACAAATAACATAAGTGAAAAAAAATTAAATGCCACGTACCAGCATTAATATCGCCAAGAAATTTTTTTTCCTTAAGGTCTTTTATCAATGCATCAAGCTTCATCTTAAACAATCTACAAAGAATGTCGGGTCTGTCTTCAGGCTTAACTGATGTGTCACCAATAAACCTTACCATCTCGGGCCATTTCGGATTACAGGTAATAGTTATGAAAAAATCAGGATACCCATAATTCCTACATAAAGCCATAGCATCCAGGTAATTTTGCATCATATATCGAGCTCCACCAGTAAACGAAGACGGTAATATCACAGGTTTTCCAGTATGAGATAAATCACTCTGGCCACCTTGCTGAACACTTCTTAAGCTGTTAAACGATTCGCATCTTAATTTGGTTTGCTGAAATCTTATGTAGTTTAGCCGCTCGCTTTCGATCATTGTGTATGCGTCGACTATAAACTGCTGATACAACCTCCTCGCATTAAGGATTAGAGAGAATTTGTTGTCCCTATCCTGCATCCTATAAGCAAAGAACTCTCTCATTGTGCAATTTGGACGTGTCTTCTTTGTGTTTGGACCAAAATCCCTATGAGGAATGTTAATCCTATAGCCATCATCTCCATAAGGAAAAAGAATTGGATATTGTAAAGCAAGGTATGAAGGATGTAACTCGCTAATACACGTTTAAGAACTCCTGACTGCTCTTCGACAATAAAATCACGTTGTTCCACACTTTGATTTTCATCGCCAACAATTAAAGCAACAATTTCGGATGATGTAGGTAAATTGTAAGTCCTGCCATCTTTATCTCTCTGATAAATCAACCGAAGCCTAAGAGAAACATTGGGTTTCTCATGAAGATGGTTTCTAACCATCCGATATGTTTTTACCAACATATTTTTTGAATCTAACATGTCAGTTAGATACTTTATGAATTTATCGTCAAGCTCTTTTGATCTGGAAGATGACTGGGTTGTTGAGTCCCTGGTATAAAAATTAAAGATAATTAATAATAGGTAGAAAATACAATAAAAATAATTAATTATAAAAAAACATTGGATTATGAATATAGGTGCTGATAAAAATAACATACCCAAATAAGGTCTTCCTATTGGACAGTTCATTCTCAGTATCGTAAATATAAAGTTGAGAAAACTTTGGTTGGTCACCCGGTTTAGGAAGAAGGCTACCCATACTATGCGCATTTTGACCGCTGATTCTATAAACAAAAGGAGCATTACCTTTGTTTATCTTAGTATCCACTTTTCCTCCCATAGAAGGAAAGGAAAACATTGAATTGTAACGTCGAATATTCTTTAAGAAAAACTTGTTATCTGAATCTAAAGATCGAAAAAGCATCTGGTAAGATGGGTCAGATTCTTTATAATCAGGTAAGTCAACTTTACCATAACCACAACATAAGCCATATGTTCGCTTTTGAAGTGTCATACGACCCTTTCCAGCTTCAGTTTGCCACAACTTTGCAAAGCATAACCCACAACAAACAGATTGGTCGCCATGGTCAAGGTAAGCTGCACAGTTGAACGAAAATTTAAGACTTAAGAATGTAAAAATATAATGATTAACAATTAATTTTGGTTACCTGAAGATGTGCCTTTGCTGAGGTCTTTAATCACTTGTGGAACACGATTTTCATCGTCAGAACCAAGATCAGCCATTCGTATGGGTTCTATTTCGATTGGTGTATGCGTCAACTTACGCCTTCCAGAAGACATCCTTTTAACAGAAGACAAATCCGTCATCATAGATGTAGCATTTCGTTTACTAACAATCCGCGGAGTAATAGAATAACAATCGGTCAGTGGTAAAGTAGATGACGTTGCAACATTGTCTGTTGTAAGAAATAAAACATTATTAAAGAAAAGGTATATTTTTCGTAGAAAATAAAAACTTTTCTGAAAAATGTATAATTTATAAATATACCGGGAGAAATACGGTTCAAAGAAGACATAGCATTAGTAAACTGTGAGGGATTACGATTTTCTGAAGGTATATTTGTCATACACGAAGAAGGTGTTACGTTTTCTTTGTTTGCAGTATTCGCACTTCGAATAAATGTAGAAGAATCTTGCAATACTACATTGGTCTTTCCATTCAAAGTTAAAACCGACCCAGATGTAGAAGTAACCGTTCTTGAAGAAATGCAATGATTTCCTAAAAAAATATTTCAAAAGATAACAAATATCATATTACAGATAACCATCAAAAAAATAGTATTTACATATATCAGAGTGATAAATATAATAAAAAAACATTTAGAATTAATTTTTTTTATTAACAAACCTGGTATTATGTTTGATAAATTTGACAACGGTGTACGGTTAGGTGTTGTATAAGGGTCTTGCACATCTTTTCCGTTCTTCTTAATAGTAGAAGGTGTTATAATGGAAGTTTGTCCGTTAAAGGAAGTATTTAAACGATTTCCTAAAAAAATGAAGACATTATTGTAAGTAAACTAATAATACAAAGACTTTCGTATAAGATGTAAAACAATATTGTTGTACTAATAAGATAGTCTTAAGTAAAAGAATAGTTACTTAAAGGAATAACTGGTGAACAATTTGTAGGCTCTCTTTGAAAAATTAAGTGTTATGTTTTCTTTGTTGTTTAAAACGACCCGTGTTGCTGATGAAGACGTTGAATCAACTTTTGATGGAATACAATTTCGATTAAACTTTGATCTCTTACTATCAAGATATAGTTTTCTTAACCTACGCCTTCTTTTTGCCTCGGCAACTGCAATGAGCAAAATGGTTAAAGCAATAAAATATGAAATAACAAAAACTAAATAGTATTAATGATAATAATACTTAAAAAAATTAAGAAATTTTGAAAAAATAAACAGTATTAATGAAAAAGAAGTAACCTTTGAGAAAATAAGGATGAACTTGTGTAGTACATTTTGATCTCTTATTATCAAGATATTGTTTTCTTAACTTTCTTCTATGCCTGGCCTCGTGAGCTACAATTACAAAATAATTAAAGAGGGCAAGAAAGGAGTAATAAAAAAATGAGAATAAATAGAGATTAAGTTTAAAAATGTAATAATAAATTTCAAATTAATTACAATACTAAGTTACCTTTCATAACGTAAGATAACCAACGTGTATAATCTGAAAGAAATTGGGAACAAAATAAATTAATTACTATATTGAATTTTTTTTAAATATAATATATGATAAAAAAAATAAAAAGAACAACACTTACAATCGTTAATTACGACATTCATGGAAGGTTCGGAAGAAGATGAATATTGATGTTTAAACCTATTATCCATTTTCTAAACAGCAACAGAAAGGTAAAATGAAACATTATAACTTACTGTCATAATTTAAGATCTAAAAGTTTTATATTTAAAAATATTTACTTATAATAAAACTTTATAATATGTAGCAAACATCATAATAGGTATAAATGATATAACAACAAATTAGGATACATATGCATAATAGTTGAACAATTACTAACTTACTGGATGTATAAAAGAGTGTTCAAAAAAGAATTAGAACGTGAGATTAATCTGAATGAAGATTGAAAGAACATTGAAGCTGAAATGAAGAAATGAGTATTTTTTTTGGTTTTATAGAGATAATCTATTTTTGGAATCGATAATAGTAATCAATGTAAATTACTAAAAATGAAATTGATTACCTTAAATATAGAAATAATCATAAATATAGAAAATGTACCAAATTTCCGAAATCTTTGAATAAAACAATCAAATTTTACTTACCTGTAATTATGAATATAATATATTTTAAATTTTAAATGGTAAGTAATGATTACAAAGAAATTAACAAACAAAAGTAAGTGGTCATTTAAAGGTAAATATAGTAACGGTTAAAGTAAACACATTTTTTAAATAATGGTTTTAATCTACATCATATGATTATATTACTAAAAAAAGTAATCTAATTAGATAAGAAACATGACCAAACATTATTTAAAACCAAACGACACAACAGTTAAATAAATATGTCATATTACATTAGCAAACCATATAAAGTTTTTAAAGCACAACCAACATAAAAATTCAAAACAAAGTCTCAAACATCAAAATAATTGTTTCTTCTTGTAAAAGTATGATTATTTAGTTATTAATTCTTGGCATGATCCTCATCAGAAGAAATGTTGTCACCACTTATGCGAGGTTTACTTGCCGACGATCCCACTACATCTTCACTCACATAGACATCACCAAGATTACGCTTCAAATCAGTTGATGATTTATTGAAATCAGAAGCCACATCCTTTGAAACAGGTGTAGAGTTATCACCAGTGTAAGAGACACCATCCTTTATAAAATAAAGAAATATTAGAACTAAATCAATTCTTAATTTTATGATATATTAGTTGACAAATCTCAAACCTTTGCACTTTCACCGACAGCATCTTGGAATTCAGAGTGACCCATAGAAAACGAATCAGATGCATCAAGCTGTTAACATTGGGAATAAAATCTCAATATCTATAAGGATCATTTAAATGAAAAAAAAAAAAACTTAAAATAATTTAATATAACATTCACTTACTTGATCAATTTTCCATTTTTTGTTTAGCTGATCCAAAATATCTACATCATTGGTCACAACTGATATACCATAATTCTCAACAGCATTGGAAATATTAAAGTCTGTTACTCGAATAAGGAAAGCACACTTCATGTTAACCAATGTCTCAAACTCAACAGGATATGCTCTGGGCACGTCATTGGTATTAAGTATCTATATTGAAAACATGTGATGTCTGGTAAGGATCATATATGAACAAAATAATTTAAGTAAATCAGACAGAAGTATTATATTTACATCGTCCTGAATTTGTATAAGTTCCTTTGCAGTTTTACCAACAAACTTCAACGCCCCATGATCAAACATTGTAAGTGTCACCGTACCAGTTGAATCTTGAACTCGAATTGGTATTTTAAACCTTAAAAGAGTATTTATATAGTTAATAAAAAAATCATGTTCATTACAAAATCAGAAGTATGAATGCAAGTTATTTACCGCGATATTGGGAAAACATCTTTTCCATCACAATCCTTGTTGGAACACTGGTATACCTTCTCATCTCTAACATCACTTGTACCATCTTCCTTATCGTATGTTTCAAACTTTTGCTCAACTTTGGATTTGCAATAGTTACATCCATCATAATACCACATCTTATCAGAAACAATTGCTACAATAGTTCCCACAATAACAACCTTTTTTGGCTGTTTTAATAGTAAAATATATGAAAGCGAATTAAGATTATGATATTAGTAAAAAAGTAAAATATAAATTGTGAGAAATAACCTGTATGATTGAACCAAGATAAGCAATTGGTGAGAAAACATCATTTTTCATAAATTCATCTTCAACATAACATAAAACATACGACCCAACATGGCTACTTGACTCGGATGAAGCAGAAAGTTTTGCAATAAACCTAATCAAAATAAATTTCAGAAACATTAATGTTAAATAAACAAAGAATATAAATAGATATTTAGTTGATACAATGCAAAAATTTAAGTTAGTTAATTTTACTCACTTTTCCTTGAATGTCAATATCTGATCAAAATTGTCGTTAATGAAGACTCGGGTACCATCAAAATTATTAGATATCCCCCATTTACCTGATAATAAGAAACATATTAATAAATCACATCTACATATATATTGTTAAAATAAAATTTAAAACTTATTAAGATACCTTTGTAGGTTTTAACGGCACCAAAATGAACAGCAATGACAACATGGGCTTCACGATCTTGACTAAGCATGTACGAACACATGTCTTTCGCATAATCATCCCAAAGAGTTAAATCAACCTCAACATCTCTGAAACCAATAGACCAAATATATATTAAAAAAAAGAAAACCTTTTAAATTTTATAAAATATAAAGGAAATAAATTTAGTAAATAAAAATAATATCAAAATGAAAATTGTATTACTCGAGATCTTGAAGTTTAAGATTGAGGCGTTTTCCTTTAGTACCATCTTTTTTGTTAGTGTCCTCAATCTTATAGCAAACAACAACGTAACCGATGAAATCTAATAATAAAAAATGTAACATGTTAGTATAAAGTGAACACAATATATTAAAGTAAATGTGAAACAAATGTTATAATACAGATATTTCGAAAGAATTTACAACAATACCTATTGTTGTACCCTCCTTGTATCTCTGTGACAAAACATCCTTAAAATCAACAAAATCAAAAACAAACTGTGGCCCATCCCATTTACTACACTTTTCGACAAATGTCTGGTAATAAAAAGATAGCTTCTGATTGTTAGGAACAATTTTGAAAGATGTAGTGTTGGCAGCAAGAGATGGCCTTTTTATTAAAAGGCATTCATCAACATTAAGATGTCTCTCAAATTTTGAAAAGAGCCTATGTAAGCAAGAAGCTTGAATCTTGGTACCCTGTACATTAACAAAATATAAAATATAAATAAATGGTAATATGAACTTTAAATCATAAAAAAAAAACAAACATTAATAAATATTTAGTTAAGAAATTTACCATCTCATCCATAAGTATCATATCGATACGATAGGTCTCTCTTTCGTTACCTTTCATCTTCTTTCTCCACAAACTAATAATCTTCACTTTTATAGTGAAGTTTGTACTGAGAGCGTTAACATCATTAAGAAGAGTAATCGTACCTTGTTGTTCCATAGATTACCTCTGAAACAGTGACTCAAGGAAAAGAAAAGTTATTAATTGGTTAAAATATATGAATGAAGAAAAATTTAACATGAATTTATAGGAAAACTTTTAACGATATATTATTAGAAACAATATTTTCGAAAAAAATAATAAAAATTAATTATGTAAACATCGAATGACTAAGGAAAGTGTATGTCGGACTAAAATAACTTAACATGAATACATCTAAAAAAAATTATAATTTCAATTTATAATACCCAAAATAAAATTTGACATCACAAATATTCCGTAATTATATTATAGTTTCCATTTTACTTATATATGATTCTGAATTCATAATAAAAGAAAAATATCTAATATCTAAAATAACTTCTATATGATACTGGATTATATATGGAATTACTTTATACATTTTTTGAAAATATGAATCTGTTGCTGGGACAACATAAATTAATAAAAAATTAAAAGATATTTTTTTGTCAATTTTATCTATAAATATGTATAAGTTTCCAAAATAACATGACCAAAGTAAATTAGTAAAAGTTAAGATATGGAATTAGAAAATAAGTTAAACAAAAAATGAATAGATTAAGTAATTGGTTAATCTGAAGTGTACCTTTTATCAAAATATAATCCCCTAAATATAATATCTTTTAACATCAATAACATATTGAGTTGGCAGTGATATAATTTAATGTTTTTTAGATATTATAACTTCCTATTGGTATAAAATTAATAAATTTTGAGGTTAGGTTGTTTGTGTTGGATGAGTGGATAATATAATAGTAATATAATTCCTTGTGCAAAGATAATAAAAAAATTATAAATAAAGGTAGTACCAAATATTAGGTAATAATTTGAAAGATAAAACGGGTTGCTAACTTTCTTACAAAATAGACTTGTTTAACTACTAACTGTCCAAAGGAAAACATAACTAACATCAGACTTCCAAAACATTGTGAACCTACTATTAAGTAATAACCAACAGGTTGCCAAAACATCTAAAATCCCAACTAACGACCACAAATGCAAACAGTCACGCACGACCTCTTTTCTTTGTAGTCTTGTGAACAACTTTGGTCAACATCAAAAGCTGAGAAGACTTCACATATTTAAAGAAAAGAGTAGCGCCAATGTGTATTTGATTTGATTTCAAGAAAGCCGACCACTTGGAAAAACCATACCTGTAACCATCACCATTCTTTTCCGCTACCGTCTTGATGTTTGTTACCTCACATCTAAGGTTTTTTATCGAAACCTCACGCAGGTTGTGAACAGAAAGAGACAAATCATCCGAAACAGCAGACGGTAAACGCTCAAAACATAAAAAAACAAAATTTTCAAATTAATCTATAACATATAATTATTAGTTATATATGAAATACATAAAAATTAATAATATGAAAACACATACCAATCGGTTTTCTGCGACTTTCGTGAATTCAATGAATGAATCTGTTTTCGTCCTTTTTAAATTAGAACGTTTACGGCAAACAGATGTGGTTTCAGCGGCCGTGATCTTATCAACAACAACAGCTTCTTTTTTGTTTCTATACTTTGAACGGGTACGATGAGCAATTACATAGTCATCGGACACAATCATAACTGACTTACATTTCCGAGTGGCCTAATAAGTCCAAAAAAATAATCATTAGTTTGTCTTTTAAGATAAAACTTTTAAAGTAAAATATGTGTATATATGATACTATACCTTTCTCTTTCTCGGCAAAACAGATTGACGAACATCAACTGTATTTTTCGGAATGGCCTAAACAGGTAAATAAATACATAAGTAACTACCTTATTGGAAAAAATAAGACTTTCAGCAGAACTCACATCAGAAACAACTGTGGAGCACAGAGTAGGTTCATAAAACATAACATTCTTTGGTATCAAAAAGTTGTCGAGATCCGTTTGACTCTTGCTTTTGTCCTGAAAAAAGGAAAACATAATTCTAAAAATAATGTAAACAAATTCATTTAAATTAACAAAAATAAAATTAAGTAACACGAATAGAACCTTTAAACTTAGATTTTCATCAACATCAATAATAGTTTTCGCCTTCGGGTCATCCTACGAAAGATATAACATTAACCTTTGTAAATAAATAAATAAAGGCAAAATATTTGTAAAAATTTAAAATTTATATCATTTGTTAAATAAACACAAACCTTCATAGTTGAATCTTCATCACAAACAACACTTGATTTGCCTTGGCCTTCAGTTTTTCTATCCCAATCATCTTTGAACTACGTATCAAAAAAATATTTGTTTAACAATGTAGTACCAATTATTATTAAAAAAAATTAAACATGTAAAAAAAATTACCTTCTTCTTAAGGTCTTCCATTTCAAGTAGAGATGAGAAAAAGGTATCAAACTTGGAATCGTCTTTATCCTATAGAATTAAGAATGAAGTAAATAAATGTAAAAATACAACAAAAATATATTTATAAAATCAGTTACTTAATTTGATTCTAATATACAGAATTACATTGAACAGAGATTCAAAACTTGCCAAATGAATTTTGACATCTTCACTTTCCACAACAACACCTTCTTCAATGTCAGTTCCAACACCAATACACTTATCCTTATGTTCGGACTAAAAATAAAATTAAGAAATAACAATGTGTTAAATAACTTGTAAGCTCGTGTTGATAAGTAAACAATAGTGTAGATTTATAATTCTAACCGCAATAACAAATTCATAACAATCGTCAACATAGATTGAGTCGTCCAAATCAACTAACTCAACCCTGTTGTTCTGAATTTGAGTACCGGTTTGATGATTAAATACTGAAAGCTCGAAAATTTTATTTCCATGCAGTGAGAAAACAAAGGTAGATCTCCTGTCTAAGGCAAGTTCGTTTATCATCTCAGAACATCCATGAGTAAAAACACAGCTGTCAGTTAATCCGTCCATGTTAACGTTCCAAAACCTATCTCCTAAATACAGAGTTGATTGACCACCTTTGAAATTTTTTCCATAAAATTGCCTCCAAAATTCATCAGCCATTACCTGCATATGATGTGATAATTAGTAATAACAATTAATTTAAATGCCAATATACAGACATAAACAATTATTCATC
Organism: Helianthus annuus; assembly: GCF_002127325.2. NCBI lineage: Eukaryota > Viridiplantae > Streptophyta > Magnoliopsida > Asterales > Asteraceae > Helianthus > Helianthus annuus. Next base: position 3,260,007 of record NC_035448.2, on the reverse strand, counting down.
ATACATATATTATAAGATACTACTTACAATAACATCTTCGTGAGGGTTGATATTGGATATGAAGCAGTTTTTATGAACACATGATTTAAACACCATTAGAAAAAATGATGATGGTCCATATGACTGAAACATAAGGTAGTCATCTTTTCTTACAGAACTATCCCGAACAACTTTGGTGAATCCAGCAGCAAGAACAGGGCCCACATCAGTTTTTTTCACTCTTACAAACCATATATTGTTACCATCAACAATCTTAACTGAATCTTTGTAAGGTGGTTGGTCTCCCCAAACCATTGACGCAAAGTCATTAGGTATTTCCTATGAGTTTAAAAAAAAGAAAAATTTATCAGTTTACATAAAATATGATTATAAAACATTAGAATAACAATAAACGTACCAAAAATAACGGGAAATCTTCATCAATTAGCTTTAAAAATGAAGGACTGTTGTGCAAGGGGTCGATACCTGAAATTAATATACGAAAGTTTATTAAAAACTTAAAACGGCAATGTATTTATAAATAAACAATGAATATTACCAACAATGATAAGTAGAAATTTTCAAAAAATTTAAAAAGAATTTATTTTTAGAAACACATTAAATATTTGGAAAAAAAATAAAACAGAATGAAACATAAAAAAAATACATACAAAATCTTTTCAAAAACATTGGATTCGTATAATGCAAAATAATCTACAACAACAAAAAAGTACAAAAAAATAAAGAAAAAAAATCAAAAGAATTTGTATTTTTAACAAAACGTATGATCATCAACATTAAAAAGTTAGATCTGCCGAAAGGGTATTGCCCAAAAAGAAACATAAGATCTAAAAAACAATAAACAGTAAATTTACCTACGATTGTTGAAAGATTCGTCATCTAAAAGGATGACCGGCTATAGAATTTTCTGCAAATATCTATAAATAAATAACAACAATAAACATTATCGTCGGGCAAAAGGGTTTTGCATAAAACAAAATTGATATAATCTATAAACATATAAATAATACATTTACCTTCGATTATTGAAATATTCGTCAGTTTTAAGGATTATCGTCTTCAGTATTTTGATAATGGGATTTAGGGTTTCTAAGCATCAAGAACGAACAAAAAAGCTACAAAAAAGGCAAAATTAATCAAAAATTCCGAATAAACATAAACAATAAATAAGGATCAAAGTTTCATTACATACCTGCAAATTATGTGGAACGATCTACAAAAAAAAATAACAAAAAAATTGATTAACATCTGCCCATTGGGTTTTCAAGACCAAAAAAAAACTGTATATGTGATCTAATAACATAAATAAAGAGTATTTAAGTTTGATCAAGTAGATTTACCGATGAATTTTGAACAGATTCGGCACCTAAGATGTTTATCGGATATGGAATTTAGAAGAGACAAAAACCGTTCGCAAAGAAAGTGTAGAAAGAAAGATGAGGGTTCAATGATTGATAAGAAGCATTATATAGGATCCATATTGTATTTGGGTTAGTTGGGGAAAGCATGAATCCGACCCAATAACTTTCGGATCCCGCGTAGAAATGAAGAATGGTTTGTGTATTCTCAATAATGGTTTGTGTATGAAGAATTAGACATTTTCCCTCCCAAAATGAAGGTTCACTAAACAAATGGTTGCCACATCATCAATTTGGCTTCACCATTCAAGGACAAATAGCCCAAATCATCTCCTTTATTAATATATATAGATAATAGATAATAGATAATAGATATATGTTGGACCGTTCTATGACCCTAAAAGTCAGTCGAAGTAGTTCATCTTCATGTACGAAGGCGGAATTAACGTAAATGAAGTTACAACAACTTATCCTTTCAATTCCTTATCTTTCTATTGCTTTCTGATGAAATTTTGGCAGAGTTTCAGCACCGTAGCACACACATACATCGTTACACCTTATGAACCGCTCACACCTATATATAGTTATCTTGGGTCGCTCCTATGACATGCCTTATGAGCGATCCAGGATACTTGTTCCTATAAGCGATCCAGGCTAGAGACTAATAAGCGGTCCACTATGATATATGACATATAAGCGATCCTACATCAATCTATCATAATATTTACACTTTGACCCCTATAGACCAATCTTGACTTCAGACTCTTTGTAGACGCAGTCAACAAACATTCCGTGTATCAACAGACTCCCCCTTGGATGTTGACGTAGTCTTTTAGCATCTTCAGATCCATAGTCTTCAGTCTTTGTCTTTTCACCAACTCTGTCTATCATCTCAAGCATTCTTCACAGGTTTCAGCATTAACACCTTGCTCTAACTTCAGCTTCCCAATAGCAGTTGATCCAGACTCCCCCTCTCACTGACTCCCCCTTTCATTATGCTGGAATCTTGAGATATCTGGTTCAAGCTTTTGCAATTTGCCTCCGTTGGGAAATATCGTCCAAACCTGTTACTTAACCAATAACATTACAATCTATCTTTTCAAACAATAAACACTAATTCAATCAGCTATAGAAATCCACTCAAGTTTTCAAGTTCAAGTTAATGACCCTGAATACTTGATTAATCTACCAAGTTCAAATTAATGACCCTGGTTGATCTTTTGACGAAACAAACTAATTTAGTAAAACAATTTTCCAATTTTCTGAAAAAATAACAAGTATCAACTTAATGAACTTGTTTATGACATATTTTCAACAATGTAAGCTCTCCTCAATTTTCAGCTCAGAAACTCCTACATTTGCTTCATCTTTCTAGAATCCGACAATCAACTTTCCACTCTGGTTCGTCTAAAATAAAGCAGAAATAAAATCTTTTTGGATTTTTAAGATGATCTAAACTAAGAAATGAAATAATAGAAAACTTAAATTGCAGAAAATAAACTATGTACAGGTTTGTCTTTGGCGAGCGTGTCAGGGAATCATATCAGCTTTTCAGACAGATTACAAGTACCGTTAAGCTACATTACATACTCAGATTTAAACAATTCACCTCGATTGTCGATATACTGATCCATCTTAAATTTTCATACAAATTTCAATCTATTCAGGATACTGTTTAAGTGTTTTAAGAATTTAGATCAATTCATGTGTCCCACCTCTTGAATATACTCCCGTATCCAGAATCCCAATATTCAGTCTTACAGGCAAGAATACTACAATGATGTCTGTATATAAATTAGGGTATGCGAGAACTGAGGGATCTCAGGTCAGAACTTCCGTTCAGCAGAGAGATATCAGCTTCGACTTTGCAGTGTGTTCCCTTTAGAGAATCTTTTAGCTACAACAACTAATTATCAATTTTATTGTCTAATCAGCTGAGGGCTTTATGCTATATTTCAAGCATTTTGGTGAAAGTATTAGCCAGGGACTAGGTCAGAACTACCGTTCAGCAGAAGTCCCGGAATAATACCCCAGACATCATAGAGTATAACCACCTAGTATATCAGAATACGAGACCTTTCAAACGAGATTTCAGGGGCTACCTATATATCCAAGTAGTGTTCCCCACGAATTTCACCAGTTTGAAATTTTAGGTTTATATCCCGAATAAATCTACTAAATGTACGAAAACCTATCGACACATCGTTAGTGAGACTGTTTAACTCATTTTGTCTTTCCAAATCTTTAGCATACTGTAATTGTCTAGCTGATGTACTATCATTTTCCCTATATACACAAGCTCTTTTTCAATTTTATCATGTTTTTGGATTTTTTTTCATTTTTTACTGTTTTTGTATTTTTCTCAAAATAAACTATGTACAACTATCTATCTCCCCCTAAATACCAAAACACGTAAAAAGTCGACAAACCATCGCAGATTGTTTCTCATCTTCATCCGCAACAGTACTCTCATCAACGCTCACAACCCCATCCGACACCGAAAGCAATTTCATACCATTAAGTTTTAACAAATATTGAAACCGATTTTTATCAAAAGCTTTGGTATTGAAATCAGCTTTTTGTTTGTCAGTGTGGATTTTCTCAATTCGTATCAACTTTTTCTCGAAGCAATCGCGAATAAAGTGATGACGAATCTCGATATGTTTAGTTTTAGCGTGATGTACTGGATTTTTAGTTATATTAATCGCAGCCTCATTATCAACAAACAGAGGTGTGTTAAGAAACTGCAAACCGTAGTCGCGCATCTGTTGCTGTATCCACAGAATTTGAGAGCAGCAACTGCTAGCAGAAACATACTCCGCTTCACATGTAGATAGCGCCACAGATTTTTGTTTCTTACACTGCCAAGTGATCAATCTCGGACCAAAAAACTGGCATCCTGCAGTTGTTGATTTCGCGTTGATTTTGCAGCATCTGAAATCTGAATCGGAAAACCCTTCGAGTGTAAAATCGCCTTTGCGAGGATACCACAACCCCAATGTGGGTGTGCCTTTCAAGTAACGTAAAATCCTCTTCACAATAATCATGTGCGATTCTCTCGGGTTAGACTGAAATCTTGCTGCGAGGCACGTTGGGTACATGATGTCAGGACGTGAAGCAGTTAGGTACATCAAAGAACCTATCATGGATCGATAAAGTGTCTCATCAACCCTGTCTCCGGTGAGATCTGGGTGAATCCCATGATTAGTCGCAAGTGGGGTAGCAGCTGGAGTAGAACTTAACATTCCAAATTTCTCCAGAATATCATGCACGTACTTCGTTTGATGAATGAAAATTCCTTCAGGAAGTTGTTCAACTTGTAAACCCAGAAAGAATTTCATCTCCCCCATTGAAGACATTTCAAATTTCTGCTTCATCACCAGGCTCTCGGCGCCTGATGTAGACCATACAACGCTTTGTCCAGCAGATAAACTTTGTTCTTGTGGATAGGGTCAGTAAAGCCCGGCGGCTGACCAACATAAACCTCCTCTTTGACCTTCCCATAAAGAAACGCTGATTTAACATCTAACTGAAATACTTTGAAATTCTTCCAAGACGCAAATGCTAGGAAAATTCTGATAGCCTCTAGTCGTGCGACAGGAGCATATACTTCGGTAAAATCAATCCCCTCCTGTTGACTAAAGCCTTGAACAACGAGTCGAGCTTTGTTCCTTACAACCACTCCTCTATCGTCCCTCTTACATTTGAAAACCCATTTTGTATTGATTTTCCTTTGACCATCCAGTAAATCAACTAACTTCCACACACCTAACTTCTCAAACTGTCCTAACTCTTCTTGCATCGCGATGACCCAAGAGTCTTCAGTAAGCGCCTCTTTGTAAGTTCTCGGTTCGACCTGCGAGATAAAACAACTTAATGAAAATTCAGTTTGTAAAGGTGCTACTGTAGAATAAAAACATGTTAAGCCCTGGTCAATTTGACGTCTCGTGCGAACGCCCGATTGCAATTCTCCTATTATCAACTCCTCTGGATGATACGAAAGAGTTCGCGGCATCACTTCGCTTGGAACTTCTACATTTCCTTCCAGATTAGTAACATTCTGCTCTGCATCTTGTTCACCAACTTGGTTTGTTTGACTTGACAACTGGATCTGCTCCCCCTCAGGATCTGAATCACCATGGTAAAAAACTGGCCTATTTTCAGCTTCTTGATCATCATTCACCTCCGACTGATTACCAGGAGCAACTTCATCATCATGTTCACCAGCGTTACTAGGACCTGCTTCATCATCATTTGAAGTCTCCCGAGGTCTTCTAGAATACTCTGCTGGAAACCTGAGCGACGATTCATACTCTCGTAAAATATCCAGCTCATCAAAGAAGTCTTCTTCTTCCTCTGATTCTTCTCTCATGTCAAACGATTCCCAAAGTTTGTCATAATGATAACGCCATGAATCACCAGGATTCTGTGGCGGCATAGTATAACCCTGACATTCAACATTCGCTGCTTCAATAATACGCTTTTCTCTTGGAACAAAGACACGCCGTGTAGGACCTGAATATCCAACAAATATTCCTTCAAAGTTCTTTGAACCAAACTTGCCATTAGGCGCTATCACTGTGACAACTCGAACTTTCAAAGTTAGTGCCATCTAACCTCGTGACCTCTAACCTCGTATTATTTCGCTTAACGATGTTATATGCGATTGTATGTTATGCTAAACTTGTTTAACGTAATCAGTCATACTTGATTGTGTATTTTTATGAATTTAATAATTATAAGTTTGGGTAAAGTTATGTGGTAAGTTAAAAACTTCCACTCCACCCGTATGTTTTTTTAAATTCTTGGCCCAAAACAAAACCCGTTGAGCCCAAGTTGGGCCGGCCCACATAGGTGTGTGTATATACTACGACATTGTGCATGATTCCTAGATCTCGCAAATCATAGCCATAACAAACCCTACCTATCTTCAAGTTTCGTAAGGCGGAAGAGGACCCCCCCCCCTCTCGAGAGACCATCCTTTGTGATCAACTGTTTGGTTAGTAAAATTATATTTATGTTAATTCTTATTTGATGATCTTGCGTTATAACATATGCGATGTGTTGATAACTTTTGTATCATACTTTAGATTAGGTGAATTATTGTGTATGAAGATAACCTATTAAAGTTCTGATCATGCATGTGGGTGGTGCACATGTTAAGTTGAAGGGATGCCCACATGCTTTCTGTCATATGAGCCGCCACTTTAGCTTGATTGGACCAACAATACTTCATCAATTTAAAAACCACCAAGTTAAATGATGTTCTATTGGGCCGCACGGCAATATCATGTGTTGATCTTTTTTCAATGTAGTTTAATAAAAAGGCTATAATGGGTATAGGGATTTGCGAATACTTCATCAATTTAAATGATGTTCTTTTGTCTGGTCGTGTAGCATAGGAATGGAGCATGATATTATATTTGTAAAAGTCTACATTATGATAAGGTAGTTAATGGATAAAAAAAAAAAAAAAAAAAAAAAAAAAAAAAAAGAAGAAAAAGAGACTAGTTAGTATCATGTGCTGTAGATAGATGCATTAGTCAACATATCAGTTAACGGCCCAATAAGGGTCAGCCATTGAATGAATCGGTCCAATGGGATCTTTTAAATTTTCTAGTAATTGCTAGTTAATATCGAGTAGAGGTGACAAATGGGGTTGTTGTGTTTGTGGGCCGGTAATGCAGTGGGCTGGGTGGTAGTGGTTTCGGGTAATCTGAAACACACGCATGACCATATGGGCCGAAACCTTATTATTTATGGGCTCAAATAACAGTGTCGGCAACTGTGTATAATATGTTTAGATAACTGGTGCATGATATTGATTTATATGTATGATTTGAACATAGGGGCTACCATAATCGATTAAAGCTAGGCTGCAACTATTAATGCATATTAGATAATTGCCGAAAGAATTGTGTATGAACGATAATTTACTTGGCTGGTAAATTGGTTTGTAAATATTTGGTAGTGACGGATTAATATTATCGGGCAAACAGTAAAAGTGTGTGATATAATTTCCATGAGGTCTCGAATGTCTTGTACATGTTATGGTTATGGTGTATGTTCATGATTAACGATTACTTGTCGCATAGTATTATGTGTATGATATGTGAGCAACGAACAAATCGGTCGGGTGATATTTTGGTACATGAACATGATATGGAAACTACTTAAAGGATTCGAACGAATGCTACATGTCTTAATTATATGTGTTATGGTAATTTTCTTGTGTGACAACGTGATCAACCTGGATGCAAACTGATTGTTGTATGTATGAACATCATAGGCTTTGAGTTACTAAGTGTGGTCAAGTAATTAATTCTACCGAGCACACCAAGGTGAGTTCATCTTTCTTGAGCATGCGTCCCGGTGGTTGGGACAGTCAGTGGGTATTCCTGGGAGGGACAAGTCTTTTGGGTTAAAACGGGAATGTTGGATAATATACTCTTCCTATCACCTTTAAAGTCCCTCCGTGTTGTTTGGTTACCTGGAAGGTAACATGGTATTAGTTAGTAGTGCTACTTAGGTTTGGCAACCTCACCCCGTATCTGGGAGAACGGGTGTTGAACTAATGACCTAGTCATGACCAATGCTTTGATAGGAGCATTGGAGAAAGGGCAAAATAATCAGAAGCCGTCTTGTATTGGGGTATTATCAACATTGTTTTCAATATTACTTTCGGAATTAAATTCAATGCATTAACTAAACACTTGGTAACCAACGTTTTCGTAAAACTATGAACTCACCAGCGTTGTCTGATACACTTGTTGCATGCTCGCAGGTCGTTAGGTATTTTGGATTTGGGAACTTGCTATCTGGAGTAGCTGGAGTAGTCATGGGTCGACAGGAAGGATTTATGTGACTAATTTCTTGATACTATACTTTGGTTTTGAAACAGTTTAACTACGTTTACTATTTGCTTCCGCTGAACTTATTGATTGTCGTTTAAAACTTGTTGAAGATGTTTTGTTAATAATGGGGATTTTATTTATAACTTGTATGGGTTCAATGTAATTGGTGGCTCGTTATTGGTATGTCACACGCCTATCAGGGACACTCCCTATGTGGTAATTTGGGGGTGTGACAGTTTGGTATCAGAGCCATTGGTTATAGTGAACTTGGTTTTAAAACGTTTTCATAAAACCAGACTATAACCGAACAGTACCGAAATCGACCATGACACTCAGCTCCAGACTGCAAGGTTCGTTTCTCATTTACGATTGCATAGTATATCTAGTGTACACTTATGTATAACATTGCACTTGAATGCACACTTGGCGCAACAGTATGAGCCCTTATATTACCAACCTCTGTTAATTGAACTGTTAGTGTGACACTACCCTTGGACTATTGTGATTCTTGATCCTGTAAAAACCTTTTGTTGCTATTTGAATGTGGGGAACCTTTTAGCGCAAGTTAAGGGGCACTGAGATAAGCATGCAAATCGCCTTATTATTATGGGTGCACACATAATAATAACGCGAGGTGCATGCAAATCCCAGTGAGGCTTAATGAGCGTGAGAAGGGTTCTGCCCTATTGTGTGTAAACTTGGTAGATTGTAGGTTTCAACGTGATACTCGACTTTTACCTCATTTCGACCCTTAAGATTGTTCCCTTCTCTTATATAGAACCATGAGTGGACGTGGAGGAGGCCGAGGTGGTGGACGTGGTCACATTGCTATGACCCAGGCCGAATTAACCGACCTGATCAACACTCGTGTAGCTGAAGCTCTAGCGGCTTACCAGGCTGGTACGATATGTGCCAATTACTTTCTATCCTTGTGTCATATACTCGAATCTTACCTGTGCGTCTTACTTCCTTCGTTTTAGGTCAACCTGCGAATCAAAACCACCCACCTGTTTGTACGTACAAGATGTTCATGGATTGTAAGCCACAAACCTTCAGTGGGACTGAAGGGGCTGTAGGACTCTTGCGTTGGTTCGAAAAGGCTGAATCAGTATTTGCTATGTGCAACTGTCCCGTGGGGGACCGTGTGAAGTATGCTACAGGCACTTTGGAGGATGGTGCCTTAACCTGGTGGAATGCCCAGGTTCAGATGTTGGGTATTGAGATGGCGAATGCCACTACCTGGGATGATTTCAAGGAGTTGATGCGAGAGGAGTATTGTCCTCGTGATGAGATTCAGAAATTGGAAAACGAGTTCTACAATCTGAAAATGGAGGGTTCTGAGATCGAAGCATACACTAGGAGGTCTAATGATCTAGCAACTTTGTGCCCTAACATGTCTCGACCCCCATCCCGGCGAATTGAGTTGTATCTCAAGGGTTTAGCACCAGCTGTTAAGGGGTACGTTACTGCTGCAAACTTAGACAATCTGCCCCGTATCGTCCGTCTAGCACATAAGATTACTGACCAAGAGGTCGAACGTGGCAACCTGCCGCCACGTGTTTCTGCTACTACCTCGACTGCTACAGCTACAACACCTGCTAGTGACCACAAGCGAAAATGGAACGATACTGACAAAGCAACCGGTGCCAGCCAATCTCAGAAAAGGGCAGACAACAGCACCCACCGTAGTTTCAGCCAGACATCCTCTGTGAACCAGAATCAGAGCAACAATTCAAATCAGGGTTCTTACGCGGGAAAGCTACCAAAGTGTGATAAGTGTATGTTCCACCATCGCGGGCCGTGCACCCGAGTATGTCATAGGTGCAACAAGGTGGGTCATATGGCTAAAGATTGCAGAGTCTGGCTTCCAAAGCAGCCGCAGCAGCAGCCACAACAACAGGAGAGGCAGCAGTCTCAACAGAACCATGGAAATCAAAAGGGGTGCTTTCAGTGTGGTGATGAGGGTCATTTTAAGAGGGATTGCCCTCAGCTTAATCAGAATGCTGGCAACAACAACAATACTGGGAGCGGCAACAATGGGAACAATGGTGGGAACGGAGCACGTGGAGGAGTGTATACTATTGGCGCTGGGGGAGACTCGCAGTGAGGGCAATGTTGAGACCGGTACGTCTTCTTCGAATGATCTTTTTCTGCTTCTGTTTTATTTGACTCTTGTTTCGATTGGAGTTATGTGCCTTAGGGTTCAGTCGTCAATTAGGACTGACTCCCACCTTTCTTGTAAATAAGCATGTCGTATAATTAACTGGTAATAAATCGATAGAAGCTTCACATGTTCTTTTGGTTGTAAACTTGATCTCGTGGGTCAAGTGTTCGACCTTGACCTACTCCCCAATACCCTTGTGAGTTTTGAAACCCAACCCTACAACACGCGGAGCATCACTTCTATCCGAGAGTACCGATGATACAGCGATATACCATGATGGCTTAATTCAGAGTCCCAGTTACACACCTTTGTCATTTTGCAACACTAATCTTTACCCACCAAACTCTGTTTTGGACAAATGATACACCCGCGCGACCGCAATGTAACGAACCTCCCTGTTGTGCCATGCCGCCATGCACCACTACTGGAAATTATTTCTAGACAACAAATTTGCTGGCCAAAACCTTCGGATGTTTAATGGACCCCTGTTTCGCTCGACTCTTTATACGAACCTCATTAATTCCCTGTTTCTCTGATTGGCAACTGATATAACGCTAACAACCATACCATGATTTCCACCGATCACAAGATTAGCCCCCCCCCCCAGGCGTTGTAAAGTATCTATAGATCGAGTTCGTCGGAACTCACTTCAAGCCATTGTTTTAGATCAAATTTCGGGACGAAATTTCTTTCAAGTTGGGGATGATGTGACACCCCGCGAAAATGCTTAACAAAACTAGCTTCCTCAGTGTCTGCTTGCTAAATTTCGGGACGAAATTTCTTTCAAGTTGGGGATGATGTGACAACTCGAACTTTCAAAGTTAGTGCCATCTAACCTCGTGACCTCTAACCTCGTATTATTTCGCTTAACGATGTTATATGCGATTGTATGTTATGCTAAACTTGTTTAACGTAATCAGTCATACTTGATTGTGTATTTTTATGAATTTAATAATTATAAGTTTGGGTAAAGTTATGTGGTAAGTTAAAAACTTCCACTCCACCCGTATGTTTTTTTAAATTCTTGGCCCAAAACAAAACCCGTTGAGCCCAAGTTGGGCCGGCCCACATAGGTGTGTGTATATACTACGACATTGTGCATGATTCCTAGATCTCGCAAATCATAGCCATAACAAACCCTACCTATCTTCAAGTTTCGTAAGGCGGAAGAGGACCCCCCCCCTCTCGAGAGACCATCCTTTGTGATCAACTGTTTGGTTAGTAAAATTATATTTATGTTAATTCTTATTTGATGATCTTGCGTTATAACATATGCGATGTGTTGATAACTTTTGTATCATACTTTAGATTAGGTGAATTATTGTGTATGAAGATAACCTATTAAAGTTCTGATCATGCATGTGGGTGGTGCACATGTTAAGTTGAAGGGATGCCCACATGCTTTCTGTCATATGAGCCGCCACTTTAGCTTGATTGGACCAACAATACTTCATCAATTTAAAAACCACCAAGTTAAATGATGTTCTATTGGGCCGCACGGCAATATCATGTGTTGATCTTTTTTCAATGTAGTTTAATAAAAAGGCTATAATGGGTATAGGGATTTGCGAATACTTCATCAATTTAAATGATGTTCTTTTGTCTGGTCGTGTAGCATAGGAATGGAGCATGATATTATATTTGTAAAAGTCTACATTATGATAAGGTAGTTAATGGATAAAAAAAAAAAAAAAAAAAAAAAGAAGAAAAAGAGACTAGTTAGTATCATGTGCTGTAGATAGATGCATTAGTCAACATATCAGTTAACGGCCCAATAAGGGTCAGCCATTGAATGAATCGGTCCAATGGGATCTTTTAAATTTTCTAGTAATTGCTAGTTAATATCGAGTAGAGGTGACAAATGGGGTTGTTGTGTTTGTGGGCCGGTAATGCAGTGGGCTGGGTGGTAGTGGTTTCGGGTAGTCTGAAACACACGCATGACCATATGGGCCGAAACCTTATTATTTATGGGCTCAAATAACAGTGTCGGCAACTGTGTATAATATGTTTAGATAACTGGTGCATGATATTGATTTATATGTATGATTTGAACATAGGGGCTACCATAATCGATTAAAGCTAGGCTGCAACTATTAATGCATATTAGATAATTGCCGAAAGAATTGTGTATGAACGATAATTTACTTGGCTGGTAAATTGGTTTGTAAATATTTGGTAGTGACGGATTAATATTATCGGGCAAACAGTAAAAGTTTGTGATATAATTTCCATGAGGTCTCGAATGTCTTGTACATGTTATGGTTATGGTGTATGTTCATGATTAACGATTACTTGTCGCATAGTATTATGTGTATGATATGTGAGCAACGAACAAATCGGTCGGGTGATATTTTGGTACATGAACATGATATGGAAACTACTTAAAGGATTCGAACGAATGCTACATGTCTTAATTATATGTGTTATGGTAATTTTCTTGTGTGACAACGTGATCAACCTGGATGCAAACTGATTGTTGTATGTATGAACATCATAGGCTTTGAGTTACTAAGTGTGGTCAAGTAATTAATTCTACAGAGCACACCAAGGTGAGTTCATCTTTCTTGAGCATGCGTCCCGGTGGTTGGGACAGTCAGTGGGTATTCCTGGGAGGGACAAGTCTTTTGGGTTAAAACGGGAATGTTGGATAATATACTCTTCCTATCACCTTTAAAGTCCCTCCGTGTTGTTTGGTTACCTGGAAGGTAACATGGTATTAGTTAGTAGCGCTACTTAGGTTTGGCAACCTCACCCCGTATCTGGGAGAACGGGTGTTGAACTAATGACCTAGTCATGACCAATGCTTTGATAGGAGCATTGGAGAAAGGGCAAAATAATCAGAAGCCGTCTTGTATTGGGGTATTATCAACATTGTTTTCAATATTACTTTCGGAATTAAATTCAATGCATTAACTAAACACTTGGTAACCAACGTTTTCGTAAAACTATGAACTCACCAGCGTTGTCTGATACACTTGTTGCATGCTCGCAGGTCGTTAGGTATTTTGGATTTGGGAACTTGCTATCTGGAGTAGCTGGAGTAGTCATGGGTCGACAGGAAGGATTTATGTGACTAATTTCTTGATACTATACTTTGGTTTTGAAACAGTTTAACTACGTTTACTATTTGCTTCCGCTGAACTTATTGATTGTCGTTTAAAACTTGTTGAAGATGTTTTGTTAATAATGGGGATTTTATTTATAACTTGTATGGGTTCAATGTAATTGGTGGCTCGTTATTGGTATGTCACACGCCTATCAGGGACACTCCCTATGTGGTAATTTGGGGGTGTGACAATCACCGTACAGGGTGACCCAAACGGTTCTAGATACTTCAAATTCGGCTTGCATTTATTGATTAGCTCAAAACACGTCTTGTTGAACTTCTTCACAGTAAGAACTCTGTTGAGAGTATAGCATGCAGCAGAAACAGCTTCAGCCCATAAATTAATTGGTAACTTGGAATCTGCAAGCATCGTTCTGGCTGTCTCGATTAGCGTCCGGTTCTTGCGTTCTGCAACTCCATTTTGCTGAGGAGTGTACGGAGCACTAAACTCATGCAGTATACCTCTTTCATCACAGTATTCCTCCATCTTACTGTTTTTGAACTCATTACCATTATCACTTCGAATTCTACAAATCGGTCTCTGCTACAGATTCTCAATTTTCTTAAACAATACTATCAAACTATCAAAGGTTTCGTCTTTCGATTTCAAAAACATGACCCACGAAAATCTGGAGTAGTCATCAGTCACGACCAAACAGTAGGAATCTCCTGTTATACTCTTGACATTCACTGGACCAAACAAATCCATGTGAAGTCTTTCCAAAGGTCTTGAAACTGAATTGACTTGTTTTATAGGGTGTGACTTTTTCTTCTGTTTGCCTTTGACACAACTTATGCACTCCCCTTCCAGATGATAACCTTTAATATTCACTCCGGTGACCAAGTCGTTATGCACTAAGTGATTCATTTTCCTTAGGTGAATATGCCCCATCTTTCTGTGCCATAACCTTGACTCTTTTTCCGTTGCTCTGGACACAAAACAATGAGCTTGACCCGTGGTTGTAGTAGCAACACTCATGTCCAACACGTACAGATCGTTGACTATTGGTGCCCTCATGATGATCCACTCTTCAGGTATCACAAATCCCGGTTTCAAGATCAAACATTCTTTGTCGGTGAAATGAGTAGTATACATCCTGTCACAGATCTGGGAGATACTCAGCAGGTTGTTCTCCAACTCAGCAATGTAGTTAACTCTCTCAAACGTGATAATGCCATTTGATAATGTTCCTTCACCTATGATCCTGCCTCCTTGATTACCCGCAAAACCCACATAACCACCATTAATGTTATTCACATCATACAGCAATGCGGTCTTCCCTATCATATGCCTTGACGCTCCACTATCCGTTATCCACCTAGATACAAGTTTTGGAAGATCCTGCACATAACAAATCATCATTTAAACAACTTCAAGAAAGATGCCGATTCATGCTTCGCAATCCAGGAAGCTCCGGCAATTCAAACTGTTTAGTCAAACATGGTGTCCACCCAGGCCTCATCAGCCTTAGGTGTAACCGTGACTTTAGCAATTTGAATTTTGAAATTCTTAGACTTAAGAGGTGGAAATTGTGCATCATAATCAACCGTAATTGATTCTTCAGCCTTTTTCACCTCAGAAGTTGAAACTTTCTTCTCAACTTTAGGTTCAATTTTAGGTTTCCACACCTGTTGAGCTACTGCAACCCTCTTATAAAATTTATCATTTTGATTTACCAACTTCTTTACGGATTCAGTTTTTACTTTCATGTTGTCAATTTGAACACTTTTCTTCCCAACAATTTTCTTCTCAACATACATCGGTGTTTTACCCTTCACATCAACTTTCTTTTGTTCAACCTTCACAGCTTCAGTCTTAGGCTTCACATATGTACACTTTCGTGCAATATGACCAAGCTGTTCACATCTAAAACAAGTACGAGTATCAGCTACCCTACTCGTGCCTTCAGACTGAGCCTGTGAAGCTCTCTTCTCAAAAAATTCTTTGTTTGAATTTGTAAAAATTTCCTTTTCTTCATCAGCAAGTGAACTTGAACTGTTCACAAACTTTTTCTTTTCGACAAACCTCTTGTTTGGAACATTTCTTTTCTGAAATGGTTTACCCCCTGATAACCACCTGACCAGTTGTTTCTATTGTTATTGTAAAAACGTGGTGGATAAACAGTTTTCTTGTTGTAAACCCTCTATTTCTTTCGACTCAGATCGTTCACTGCTGACAATTCAACTTCAACAAGTTTGAAAACATTTGTCAATTTGTTCATGTTAACATTCTCAATCGGAAACTCTAAATCCGAAAACAACTTATCCGATCCCGACATCTTGTACATGACAAGATCAGATTCATCATGTAAGTTGTTTTTGGACTTTTGCTTCGGAATGTATTTATCTAGAAAACACCCATCCTCCTCAGAAGTGTCACAATCCGGTTTAAGCACTTTGTCTACCACACTTTTCACCACATCACTTTGGACACCCTCGTCATTGGAAGACGTGAACGTGACATCAATGTTTTCAGGAAGTGTAACATCACTTTCTTTCTCAAGTTCAACCAACCCAGATTCCTTTTTAGTGTAATTGTGCAAAATCGGCGGTGGAACTTTGTGAAACCCTACACCAGTACCATCTGAAAACACATCCTCTCCAGCTTTGTTTTTTCCTATAGGTTTAGGAACAATATTCTGCAACACAAAGCTTGCAGAGTTATAACTGTTAAGTTTCTACTGAATTCGCTCATTCTCTATTTCAGCTTCTTGAACTTTAAGTTTCAATTGAGCGATCTCATCCAGTTGTTTATTAATTAATTCTTCTTTTATTCTCACCACAGCTCGCAACTGTTCATTTTCTTTAAAAGTTTTACCATTTCGTTCATCACTTTCTTTAACTGTGGTTTTGAGCTTTTCAAATTTTTCCGAAATTTTACGGTTTTCAAGAATTAATTTTTCATTTTCAGTTTTAACCTTTTCATGATCAATTTTGTCTTTTTCCATTTGAGAAGTTAACTCTTTGATTCGTTCAGTTGAAGCTCTCACAGTTTTGTCACGACCGAGTATTTGATCCTCAACACTGCTGACCTTGGCTGTCAGATTTTTAATTTTCTCATTGTTGAGGTACGTAACAGTACTACAGAAATTGCATTCTTTTGTGCAACTTTTGCAGTTAATGTTTCCATCAATCTTCTTACCTGACGCATTAGCTGACACATTTTGACTGACCTGATCCTTAGACTCAGAAACAGAATTAGGATCTACCTCAAGTGCTTTTGCAGCTAGCACTTTGTCAGCCATCTTTCCCAGATTTTTAGCTGTCAACTCCTACGTACCATCGATCAAACCCGTATCAATCTTTTTCACTTCATCAATCTCTTCCTTTTCTTTCTATTCTTTCTCCTCTTTCTCTTTCTCTTTCTCTTCTTCAGTCATCTTTGACGTTGGTGTTCCCCACCACTTGTGCTGCCAATATTCATCTTCTTCTTTATACTCCTTGATGATGGCCTCGATATCAAGCGTTTTGTCATCAATTGCAATGTTGCCATACTTATCAAGATAGCACTCTCTGTCTGGATCCCATCTATTCGCTCTTTTTGCCTCTAGATATACACCAGAAAGTCTGATAATCTTGTTTTCAGCAACCATCTTCCGGTATTTATACTTCTGTTCGTCTGTTCGATTATCTTTCCACGGAATAGGCTCATTCTTTGCCATGAAAGCATAACCAACAGCATCTTCTTCCGGCAACACCTCTTTGCTCCAATCGTAACCCTCATCATCATAAATCACAGCTAACGCCCTCGATTTGTCTCTGTTCTCTTCCTGCTGCTTCAATCTGGGCGGTTCGGATTTATTTTGATGGTAGATTGCCTTCTTGTAACAATCGTCACGAAACGGATTCTCTGACTCATCAACGTACGCATTTCTACATTCACGCTTGAAGTGACCCTTCTGCTTACATTTGAAACACGTCACTTTAGATTTATCGAACCCTAACTTTGTAGATGGACCACCGATCATTTTTGTCACACCCCCAACTTTCCACCTAGGGCATGTCCCTAATGGGGATGCAACGATCCAACAAAGAGCCACCAATCATATCAAACACAGGTTATAATGTACTGAAATACCCAATTGAAAGAAATGTATCGTTTGAAAGTTAAACCAAAACCAAAGTATTGAGCGGAAGCATAAATGTATGAGCGTATAAATGTATCAAAACCAAATCAATGTAATTGTTTATTATGACCATAACTACTCCAGCAGCATCAGACGGCAAGTTCCCAAGTTCCTTCAATAATTACCTACAAGCATGTAAACAAGTGTGTCAGACTACGCTGGTGAGTTCAAGGTTTGTGTTTGTTTACCAAGTAGTGTTACCAATCAGGTGAGCAAACAGTTTACAAGACAATATGTTGTTTGTTGTTATGATGTTTGATGTTTCGATGTTGTTATTACTCGATTACCGAATGGCCATATGATATGTGATTGCCAACCCCAATGCCTCTATCAAAGCATTGGTCATGTTTTAAGGTAATTAGTTCACGCCCGTTTTCCTCGAACGTCGTGAGGTGCCAAACCTAATAGCGCTATCAACTAATAACCCCCGTTGCCCTACAAGCAACGTGCCGGTAGATATTGTGGTCTTACAATGATAGAAAACTGAGTACAATAACCAACATCCCATTACCCATGCATTCCTCCTCGGAACGTTACCCGTTATCCCTTCCCTGGGATCCATGCTTGAGAAAAGAGCAATGAACTCACCTTGGTTTGCTCGGTATAATTTGTTAGTTACTTGTTCACAATAAATCAGTCAAAGCCTATGATATGCATATACACGGGATCAGTTTGCAATCACTTGGTTCACGTATAAATTGTATTCATGGTGTGTATTCAAACATCAGTTTCCGAGCATCACATAATAGTTATATAATAAAATCAAGTTCACAGATCATAAGTATGTTTCTTATGTAGATACAGGCTTCCTAAATCATCATTTACTAGTTCACATATAATAATAGTATGTACTTTAAACAATAATTCCTGTATGGCACATAATATAACTCATTTGAATCCAGAATTCACGTATGTGTTCAGTAATAATGCTTAAGAGTTGTGTACTATACAAGGTGCATGAACCAAATTATATCACTTGGTCATATGTGACCCTCATTAACCATAACATCATTAACCTGCCATTGCATCTTAACACTTATAATAGTGGGTTGTCCAAACAACTGGCCCATTGGTCAAACCTGTAGTTCGGATAAAACAGCATACCCGGCCCATTCATATCGATATGTGTCTAATGATTCATGCATTCTAGTGTCTACGGCCCACTACAATAATGTGCAACCTACTCTTGTCTGACTACCTAAAGTGGTGTGCGGCCCATTATAGGCTTGTGATCCAGTACAGATGTGTGGCCCCAAAACACATACATAAAGTAATAAAGTTAATTCAGGTGATGTTTGCCAACAATTAATGCTCTACTATCGGTTTTGATCGCTGTTTTAGGCTTGCGATCAGGGAAGGGAATGTAGGGGTAGGATTTGTTGTATGATTATGCGAGATTTAATAATGCGTGGGGGAAGATATAGTTGCAATTTACGTAGCCTCCAAGTATTATACACTAAGCCTAAATAGGCCGGTTACAATCAAGTCAACAGTGGGCCAATTTTCTTTGTTAGACATCTATTAATGTATTGGGCCAAGGTTACATTTAAATAAATGGGCTGCCAAGGTTGAATTAAAATGAGTGGTGCATTGGGCTCGGGCATGAAGATGCGGCCCAGTTAAGGCGCGGCACATTGTGTCAAAACATTAGTTATTAAATTAGTATACAGATCAATCTAACAGGGCTATACGAATAAAACGTTTTAACGTATTAAAGGAAGATAACGAAGAGTAAGGATCAAAAGATGGAACGTTACTTGCCTTGAAAGTTCGGGTTGTCACATCATCCCCAACTTGAAAGAAATTTCGTCCCGAAATTGGCATGCGTCAAGTGTGAGAGAAACGAAGTGAGAAATCAGGATTGTTGCGGGTTCTGCTCAGTTGTGACATCATCCCCAACTTGAAGGGGAATCTCGCCCCGAGATTCACCAGTTTTGCTTGATTCGGCTTTGTCTTTGGGAAAAAGGTGGGGATACTTGAGCTTCATCTGATCCTCGCGCTCCCACGTGAACTCCGGTCCACGTCTTGAGTTCCAACGAACCCTAACGATGGGAATACGACTGTGTTTACGCACTTTGACCTCACGGTCCATGATCTCGATGGGTTCTTCAACAAACTGTAACTTTTCGTCGATTTTTAACTCTTGAAAAGGCACCGCTAATGGGTCGTCAGCATAACACTTCTTTAATTGTGATACATGAAATACGTCGTGAACATTACCCAGCTCAGTAGGTAACTCCAACCTATAAGCCACCTTACCGATACGCTCAAGAACTTTAAACGGCCCAACATAACGTGGGTTCAGCTTGCCACGCTTCCCAAAGCGTACAACCCCTTTCCACGGTGAGACTTTCAGCATGACGCGGTCATTCACTTCGAACACTACCTCTTTGGCACGCTTGTCCGCATAGGCCTTCTGACGGTCACGAGCAGCTGCCATACGTTCTCTGATTTTTACGATCATATCTGAAGTTTCGAGTACCATCTCAGGACCTGTGATCTGACTATCACCCACCTCAGCCCAGCAGAGAGGTGAACGACACTTCCTCCCATACAATGCCTCAAATGGTGCCGCTTTGATACTGGTGTGGTAGCTGTTATTGTAGGAGAACTCTACCAACGGCAAGTGCTTCTCCCATCCTTTCCCAAAATCAATAACACATGCCCGTAGCATATCCTCTAGTGTCTGAATAGTGCGCTCACTCTGACCATCCGTTTGTGGATGATAAGCCGTGCTCATATCGAGACGTGAGCCGAATGACTTATGCATAGCCTGCCATAACTCTGAAGTAAAACGAGGATCTCGATCAGAAATAATAGAAGTCGGCACCCCGTGCTTAGAAACCACCTCCTTAAGGTACACTGCTGCGAGCTGCGAATACTTATCTGTCTCCTTGATTGCTAGGAAATGTGCTGACTTGGTGAGACGGTCGACAATCACCCAAATAGTATCGTTCCCAGCCTGTGTTCTAGGTAACCCCGTAACAAAATCCATAGCGATCTGTTCCCATTTCCACATAGGTATCTCCGGCTGCTGAAGTAGACCCGAAGGCTTCTGGTACTCTGCCTTGACCCTAGCACAGGTCAAACACTTACTCACGTAGGTGGCAATAATAGCTTTCATGTTCGGCCACCAATACAAAACCTTGAGGTCCTGGTACATCTTATCAGACCCTGGATGAATAGAATGTCGTGACTTGTGTGCTTCGTCCATCACAAGTTCTCGAAGATCACCAAATGAAGGAACCCATATCCGTTCCATGAAGTAGTAGATATTGTCAGACCGTTGTTCGAACTTCTTCTTGTGTAGACCTCGTAATCCTTCGGCTTCGATATTTTCTTCCTTTAACGCTTCAATCTGAGCTGAACGGATCCGGGCAGGTAAATCAGAGTGAATAGTAAGCTGTAGGGCACGAACACGCTTCTGCTTCGGTTCCTTGCGACTAAGGGCATCAGCTACAACATTAGCTTTACCCGGATGATACTTGATAGCACACTCATAATCATTAAAAAGCTCGACCCAACGACGTTGCCGCATATTCAATTCCTTCTGGTCGAAGATATGTTGAAGGCTCCTGTGATCGGTATAGATGGTACACTTGGTACCGTACAGGTAATGCCTCCAAATCTTCAACGCAAAGACTACGGCTCCTAACTCCAGGTCGTGTGTCGTATAGTTCTTCTCGTGTACCTTCAACTGTCGAGAAGCATAAGCTATCACCTTGTCTCGCTGCATCAACACGCAGCCGAGACCCTGAATAGACGCATCGCAATAAACCCCAAAATCTTCAGTGCCCTCTGGTAGAGATAAAATCGGCGCGCTGCACAACTTCTGCTTTAAGAGCTGAAAAGCTTCTTCCTGGTTCGATCCCCAAGAATAAACAACTTTCTTTTGAGTCAGGGTGGTGAGGGGTTGAGCAATCTTAGAAAAATCCCAAATAAACCGACGATAATATCCCGCAAGACCAAGAAATTGACGCACCTCCGAAGGATTCTTTGGTGCCGCCCAATTTCGAATAGCATCGATCTTGGCAGGATCCACATGAATACCCATTTCGTTAACGATGTGCCCGAGAAAGTGTACTTCCCGAATCCAGAAGTCACACTTAGAAAACTTTGCGTACAACTGCTCCTTCCTCAGGAGCTCCAAAATAAGACGAAGATGGCGCTCGTCGTCTTCCTTGTTCTTGGAGTAGATCAATATGTCGTCAATGAAAACGATAACGAAGTCGTCAAGGTAAGGTTTGCACATGCGGTTCATGAGATCCATGAAGACCGCTGGTGCGTTGGTCATCCCAAATGGCATAACCAGAAATTCATAGTGGCCATACCGCGTTCGAAAACTGTTCGAGGCATATCCTCCTCTCTAACCCGTACCTGATGATATCCTGACCTCAAGTCAATCTTGGAATAGAAACTTGACCCTTGCAGCTGGTCAAACAAGTCGTCAATGCGTGGTAAAGGGTAGCGGTTTTTGATTGTCACCTTGTTGAGCTCGCGATAGTCGATGCACATACGAAAAGACCCGTCCTTCTTCTTCACAAATAATACAGGGGCTCCCCAAGGAGAAGAGCTAGGACGAATGAAACCCCTGTCTAGTAACTCTTGAAGTTGATTCGATAATTCTTGCAACTCTCCTGGTGCAAGACGGTATGGAGCACGAGCAATCGGTGCTGCTCCTGGCTGGAGTTCAATCTGAAATTCTACCTGACGATGTGGAGGCAAACCAGGGAGCTCTTCAGGAAAAACATCAGGAAACTCTCGAACAACCGGAAGGTCTTCGAGTTTCCTCTCGTCAGTCTGAGAGTCAGTAATAAGAGCCAAGAGGGAAGGATAGCCCTTACGTAGACAACTTAGAGCCTTCATGGCTGAGATAATACCTACTGTAGCACCGCTACGATGACCCTGAACCGATAAAGATTCACCACTAGCAAGGGGAATACGAACGACTTTCTCCTTGCAGAGAATTTCCGCCTGATATTTGGATAACCAATCCATTCCAACAACTACATCGAAGCTTCCGAGAGTGACAGGAAGTAGGTCAATGTCAAATACTTGACCTAAGAGATCTAATTTGCAACCCATGAGGACATGAGACGCTTCAATAGTTTTACCATTTGCTATTTCTACTACATGCTTAACAACAAGAGGTGTAGGACTCAATCCTAGACGACTACTGAACCCCGTAGACACATAACTCCAATCGGCACCCGAATCAAATAAAATAGAAGCATAAACACCATTCACGGAGAACGTACCAGTAACTACATTGCCGTCGTTCCGAGCTTCACCAGCTCCAATAGTAAATCCACGCCCACGCGCCACGTTGCCCCCATTGTTCCCATCATTATTCCCCGCGTTGTTACCACCTGTATTCTGTTTCAATTGTGGGCAATCCCGCTTCATGTGTCCCTTAGCCCCACACTGATAACATCCTTTTCTAAACCCCTGACCCTGCTGAGATTGCTGCCCTTGCTGTCTCTGGTTCGGCTGAGTCCGTTGCTGCTGCTGTTTTGGCTGAGGAGCCCTACAATCCTTGGCCTCATGGCCTACCTTCTCGCACCTGCGACAAACTCGAGCACACTGCCCATAATGATGAAACCAACATTTGCTACACTGAGGCTTCTTTCCCACATAAGAACTCTGATTTTGATTCACTGAGGATGTTTGGCTAAAGCTGCGAGTACTGCCAGTGTCTGTCTTCTTTTGGGGCTGAACCGAGTGGGACGCCTTGTCCATATCACCCCACTTGCGTTTACTATCAGTGACAGGGGTAGTGGCTGTGGTGGTGGCAGCAGTAGCTTTATAAACACGCAGTGGTAGTGAGTTGCTTTCCACTTCCTGATCAATAATCTTGTGAGTCAACCGGACAATCTGGGTTAAGTTATTGAGGTTTGCAGCAGTAACCAAACCCTTTACTCGTGGAGGTAACCCCTTGATGAATAATTCAATTCTTCGAGACATAGGTCGAGACAAATTCGGACACAAGTCAGCCAACTCATACGACCGCTTCACGTACGCTTCAACCACCGATCGTTTTTGTCACACCCCCAACTTTCCACCTAGGGCATGTCCCTAATGGGGATGCAACGATCCAACAAAGAGCCACCAATCATATCAAACACAGGTTATAATGTACTGAAATACCCAATTGAAAGAAATGTATCGTTTGAAAGTTAAACCAAAACCAAAGTATTGAGCGGAAGCATAAATGTATGAGCGTATAAATGTATCAAAACCAAATCAATGTAATTGTTTATTATGACCATAACTACTCCAGCAGCATCAGACGGTAAGTTCCCAAGTTCCTTCAATAATTACCTACAAGCATGTAAACAAGTGTGTCAGACTACGCTGGTGAGTTCAAGGTTTGTGTTTGTTTACCAAGTAGTGTTACCAATCAGGTGAGCAAACAGTTTACAAGACAATATGTTGTTTGTTGTTATGATGTTTGATGTTTCGATGTTGTTATTACTCGATTACCGAATGGCCATATGATATGTGATTGCCAACCCCAATGCCTCTATCAAAGCATTGGTCATGTTTTAAGGTAATTAGTTCACGCCCTTTTCCTCGAACGTCGTGAGGGTGCCAAACCTAATAGCGCTATCAACTAATAACCCCCGTTGCCCTACAAGCAACGTGCCGGTAGATATTGTGGTCTTACAATGATAGAAAACTGAGTACAATAACCAACATCCCATTACCCATGCATTCCTCCTCGGAACGTTACCCGTTATCCCTTCCCTGGGATCCATGCTTGAGAAAAGAGCAATGAACTCACCTTGGTTTGCTCGGTATAATTTGTTAGTTACTTGTTCACAATAAATCAGTCAAAGCCTATGATATGCATATACACGGGATCAGTTTGCAATCACTTGGTTCACGTATAAATTGTATTCATGGTGTGTATTCAAACATCAGTTTCCGAGCATCACATAATAGTTATATAATAAAATCAAGTTCACAGATCATAAGTATGTTTCTTATGTAGATACAGGCTTCCTAAATCATCATTTACTAGTTCACATATAATAATAGTATGTACTTCAAACAATAATTCCTGTATGGCACATAATATAACTCATTTGAATCCAGAATTCACGTATGTGTTCAGTAATAATGCTTAAGAGTTGTGTACTATACAAGGTGCATGAACCAAATTATATCACTTGGTCATATGTGACCCTCATTAACCATAACATCATTAACCTGCCATTGCATCTTAACACTTATAATAGTGGGTTGTCCAAACAACTGGCCCATTGGTCAAACCTGTAGTTCGGATAAAACAGCATACCCGGCCCATTCATATCGATATGTGTCTAATGATTCATGCATTCTAGTGTCTACGGCCCACTACAATAATGTGCAACCTACTCTTGTCTGACTACCTAAAGTGGTGTGCGGCCTATTATAGGCTTGTGATCCAGTACAGATGTGTGGCCCCAAAACACATACATAAAGTAATAAAGTTAATTCAGGTGATGTTTGCCAACAATTAATGCTCTACTATCGGTTTTGAATAGAATACACATGGGCTCATAATTAATTGGCAGCAAATATTTGATAAGTCATAATTATCTCAACATGATCTCATTAAACAATATTCACTCACATACTAATTTAGTAGACTAGCCGCCTATATCATCCAATCATTAATCAGCATATAATATCATCCCATGGCCCTAATCGATCAAGAACTACAATCACATGCAACCTATTCTGACCTAACTAACAAATACAAGCATGATTTGACCATCAACTAAATATGATTGGCCAATCATAAAGTTGCCGATCATAAAGTTGCCGCCTGGGTTCCTATTTGTTTCTCGTGAATGACTTATATTCACATTTAACCAACTGTAATATTGATTCCTCATGATTAATATTAGAATTAAATAACTAATCCATACCCTTAACATTCCTTCTAGACGTGTGACTAGCATGCAAACCCCTAAGCATCGATTCAGGTACAAGAAACAAGACGTAATCTTATCAGTTTTACTTATAATACATACACGTTTTCCTTGTCAATTAATAATACACAACTATCATCACCAATAACTAGGTAGCATACGTATACAGATACTAACCGCAACCTCAGATCGATTCAGATGATGCCTCGAGCAGGGGGGGGGGGGGGTTTCGCTGTTGTAGGCTTGCGACCAGGGAAGGGAATGTAAGGGTAGGGTTTGTTGTATGATTATGCGAGATTTAATAATGCGTGGGGGAAGATATAGTTGCAATTTACGTAGCCTCCAAGTATTATACAGTAAGCCTAAATAGGCCGGTTACAATCAACTCAACAGTGGGCCAATTTTCTTTGTTAGACATCTATTAATGTATTGGGCCAAGGTTACATTTAAATAAATGGGCTGCCAAGGTTGAATTAAAATGAGTGGTGCATTGGGCTCGGGCATGAAGATGCGGCCCAGTTAAGGCGCGGCCCATTGTGTCAAAACATTAGTTATTAAATTAGTATACAGATCAATCTAACAGGGCTATACGAATAAAACGTTTTAACGTATTAAAGGAAGATAACGAAGAGTAAGGATCAAAAGATGGAACGTTACTAGCCTTGAAAGTTCGGGTTGTCACAATTTTTCTCCCAGTAATCTCCATAAAGCGTTGTGCACGTCGAACTGCACTTGCCATTGCCCAACGGATGTCGATCAGCTCCATTTCTTCAAGGTCTATCTGATCGTAATCTTCTTTCGTCAGATTTGTGTTCTCTATCTTTCCGGCTACCAAACCTTCATAGGACTCCAACACAGATGCCAGAAAAACCATTTGTTGCTTGGCCGACTCTTCATCAAAATTTTGTGCGTTCCTCAGATCTATAGCAATGTTGCACGAAAATTTCGCATCAGAACGATTTGCAGAAGACGTAGATCCACTATGATAACCACTCTGATTTCCACTGCTTGAACTGCTTTGACTCTCTTTGTTAGCTGAAGAAACATTCTCAGCAGAAAATGCAGTTTTCGGAGAAGTAGCTTTCGGCATCAAACTCTTCGGATAATAAAGATCCAAGTTTTGCTGATAGGATGAGTGATTGACTTTGTAAGTTTTCTTCAATTCAAGCTCATGACTTTCGAGTTTCTCAATCACCAAATCTGGAGTCAAATCTTTAGGAGCAATAGTGTTCTTCAACATAAGCGCATAATATCTCCAATCAACCTCATCTGGTAATGAATCGAACAGTTTGTCAACTAGTTCTTCATCAGAAAAATTGATTTTATGTCTTACTAATTCCAGCTTCAGATGACCGAACCTTTCTATCATTTTACAAACCGATTCATTTTTTAGACATCCAAAAAGATCAAATTCTTTTCTAAGAAGCTTTCGTTTGTTTTTCACAATTTCCTCGCTTCCTATACATTTTGCTTTAAGTTTATTCCACAAATCTTTTGCATTTGAGTAATCGATCAAAGAAATGATGTCTTCTCGGACAGATTGGAATAGCAATGCTACACATTTTTGTTCTGCCACAAAAGATTCAATTTCGTCAGCTGATGATAAAGTTTCTCCATTTTTATCTCCATGATCATATCCATTTTTCAAACTCTTCCAACTTGCATACGCAAAAGCCATCAACCAATCCTCAAATTTTCTCGACCAACGACTATATTCATCGATTGCCATAAGCTTTGGGGGTTTGTTGAATGTACCGAATGCACTCTCAGACTCCCAAGCTTCCTTCTTTTTCTCCTTTGATTGATTCTCGTTCGTATTGTTCGATGTCGTATCGTTGTTTCCCGAACTACCTGTGAATGCGTACATATCGCTGAACGGATTCAAGAAAATATCATCCATTTTGAACGTACCTGCAAAATCAGACAACACTTAGAAAAGCTTTGATTTAAAAATAACAGAACCACAAAAACGATCCTGTTTGTACAGCTTGACAGAAAAGCGAGTCAAGAAATGTTCAAATATGCGGACCAGACAATAATGTCCTTCTGAGCGAAGCACAGATTGTCAGAAAAGCGAGTCACAAATGTGTTTGAATGAGCGATCCGAGTATGACCGTTCGAGCGATTCAAGAATGATCGTTCGAGCGGATCAGCAAATTTCGTATGAGCGGTCTAGATGTGATTGTTCGAGCGGTCCAAGAAAGTCCGTTCGAGCGATCCTGAGAGTAAAATTGTCCAAAAGAGCGATCCTAAAGGTGAATTTTGAGCGATCCAGACAGTTTAGGTCCAAATAAGCGACCCAATTGTCCGAAAAAGCGATCGACTGTCTTTAACCAGTTTTTACCATTTTTAGTCCGTATTTTCACCTGATTCTTTCTAGGGTTTGTTAATAGTGTGTTTTACACGTTATACTCGAATTTCAGACAATTTTGACCGTTGGAACCACTAGAAACTGAAAAATTATGAGAGAAAGTGAGTAGAAAAGAGAGATTTCTGCAGATCTATGCTGTCGTAGTATGAACTCCTCGTCCTGAGCTCTGATACCACTTGTTGGACCGTTCTATGACCCTAAAAGTCAGTCGAAGTACTTCATCTTCATGTACGAAGGCGGAATCAACGTAAATGAAGTTAAACCAGCATATCCTTTCAATTCCTTATCTTTCTATTGCTTTCTGATGAAATTTTGGCAGAGTTTCAGCACCGTAGCACACACATACATCGTTACACCTTATGAACCGCTCACACCTATATATAGTTATCTTGGGTCGCTCCTATGACATGCCTTATGAGCGATCCAGGATACTTGTTCCTATAAGCGATCCAGGCTAGAGACTAATAAGCGGTCCACTATGATATATGACATATAAGCGATCCTACATCAATCTATCATAATATTTACACTTTGACCCCTATAGACCAATCTTGACTTCAGACTCTTTGTAGACGCAGTCAACAGACATTCCGTGTATCAACAGACTCCCCCTTGGATGTTGACGTAGTCTTTTAGCATCTTCAGATCCATAGTCTTCAGTCTTTGTCTTTTCACCAACTCTGTCTATCATCTCAAGCATTCTTCACAGGTTTCAGCATTAACACCTTGCTCTAACTTCAGCTTCCCAATAGCAGTTGATCCAG
Organism: Helianthus annuus; assembly: GCF_002127325.2. Lineage (NCBI taxonomy): Eukaryota > Viridiplantae > Streptophyta > Magnoliopsida > Asterales > Asteraceae > Helianthus > Helianthus annuus. Next base: position 3,231,344 of record NC_035448.2, on the reverse strand, counting down.
ACTCCCCCTCTCACTGACTCCCCCTTTCATTATGCTGGAATCTTGAGATATCTGGTTCAAGCTTTTGCAATTTGCCTCCGTTGGGAAATATCGTCCAAACCTGTTACTTAACCAATAACATTACAATCTATCTTTTCAAACAATAAACACTAATTCAATCAGCTATAGAAATCCACTCAAGTTTTCAAGTTCAAGTTAATAACCCTGAATACTTGATTAATCTACCAAGTTCAAATTAATGACCCTGGTTGATCTTTTGACGAAACAAACTAATTTAGTAAAACAATTTTCCAATTTTCTGAAAAAATAACAAGTATCAACTTAATGAACTTGTTTATGACTTTGAAAACAAACATATTTTCAACAATGTAAGCTCTCCTCAATTTTCAGCTCAGAAACTCCTACATTTGCTTCATCTTTATAGAATCCGACAATCAACTTTCCACTCTGGTTCGTCTAAAATAAAGCAGAAATAAAATCTTTTTGGATTTTTAAGATGATCTAAACTAAGAAATGAAATAATAGAAAACTTAAATTGCAGAAAATAAACTATTTACAGGTTTGTCTTTGGCGAGCGTGTCAGGGAATCATATCAGCTTTTCAGACAGATTACAAGTACCGTTAAGCTACATTACATACTCAGATTTAAACAATTCACCTCGATTGTCGATATACTGATCCATCTTAAATTTTCATACAAATTTCAATCTATTCAGGATACCGTTTAAGTGTTTTAAGAACTTAGATCAATTCATGTGTCCCACCTCTTGAATATACTCCCGTATCCAGAATCCCAATATTCAGTCTTACAGGCAAGAATACTACAATGATGTCTGTACATAAATTAGGGTATGCGAGAACTGAGGGATCTCAGGTCAGAACTTCCGTGCAGCAGAGAGATATCAGCTTCGACTTTGCAGTGTGTTCCCTTTAGAGAATCTTTTAGCTACAACAACTGATTATCAATTTTATTGTCTAATCAGCTGAGGGTTTTATGCTATATTTCAAGCATTTTGGTGAAAGTATTAGCCTGGGACTAGGTCAGAACTACCGTTCAGCAGAAGTCCCGGAATAATACCCCAGACATCATAGAGTATAACCACCTAGTATATCAGAATACGAGACCTTTCAAACGAGATTTCAGGGGCTACCTATATATCCAAGTAGTGTTCCCCACGAATTTCACCAGTTTGAAATTTTAGGTTTATATCCCGAATAAATCTACTAAATGTACGAAAATCTATCGACACATCGTTAGTGAGACTGTTTAACTCATTTTGTCTTTCCAAATCTTTAGCATACTGTAATTGTCTAGCTGATGTACTATCATTTTCCCTATATACACAAGCTCTTTTTCAATTTTATCATGTTTTTGGATTTTTTTTCATTTTTTACTGTTTTTGTATTTTTCTCAAAATAAACTATGTACAACTATCTATCTCCCCCTAAATACCAAAACACGTAAAAATGATCGTTCGAGCGGTTCAGCAAATTTCGTATGAGCGGTCCAGATGTGATTGTTCGAGCGGTCCAAGAAAGTCCGTTCAAGCGATCCTGAGAGTAAAATTGTCCAAAGAGCGATCCTAAAGGTGAATTTTGAGCGATCCAGACAGTTTAGGTCCAAATAAGCGATCCAATTGTCCGAAAAAGCGATCGACTGTTTTTTACCAGTTTTTACCATTTTTAGTCCGTATTTTCACCTGATTCTTTCTAGGGTTTGTTAATAGTGTGTTTTACACGTTATACTCGAATTTCAGGCAATTTTGACCGTTGGAACCACTAGAAACTGAAAAATTATGAGAGAAAGTGAGTAGAAAAGAGAGATTTCTGCAGATCTATGCTGTCGTAGTATGAACTCCTCGTCCTGAGCTCTGATACCACTTGTTGGACCGTTCTATGACCCTAAAAGTCAGACGAAGTAGTTCATCTTCATGTACGAAGGCGGAATCAACGTAAATGAAGTTACAACAGCTTATCCTTTCAATTCCTTATCTTTCTATTGCTTTCTGATGAAATTTTGGCAGAGTTTCAGCACCGTAGCACACACATACATCGTTACACCTTATGAACCGCTCACACCTATATATAGTTATCTTGGGTCGCTCCTATGACATGCCTTATGAGCGATCCAGGATACTTGTTCCTATAAGCGATCCAGGCTAGAGACTAATAAGCGGTCCACTATGATATATGACATATAAGCGATCCTACATCAATCTATCATAATATTTACACTTTGACCCCTATAGACCAATCTTGACTTCAGACTCTTTGTAGACGCAGTCAACAGACATTCCGTGTATCAACAATATAAAACTAATTATATTTAATTATTTCAGAATCAACTAAATAGCACCTTAATCCCCTTGGTTGTTTCACTAAACAATTAATCCGTAATCCCTTTTAGTTATACCTCCGTTTAACGCCGTTCATTTTTTCTCTAAAACCCGACCCGAATTTAAAGCCACCTAAACCCGAATTAGTGAATACCCGAAAAACCCGAACCCGACCAACCCGAACTTTAGATGGTTCGGTTATCAGGTCACTTTTTTCCAGCCAAAAACCCGAACAACCCGACCTAAAAAACCCGAAACACGAAACCCGAAAAAAACCCGAACATTTACTGTTTTTTTTCTTATAGAAATGTTTTGGTTTGGGGTATTTAATATATGGAACATTAACTTTTAGGACTTTTAAATATTATAATAACATATTGTCAACTAATGTTTGAACTTTTTTGATTATATTTTAAAGTAGCAATATAAATTTTGATGATATTTTGTACAAAGAACATTTATTTTCATTTTACATCTAAACCGAAAACCGAATAACCCGACCCAAACAAACCCGAACCCGAATAACCCAAACTTTAAATGAGTTGGTTATCGTGTCAATTTTTCTTAGAGTAAAACCCAAACAACCCGACTCGAAAAACCTAAAACCCGATGAACACCCCTACCTCGGTATAATTAACCATCACAGTTAGATCCCGAATAACATCATATATAGTGACCATCCACATTGAGTTTTACAAACGTATCTTCCACTTACGATCATCACATAGTTTTCCAACAATAGTGCTTTTTTCCAACCGAATACCTTCAAAAAGACAAAACATAATGCATCAACCTAACGATATTCAGAATACTCATGGGCACTGATGTTGGATGTGAGCATGTGACTGAATAGTCATTAGACAACATCAGAATACTAGCAGGCTCGGCTCTGATTGGAACCCGATGTCATCCTGCATAGTGGCGGATCCAGAAAATAAGTATCGGGGTAATGTTCAAAATTTTTTTAACGTACTTCATACAATGTAAACAAAACAAAAATAGTAGCACAATAATAAAAAAAAAAATTAAACACATACCTAAATGATTTCTTCTCTTTGGTTTTTAAAAGTTTGAAATCGAGCCATGACATCCTCTTCATTAATTTATAAAAAGTTTCTTTTTTGACAGCACAAATTTAAGCATTGTTCAAATACTTCTCACCCATTCGATTGCGCAAATCCGTCTTGACAAGCTCCATTTGAGGAAAACATCTTTCAATGGTTGCGGCTGCAACTGGTAAAATCAACGCTAGCTTCAATGTTCGATAAACCAAAGGAAAAAGTATCATGTTTAAATAATTCCAAAAGTTTTTTTAAATTTCATAAACTCGAGGGGCATAATTGTACATTCTGAAAAAAAGAATTTCAATAAGTTTATAATTAAACTTGTAATACACCAAAACTGCAAGGATTGTTTTTGCCAATCAGCCAAAGTTATTTTCAAACTCAAACCAACAAACCTGCTCCTTTCCAAAATACCGATCGAGATTTATAGCAAATCCTTAGCAACTCTAGCAAACATTACAAGAATCCTGGTGATTTCGGATCACGTTTTAAAATTACAAACCTTACAATGTTATTCACTCGTTAACATCATGTCATACTTTCCATATTTGTTCCTCGAAACATAATGATCATTTCATTCAGATTTTACCGAATAAAACTAGCCAAAAATCGACAATCGCCCATTTGTAGGTCCCTTTTCGCGGAGGATTACGAACCTAAACCTTGTTATACTAACCCACTAGCAAGTGCGGAATCCAAGCTAGTAGGCAAACCGAGATGAAGCAAGTACAAACACAAACACACAAGATTCACCGATTAACACTACTGTATTAATACGTATGAAGGTTCCGGTTACAAGCACAATGTTTACAATCAGTTTGCAAACTCTCAAAGTGTATGTGTGTGTGTTTTCAGCAGAGTATCCTCTCTATCTCTCGGATATGCTCTCTCTTAGTGTCTGCCTTGTGTCTACTGAAACCAACACACTGCATGGGTATTTATACCCATACACAGCAGGTCTGGTCGAAGGATCCGATAGATGGTCCGAAGGATCATCTATCGATGACAACATGTTCGAATGATCAGCAATGACCTCGAAGGATAATCCTTCGAGGTTCAACAATTCGAAGCATATCTTTCGATTACCTCGAAGGATCGACAGTATCCTTCGAGGCTATCCTTCGATTCAGACTAGCATATTACAAACAGATTGACCAAGTCAAACTAGGAGGATAGTTGACTTGGTCAACT